>NC_073380.1:73568429-73908429 GCF_028641065.1 Leucoraja erinaceus | reverse complement strand
GCTATCAGAAGAATCCAGCCGTAAAAGCATTGAGAGGTAATCATTGCTTGCCAAAATATTTTTGAAATGTATTAGTTTTTACCCTTGGTTAAGTATTTAACTGGCAATCCAATTTGTAATGAATAACAGCTTCAGGAAAATCTGTGACACGTCACTTTTCAATGATCAGTCAATGTCCAACCAATGTCTCCTCCATAAATATAATTCATTCAATTATTTACAGTAATATTGAAGGCGGAGGAATGGTTGATGGAATTTAATACAGAGAAGTGTGAGGTGTTGCATTTTGGGATGTTGAACAAGGGCTGGATTTACACAGTGAATGGTTGGCCTATGGAGAGTTTTGTAGAGCAGAGGGATCTAGGAGTACAGGTGCATGGTTTCTTGAAGGCTGAGTTGGAGGTGGATAAGGTGGTCAAAAAGGCTTTTGGCACATTGGCCTTCATCAGTCAGAGTATTGAGTATAGAAGTTGGAGGTCATGTTGCAATTGTATAAGATGTTGGTGAGACCGCAACTAGAATATTGTGTTCAGTTCTGGGCATCATGTTATAGGAAAGATATTGTCAAGCTTGAAAGGGTTCAGAAAATATTTACGAGGGTGTTGCCAGGACAAGGGGGTGTGAGATATAGGGAGAGGTTGAGTAAGCTGGGTCTCTATTCCATGGAGCACAGGAGGATGAGGGGAGATCTTATAGACGTATACAAAATCACGAGAGGAATAGATCGGGCAGATGTCCAGACTTTTGGCCAGAGTAGGGCCTGAGGACATAGGTTCAAGGTGAAGGGAAAATGGACACGGGTTCAAGGTGAAGGGGAAAAGATTTAATAGGAATCCGGGAGGAAACTTTTTCACACAAAGGGTAGTGGATGCATGAAACAAGCTGCCAGAGGAGGTAGTTGAGGCTGGGACTGTCCCATTGTTTTAGAAGCAGTTAGACAGGTACATGGATAGGACAAATTTGAAGGGATATGGACCAAGCGCAGGCAAGTGGGACCAGTGTAGCTGGGACATGTTGGCCGGTGTGGGCGAGTTGGGCCGGAGAGCCTGTTTCCATACTGTATTACTCTATGACTCTATGACTCTACTCTGTACGATACTAAATTATTCAATACAAAGCCACCACCACTTTACAAGTGTAACAAATCTTCCTTAAAAAACTATATCCCCATCCTTATTGAGGATGCATTCCACACCCCGCGGTGCCCAGTGGTCTTGTAAATTCCCCAGGGCACCCTTAGACAGCGCATAGTCCCTCTCTAACACCACGCGGGCGTGGACGTAACCCCGGAAAAGAGTCAGGCAGCTGACTTGGGCCGAGCCCTCTTCTGTCTGGCGCCGTGACTTGCGGATGGCCAGCTTGGCCGGAACCTGTGGTTCTGATTTCAAAATGGAGAAAAGGATACAACACACAAAACTGTTTTTTGTCCATTGGACCGTTGTGCCTCAGGGGCACTTTGGATCGCTTCATTGTTAATTGATCAGTAATCCTGCTAATCTTGGGGCAACAGGTCTCGAGCACAGTAGGAAAAATTAGCTTTTCATCTGTCATCTCGCAAGGCAGTAGCATGTTCTAATCGCACTAGCTTTACTCCTTAGGGAACCATGTTTTTGAAAGGTGGGGAGAGGTGCTCAGATTCCCAGAAACCAGGCTTAGAGAGGTATACAGCCAAAGTCATAGGATCAGAATTGGGCCATTCATCTTACCAAGTTAACTACGCTATTCAATCATGGCTGATTTATCTTGTCGACAAGAAACCCCTTGTGTAATAACAACCTTGACTCCTTGGCTCCATCTTGTACTGCTAGGTTGCTTCCACCTGATGCTGATAAACAAGGGTAAGGCCATGGGGAAAGACATTCCTGAGACAGAAGCTCTGCCACGTTAGATGGAGGAGTTGAAGAAACGCAGACTGTTTGACATTCAAAGAGTTTACTTTTGAGATACAGATACCGATACAGCGTGGAAACAGGCCCTTCGGCCCACTGGGCCCATGCCGACCAGTGATCCCCACAATTAACACTATCCTACACAGACTATGGACAATTTTTACATTTACCAAGCCAATTAACTTACAAAGATGTATGTCTTTGGAGTGTGGTATGAAACAGAAGATCTCGGAGAAAACCCACGCAGGTCTTGGGGAGAACATAAGACTTCGTACAGACAGCTCCCGTAGTCGGGATCAAACCCGGGCCTCTGGCACTGCATTCGCTGAAAGGTAGCAACTCTACCAATGCGCCACCATGACCGCCCTAATTCACGGTTGCATACAAAAAATCACCGTCACCTTCAATGTGTCAGCATCGACTTTAGTAATTGAGGAAAAGGATATTTTGAAGATCAAGAGCTTAGACTTGGGACAAAATCTTAAAATACCAGGCGGCCTATATTCCTGCTTCTGGGCCCTGGAATGTCTGTAGCCGGCACCTCAAGACATTAGAAGAATACCATCAACAACATCTCCATAAAATCCTCCTAAGTCATTGGAAAGATAAGGAAACCAATGGTAGAGTACTTTTCGAGGCCGGTGCCCCCAGAGTTGAGGTCTAGTTATTCACAACTGTCCACATTTGCATGCTCACCGCTGGACCATTGTTCAGACCTGAGACTGAGTCTGAAGGGTCTCGACCTGATACATCACCCATTCCTTCTCTCCAGAGATGCTGCCTGTCCCGCCGAGTCCCTCAGCATTTTGTGTCCATCTTTGGTGTGACAGTTGTCTCATTTCATCGGCTGAGGCCATTCAGGTCTGATGAATGGTCTCGACCGGAAACGTCACCCATTCCTTCTCTCCAAACATGCACTCCTATCACTATTTATACTGGGCTTCTATGTGCTTCCTTTACATGGGCTTGAGGTTCTGAATAATCAAAACAGTTTAGTTTAGATTATTATCACTTGCACTGAAGTACAGCAAAAAGCTTTTTGTTGTACGTTAATCAGTCAGCAGGAAGGCAATACATGATTTCAATCGAGCCTATCTCGACCCGAAACGTCACCCATTCCTTCTCTCCAGAGATGCTGACTGTTCCACTGCATTACTCCAGCTTTTTGTGTCCATCTTTGGTGAAAACAGATTACAGATTATCTGGTATTTGCACACTTGTCATTGGCTCGCCAGGGAATTTGTGTGTCCCCCTATGTTTTAAAAGCAATTTACTATGGCCGCCAATGCCCCGAGCCGTCTGTCCCCGCGGGATGAATCACAAGGTGCGGGGTCAATCACAAGGTATGGAATCGGGGGTGAATCACCCCGTGTGTGGGTCGATGGGGGGGGGCGGGAAATCATCCTGGTGTGGGGGTTGGGGTCTGATGGTGATGCATCGCGATCAGTGACTTTGGGTTGGCGGAGGGACCAGCCTATCCCACACCTCTGCTCCTCCTGGCGCTGCCGACCCACAGCCCATCACAGAGGGGCCGCACTGGGGAGACGAGGCGGAGAGCGTCTGTGGCCATGGGACAGTGGGGGCTGTCCCGAGGGATGTGCTCCTTCGGCCGCTTGCAACTTGGTGCTCAGGTTCAGATTTCCCAGTCACCTATGGATTGTGTGAACCCCACCCTCCCGTCTCCACCGGCCAGTGATGTGATGGACGCAGGGGTCTGGACCAATTGCTGACAAGTCCCGCTCTCCCCCCCCCGGCAACATCATGTCCGTCATTTGGCTTTTCGGAAGAGCGACGAGTTGGTGAGTTGGCTTGTAGGTGATGCAACCTTTCGGTGAGTTGGCATTTTGGCAGAGCGGCCTTTCGGTTAATTGGCTTTTAGGCGTTCCGCCCTTTCGGTTAGTTGGCTTTTCGGCTTAGTTTCCGTTCGGTTATTTGGCTTCCACTTCTTTGCTTCAGCTTCTCGTCTTTCGACGCCACGTCCGCACATGGTTAAACTCATGTTTATTAACTAGAACTCACTCTTCAACACTATAATCCCACCCAAACTTATCTCCTAATTCCAGGACCTATGAATCAGCTCCCCCTCAACTCTGCCTGTCCCGCCGGGATAAACGACAGTCCTGGACTGTCGGTTTACGCTGGCTGTACGCCTGGGGCTGCGACTGCTCTGGACCTGTGTCCCGTTAGTCTAGGTTCAACCTCGACATCTCCGGCTGCCCCCAGACAGGGAAGGGACACTTGGGAGGGGTTTGGGGATGGTCCAGTAGCAATTCACCAGCGCTTGCAGTGCCGAAGACCCAGGATCGATCCTGACTACGGATGAAACACAAGTCTGTATACACACAGCAGCTGAGCTGCCGAGAATGTTTATCGCGCATGACCTATGACCTAGGCATGCACAGTCGGAATACCGATCTCACTTATTTTCTGACCCACAGGCCACAATCAGTGAGCATAGGTGACAACACCTCCTCCATGATAACTTATCATCCGTGCGCCACAAGGATGTATTAATCCCCTAATACATTCCCTTTACTCTCACAACTGTGCGGCTAATTCTATCTGCAAATTTGCTGCAATACCACTGTGGTGGGCTGAATCATAAAAGACAGAGTAAAAGAAGGAGGTATATTACTTAGTGACATGGTGCCAGTTCAATATACTCACCCTCAATGTCAACTAGGTGAAGGAGCTAGTTATGGGCCTGTCACACTGCGGTGACCTTTCAGCGACTGTCTTCGACCTTCAAGCTCAAGAGCATTCACCTGAAATGCCTCGAGCTCGATTGACAGTCAGTGATGAAACCGCGAGCTGGATCAACCAACCACACACACACACACACACACACACACACACACACACACACACACACACACACACACACACACACACACACACACACACACACACACACACACACACACACACACACACACACACACACACACACACACACACACACACACACACACACACACACACACACACACACGCATCGCAAAGGCGGGGGCCAGGGAAAACGGGGGAGCGCTGTCTGAAATTCACACCCGCGATGAACAGAAAGGTAAAAGACGGCTGCTTAGTATACAGTAAGTCCTTTAGAGAGCGCGCGGGGGGGGGGGGGGGGGGGGGGAAAGAGAGAGAGGGGGAGAGAGGGGGGAGAGAGAGGGGGAGAGAGGGAGGAGGGAGGGAAGAGAAGGGGGGGGGGGAGAAGGGGGGGGAGAAGGAGTGGAGACACTTTTAAGAAGTCAGATAATGTTTAATAAGGTTTTGCGGGCATTTAACCTACCGGTCGGTTTTCCTTAGTCCTGAAAACTCCAATGAGCGAATTAAAATGCCCGGTCAGTGAAGGACATTGCCCATGGCTGCCCTCGACTTCCTGTAACTACACAACGACCCCACTCCACTGCACTACGAGTTCAAACGAACCATGCCGACCAATTTTTACTCGCGGAAAATTTATCAACATGCTGAAAATTTTTCCTCGACCAAACTGAGGCCGCGAGTATGTGGGAACTTCACTCGAGCATGAAGGAAAGTTCCAGAGACATCGTAGGACCTCATAGGACAACATGTCAACCATGCTGCGAGTTTGAGTCATGGCAAACTCTTCTAAGCTCGCAGATTAGGTCTCCGCAGTGGGACAGCCCCTTTACTCACTTCAGGAACCATAATAAAGTACATGCCCAATTCACCATGTGGATGTGGAAATGGTTGAGAGCTTGAAGTTCCTTGGCATTAATATTACTAATGATCTGCTTTGGCTCTACATAGAAGTGACAGTCACGTAGGCACACCAATGCCTCTATCTCCTGCAGACATTGAAGACATTTGGCATATCTCCAGTGACATACAAACATGTCACACGACAGCACCATAGAAAGCATACTTTTGGGTTGCACATCACAGCTTGGTTTGGGAACAGCTCTGCCCAAGATTAAGAAATTGCAGAGAGTTATAGATGTAGCTCAGTCCATGACACAGACCAGATTTCCCACCAGTGCCTGCGCCTAAAATTCATGCTCTTGGAAAAGCAGCCAACCGAATTAATCACTTGTCCCTGCTCGGTAATTCCTTCTGCTCCTTGCTCGTATTCAATGAAATGCACAGAAGCTTGAAATCATGCACTGCCAGACTCAGCAGGATCATCTCCCTCATTATCAGGGTTCTGAAAGGTCATTCCATAAGCTAGGGCACTGTTTGATTCGCCTCTGCTCCATTGAGGACATTGGACTTTGTCTAAAGAACTGATGCACTATAATGTGCTACAATGCTGAGAACTGTATTCTGCACTTTGCGTATTCCCCTTTTCTCTATCTATTGTACATGGGTTTGAACTGATTGATTCAAGATTCAAGATTCAAGAGAGTTTATTGTCATGTGGCCCAGATAGGACAATTAAATTCTTACTTTGCTTCAACACAACAGAATATAGTAGGCATGAATACAGAACAGATCAGTGTGTCAATATACCATTATATAAATATATACATGCATTAATAAATAAGCAGGTAAAGTATAAATAAACAGATAATGGTCTATTAATGTTCAAAGTTTTGTTTCAGTTGTGTTTAATAGCTTGATGGCACTGGGGAAGAGTCCATTTCTGAACCTAGACGTTGCAGTCTTCAGGCTCATGTACCTTCTACCTGAAGGGAGCAGGGAGATGAGTGTGTGGCCAGCATGGTGTGGGTCCTTGATGATGCTGCCAGCCTTTTTGAGACAGCGACTGCGATAGATCCTCTTGATGGTAGGGAGGTCAGAGCCGATGATGGACTGGGCAGTGTTTACTACTTTTTGTAGTCTTTTCCGCTCCTGGGCGCTCACTTTGCCGAACCAAGCCATGAAGCAACTGGTCAGCATGTTCTATACTGTGCACCTGTAGAAGTTAGAGGGAGTCCTCCTTGTCATACCGACTCTCCGTAATCTTCTCAGGAAGTAGAGGCGCTGATGTGCTTTCTTTATAATTTCATCAGAGTTCACGGACCTGGAGAGATCAGAAATATGCACGTCCATGAATTTGAAGCTCTTGACCCTCTCCATCATCAACCCGTTGATATAAACGGGACCCTGGGTCCCCATCCTACCCCTTCCAAAGTCCACAACCAGTTCCTTGGTTTTGCTGGTGTTGAGGGCCAGGTTATTGTGCTGGCACCATTTGGTCAGTTGGTCTATCTCTCTTCTATACTCTGACTAGTCCCCATCATGTATGGTGTATCGGATCTGTTTGGATAGCATGCAAAATAATACTTTTCACTGTATCTTAGTACATGAGACAAAAACAAACCTCAACCCAAACCTAAACACTTACTGTTATTCACTGGAATTTAGAAGGATGAGTGGGTTGAAACATAAAAAAAATTCATAAAGGATTGGACAGGGTAGATGCTGGATAAATTTTCCCCATGTTGGGGGAGTCCAGAATTCCACAGACTCACAACTCTGTTCCAAATGGCTTACCATTTATTCTTAAACTGTGGTCCCTGGTTCTGGACTCCCCCAACATCGGGAACATGTTTCCTGCCTCTAGTATGTCCAAACCCTTGACAATCTTATATGTTTCAATAAAATCCCCTCTTCGTCCTTCTAAACTCCAGCGTGTACAAGCCCAGCCGCACCATTCTCTCAGCATATGAAAGTCCCGCCATTCCAGGGATTAACCTTGTAAACCTACACTGCATTCCCTCAATAGCACGAATGTCCTTCTTCAAATTAGGGGACCAAAACTGCACACAATACTCCAGGTGTGATCTCACTAGGGCTCTGTACAACTACAGAAGGACCTCTTTGCTCCTATTCTCGACTCCTCTTGTTATAAAGGCCAACATGCCATTTGCTTTCATTATTGCCTGCTGTACCTACATGCTTACTTTCATAGACTGATGAACAAGGACCCCCAGATCCCGTTGTACTTCCCCTTTTGCCAACTAGACGCCATTTAGATAGTAATCTGCCTTCCTGTTTTTGCTACCAAAGTGGATAACCTCACATTTATCCACATTAATCTTCATCTACCATGCATCTGCCATCCCCCAACCTGTCCAAGTCACCCTGCATTTTCATAGAATCCTCCTCACAGTTCACACTGCCTTCCAGCTTTGTGTCATCTTCAAATTTGCTAATGTTACTTTGAATCCCTTCATCCAAATCATTGATATATATTGTAAATAGCTGCGGTCCCAGCACCAAGCCTTGTGGTACTCCACTAGTCACTGCATGCCATTCTGAAAGGACCCGTTAAACCCTATTCTCTGTTTCCTGTCTGACAACCAATTTTCTATCCATGTCTGCACTCTACCCCCAATACCATGTGCCCTAATTTTGCCGACTAATCTCCTATGTGGACCTTATCAAATACTTTCTGAAAGTCCATGTACACTACATCCACTGACTCTCCAGGCCCAGGGAGTCGTTGGTGTGAGGGGAGGAGTACCTGCGCTGTAAGTATAAAATTCACCATGGGGCTTGTTTTCACAGAGGCCCAGGGAGCCGTTGGTGCGAGGGGAGGAGTACCTGCGCTGTAACCAAAATCGCCAACGTTCCAGAGGAGGAGTCTGGGGGAAGCCTCTGATTGGTTTACATTTTTACATTTCTGCCTTTAGGTTAAGGATTCTGGGAGTTAAGGATTCTGGGAGTTAAGGGTACAGTATCTATTAGTAAAGTTTAAACGATAAAGTTTTGTGTTTTTTTTAATTTAATATAGTTAAATTGGGAGTAAGATATGTCAGTGGAGATTGGCCCCGTGGTTTGCTCAGCCTGCAACATGTGGGAGATCAGGGATATGGTCGGTGTCCCTGGTGACTACGTTTGCAGGAAGTGTGTCCAGCTGCAGCTCCTGGCAGATCGCATTGAACGATTGGAACTGCAGCTGGATTCATACTGGAGCATCCACGATGCTGAGAAAGTCGTGGATAACACGTACAGCAAGTTGGTCACACTGCGGGTAAAAGGTAAGAGGACAGAAAGGGAACGGGTGGCCAATAGCCAGCAAAGCAGTAGGCAGGTAGTGCAGGAGTCCCCTGTGGTCATCTCCCTCCTAAACAGGTATACCATTTTGGATACTGTTGAGGGAGATTGCTCATCAGGGGAATGCAGCAGCAGCCAAGTTCATGGCACCATGGGTGGCTCTGTAGCACAGGAGGGGGGGAAAAATAGTGGAAGGGCAATAGTAATAGGGGATTCAATTGTCAGGGGAATAGATAGGCGTTTCTGCGGCCACAAACGAGACTCCAGGATGGTATGTTGCCTCCCTGGTGCAAGGGTCAGGGATGTCACTGAACAGCTGCAGAACATTCTGGAGGGGGAGGGTGAACAGCCAGTTGTCGTGGTGCATATTGGCACCAACGATATAGGTAAAAAAAGGGATGAGGTCTTACAGGATGAATTTAGGGAGCTAGGAGATAAGCTTAAAAGTAGGACCTCAAAGGTAATAATCTCTGGATTACTACCAGTACCACGGGCCAGTCAGAGTAGAAATAGGAGGTTATTGCAGATGAATACGTGGCTTGAAAAATGGTGCAAGGGGGAGAGATTCAGATTTTATAGGGCATTGAAACCAGTTCTGGGGGAGGTGGGACCAGTACAAACAGGACGGTCTGCACCTGGGCTGGAATGGAACCAATGTCCTTGGGGGAGTATTTGCTAGTGCTGTCGGGAAGAAATTAAACTAATGTGGCAGGGAGATGGGTACAAGAGCAGAGAGGCAGGGGGTGGGTGTAAAATGAGGGTAGAAGCAATAGGTAGCAAGGTGAAAAGTAAAAGTGGCAGGCAGACAAAACCAGGGCAAAAATCAAAAAGGGCCACTTTTCAACATAATTGTATAAGGGGTAAGAAAGTTGTAAAAACAAGCCTGAAGGTTTTGTGCCTCAATGCAAGGAGTGTTCGTAATAAGGTGAATGAGTTGAATGTGCAGATAGCCATTAATGATTATGATATAGTTGGGATCATGGAGACATGGCTCCAGGGTGACCAAGGCTGGGAGCTGAACATCCAGGGATATTCAATATTCAGGAGGGATAGAGAGAAAGGAAAAGGAGGTGGGGTAGCGTTGCTGATTAGAGAGGAGATTAATGCAATGGAAAGGAAGGACATTAGTTTGGAGGATGTGGAATCGGTATGGGTAGAGCTGCGAAACACTAAGGGGCAGAAAACGTAGGTGGGTGTTGTGTACAGGCCACCTAACAGTAGTAGTGAACTTGGAAATGGTATCAAACAGGAAATTAGAAATGCGTGCGACAAAGGCAAAGCAGTTATAATGGGTGACTTCAATCTACATATAGATTGGGTGAATCAAATTGGCAGGGGTGCTGATGAAGAGGATTTCTTGGAATGTATGCGGGATAGTTATCTAAATCAACATGTAGAGGAACCAATGAGAGGGCAGGCTATTTTAGACTGGGTATTGAGTAATGAGGAAGGGTTAGTTAGCAGTCTTGTTGTGCGTGGCCCCTTGGGCAAGAGTGACCATAAAATGGTTGAGTTCTTCATTAGGATGGAGAGTGACATTGTTAATTCAGAAACAATGGTTTTGAACTTAAAGAAAGGGAACTTTGAGGGTATGAGACGTGAATTGGCCAAGATTGACTGGCAATTAATTCTAAAAGGGTTGACGGTGGATATGCAATGGAAGACATTTAAAGACTGCATGGATGAACTACAAAAATTGTTCATCCCAGTTTGGCAAAAGAATAAATCAGGGAAGGTAGTACATCCGTGGATAACAAGGGAAATCAGGGATAGTATCAAAGCGAAGGATGATGCGTAAAAATTAGCCAGAAAAAGCAGCATACTGGGAAAATTCAGAGACCAGCAGAGGAGGACAAAGGGCTTAATTAGGAAAGGAAAAATAGATTATGAAAGAAAACTGGCAGGGAACATAAAAACTGACTGCAAAAGTTTTTATAGATATGTGAAAAGAAAGAGATTAGTTAAAACAAATGTAGGTCCCTTGCAGTCAGAAACAGGTGAGTTGATCATGGGGAACAAGGATATCGCGGACCAATTGAATAACTACTTTGGTTGGAGGAATTGAGTGAAATCCAGGTTAGTCGGGAAGTGGTGTTGGGTAAATTGAATGGATTAAAGGCCGATAACTCCCCAGGGCCAGATAGGCTGCATCCCAGAGTACTTCAGGAAGTAGCCCCAGAAATAGTGGATGCATTAGTAATAATCTTTAGATTCTGGAGTAGTTCCTGAGGATTGGCGGGTAGCAAACATTAACCCCACTTTTTAAGAAGGGAAGGAGAGAGAAAACGGGGAATTATAGACCAGTCAGTCTAACATCGGTAGTGGGGAAACTGCTAGAGTCAGTTATTAAAGATGGGATAGCAGCACATTTGGAAAGTGGTGAAATCATTGGACAAAGTCAGCATGGATTTACGAAAGGTAAATCATGTCTGACGAATCTTATATAATTTTTCGAGGATGTAACTAGTAGCGTGGATAGGGGAGAACCAGTGGATGTGGTGTATCTGGACTTCCAGAAGGCTTTCGACAAGGTCCCACATAAGAGATTAGTATACAAACTTAAAGCACACGGCATTGGGGTTTCAGTATTGATGTGGATAGAGAACTGGCTGGCAAACAGGAAGCAAAGAGTAGGAGTAAACGGGTCCTTTTCACAATGGCTGGCAGTGACTAGTGGTGTACCGCAAGGCTCAGTGCTGGGACCCCAGCTATTTACAATATATATTAATGATCTGGATGAGGGAATTGAAGGCAATATCTCCCAAGTTTGCAGATAACACTAAGCTGGGGGGCAGTGTTAGCTGTGAGGAGGATGCTAGGAGACTGCAAGGTGACTTGGATAGGCTGGGTGAGTGGGCAAATGTTTGGCAGATGCAGTATAATGTGGATAAATGTAACGTTATCCATTTTGGTGGCAAAAATGGGAAAGCAGATTATTATCTAAATGGTGGCCGATTTGGAAAGGGGGAGATGCAGCAAGACCTGGGTGTCATGGTACACCAGTCATTGAAGGTAGGCATGCAGGTGCAGCAGGCAGTAAAGAAAGCAAATTTTATGTTGGCTTTCATAGCAAAAGGATTTGAGTATAGGAGCAGGGAGGTTCTATTGCAGTTTTACAGGGTCTTGGTGAGACCACACCTGGAGTATTGCATACAGTTTTGGTCTCCAAATCTGTGGAAGGACATTATTGCCATAGAGGGAGTGCAGAGAAGGTTCACCAAGCTGATTCCTGTGATGTCAGGACTGTCTTACGAAGAAAGACTGGATAGACTAGGTTTATGCTCTCTAGAATTTAGGAGATTGAGAGGGGATCTTATAGAAACTTACAAAATTCTTAAGGGGTTGGACAGGCTAGATGCAGGAAGATTGTTCCCGATGTTAGGGAAGTGCAGGACAAGGGATCACAGCTTAAGGATAAGGGGGAAATCCTTTAAAACCGAGATGAGAAGAACTTTTTCACACAGAGAGTGGTGAATCTCTGGAACTCTCTGCCACAGAGCGTAGTTGAGGCCAGTTCATTGTCTATATTTAAGAGGGAGTTAGATGTGGCTCTTGTGGCTAAGGGGATCAGAGGGTGTGGAGAGAAGGCAGGTACGGGATACTGAGTTGGATGATCAGCCATGATCATATTGAATGGCGGTACAGGCTCGAAGGGCCGAATGGCCTACTCCTGCACCTAATTTCTATGTTTCTCCCTTGTCCATTTGCCTGGTTACATCCTCAAAAAATTCCAGAAGATTAGTCAAGCATGATTTCCCCTTCGTAAATCAATGCTGACTTGGACCAATCGTGTTACTGCTATCCAAATGTGCGGTTATTTCATCTTTTATAATTGACTCCAACCTCTTCCCCACCACTGATGTCAGGCTAACTCATCTATAATTCCCAGTTTTATCTCTCCCGCCTTTCTTAAAAAGTGGGATAACATTGGCTACCCTCCAATCCACAGGAACTTATCCTGAGTCTATAGAGCATTGGAAAATTATCACCAATGCATCCATGATTTCTAGAGCCACTTCCTTAAGTACCCTGGGATGCAGACCATCGGGCCCTGATGATTTATCAGCCTTCAGTCCCATCAGTCTATCCAATACCATTTCCTGCCTAATGTGGATTTCCTTCAGTTCCTCCGTCACCCCAGATCCTCTGGCCACTACTATATCAGGAAGAATATTTGTGACCTCCTTAGTGAAGACAGATCCAAAGTACCTGTTCAACTCATCTGCCATTTCCTTGTTCCCCATAATAAATTCATCTTTTTTGGTCTTCAAGGGTCCAAATTTGCTCTTAACTAATTTTGTCCTCTTCACATACCAAAACAGGGTTTTACTATCCTCCTTTATATTCTTGGCTAGCTTACCTTCATACCTCATCTTTTCCATCTATATTGTATTTTTAGTTACCTTCTGTTGCTCTATAAACATTACCCAGTCCTCTTGCTTCCCGCTCATCTTTGCTACATTGTACTTCTTCTCTTTTATTTTTATACTGTCCCTGACTTCCCTTGTCAGCCACGGTCGCCCCTTACTCCCCTTGGAATCTTTCTTCCTCCTAGGATTGAACTGATCCTGCACCTTCTGTATTATTCCTAGAAATACCTTACATTGGTGTTCCACTGTCATCCCTGCTAGTGTATCTTTCCTGTCAACTTTGGCCAGCTCCTCCCTCATGGCCAAAGTTGAACACTGACGCCTCCGATCTACCCTTCTCCCTCTCCAATTGTAGATGAACCCTGACCGTATTATGGTCACTACCTCCTAATGGTTCATTAACCTCAACTTCCTTTATCAAATCTGGTTCATTACATAACACTAAATCCAGAATTGCCTTCATCAGCCATGATCATATTGAATGGTCGTGCTGGCTCGAAGGGCCAAATGGCCAACCCTTACACCTATTTTTCTATGTTCTTTGTTTCTATGTTCTTTGTTTCTATGTCTCTTCTCACTCTGCCAGTTGTTATTGTGTTGGTTTTTTTCTTCACATAATCTCACTTTAAATGCATCAGTCTTTGTCTTTAATCCCTCCACTTGGCTTTGAATTTCACGTTCTTATCATTCTGTGCAAAGAAATTCTCACAAATTCCCTTTATGATCGTTTGGTTTTTCTGATCCTTCTGAATTCATCCATCATCCTCATGCATCCAATTCAACCTAATTCTAAAGGTACTTCATCAGGTCTTCTTCCCTGCAGAGCAGAGAGCTTCTGTCAACTTAATCTTACAAGCACCTCTTGCCAGTTTTACTCTTGGGAGATAAAATAATCTTTTCAGGTATGATCGGATTGCAAAATAAAATGCATTAAACATTATTTTCAGGCAGCGGATCTTTTGGCTCACTGCGTACCAAAGACAACCTCATTTCTGACCTTTCGACAGTTGACTGTGCACAGGTCTCAGTCCACTCTTCACAGAGCATTGGGAATGTACTGTAAGACCAGGAAACTTAAACTCTGCAGAGCCACTGTCCTTTGACAAATGATGGGTACAGTTCAGCAAATGCAGACATTTGAAGGGAACTATTTTCATCGTGGAAATCTTCTCTATTTTATGCTGCATCAAAACAAATTCATGCCCAACCTTTAACAGTACTGCAAATCAGAAAGGAAAATCATCACCTGTGAGTTTTGTATGAACAAATCTGGCAGCCACGATTACAACAGAGGTACAACTCCACAGATTTTGCTCGTGGATTATGTGGAGGCATTGTACATTCTTGAATGTCAACAATGCATCCTTGGAAATATCCAATGCTGGATAGAAGCCACCTTCAAGTAAGAGTCAGTAACCTGGAAAACAATATTGAAGCAAAGATTCCAACAAATAATGTAGCCTCGGAGGAGATCTACTGCCAACCATCTCTTTTGCTTCTGCTCCAAAAAATTATATTTTAAATATATATTTTTATGGGCGGCACAGTAGTGCAAGGGTAATACAATGGCACAGCTGGTCAAGCTGCTGCCTTGTTCCCTCAGATGTCTAGGTTCGATCCAGACCTTGGGTGCTGTCTGTGTGGAGATTGCACATTCTTTCTGTGACTGCGTGGGGTTCCTCTGGGTGCGCCAGATTCCTTCGAGAACCCAAAGATGTGCAGATTTGTAGGTTCATTGGTCACTCTCGTACACAGAGAATGAAGGAGAAAGCAGAATTACACAGAACTAGATCAATGGTCAGCATGGACTCAGTGGGTCAAAGGGGCTTTTTACATACTCTTTCTTTCATTCTCTGGGCGATCACGGTGGTGCAGCAGTAGATATCCCATTGTGATATCCTCTATATTTAGCAAAGCAAACACAGATGTGACCAGTTTATCTCCCTTCAGTCTGCGAGGGCAACTTTGTGGTTGCCTGTCCCTTTAATTCTCCATCTCACCACTGTTAACAAAACTCGATGTATATTCAAGGAGAAGTTCCTCTTTGCACACTAATAGGCACATTACAGTTCTACAGGCTCGATACTGAAATAAAAAAAGAGCAAATTTGCCAACACAGCCCAGAATCTCAGATTCTTGTGCAGGAAGGAAATGCAGATGCTGGTTCACACCGAAGATAGACACAAAAAAGTTGGAGTAACTCAGCAGGACAGGCAGCATCTCTGGAGAGAAGAAATAGGTGATGTTTTTGGTCGAGACACTTCTTCACATTCAGATTCTTGTTCTCTCTCCTCGACCACAATACATTAGTCTCCAGCTACTTGCACCTCCTGAGAAAATGAAAAGCAAAATTACTAGCTAAGAAGAGAGAATAAAAATGCTGAGAATAAAATGGCTGGTTAAGACTTGTGAATTTTAAGTGATCTATCACTTGCTATTCCCATGCCTTTGTGACTTCTTTCATCCAGAGCCACTGCCATTTTTGACCAGAGAGCAATGCTGAACTACTACCTACCTCTGATGTCCCTCGGACCATCCTTGAACGGACTTTGTTAGCTTTACCTTGCACTAAATGTTATTACCTTATCATGTATCTGTACACTGTAAATGGATTGATTGTAATCATGTATTGTCTTTCTGCTGACTGGTTAGCACGCAATAAAAACCTCAGCACACATGACAATAAACTAAACTGAAACTGATCTGTGCCTTGTCACTGACCAAACAATTTGCTTTCTTAGCTCCCGTCCACCGATTGAATGATGCAGCACAGCAACAGGCCCTTTGGTCCACTGAGCCTGCAGGGACCATCGATCGCCCATAAACACCATTTCTATGGCACTCCACTTTTCCATCTGCTCTTTACTCACTGGGGGGAATTTATAGAGGCTGATTAACCTTAAAAACCTTGGCGATATGTGAGGAAAACAAAGCACCTTAGGAAACCCACATGGTCACAGGGGAATTTGCCAATACCACAAAGACTGCTCACGAGTCAAGATGAAACCAATTTCTCTGGTGAAAGAGCAGCTCCATTGGCTGTATCAACATGCTGCCCTATGGTCTACAGTTCATCTTAAAATTATTCAGACCTCCAGCTTTTCTCAGTTCTGATGAATGGTTAATGACCGTTAGGGTTGCATGGTCGCGCAACGATAGAGTAGCTGCCTTACAGCACTTGCAGCACCGGAGACCCGGGTTCGATCACGACTGTGGCTGCTGTTTGTACGGAGTTTGTATGTTCTCACCGTGGTTTCCTCCCACACTCCAAAGACGTACAGGTTTGGTGGATAATTGGCCTGGCATAAGTGTAAATTGTTGCTGGTGTGCGTAGTATAGTGTTAATGCACTGGGATTGATGTTCGGTGTAGACTCAGTGGGCCAAAGGGCCTATTTCTGCACTGCATCTCTAAAAACTAAACAAAACCTATAAACAAACCTTAGCTTTATTATTCTGACCACAGAGTCCGACAGACCGACTGAGTGCTTCCAGCTTTTCTGGCTTTTATTTGACATTTCCAGCAACTGTAATTTGCTGTTTATGAGGTCAATACCAGCAGTTGTTGGTGGGCTTGGTGTGAATGGCCTTCTGTATTGGGTTATTCCATTAGCATGTTTTTATTGTGATTATTTTCCATGAATCTGGGATATGTTGATAGCCAATGTTCCCTCATGAATGGTCTGGATCCTTCTTGTTAAATGCATTTGTTAAAATCATATATTTTTAATGGGTCGATGCCTAAAACAAGAAAACACAAAAAAAGTCTCAATATGTTACACTGTGAACATTTGCATTATTTAATCTTAATATTCTTTAATATATAATTGATATAAACAGTTATTTTTTATCTTTATTTTCATTTATCATAGAACATTAAGCTAGTAACAAATCCTGTACTCTGTAAATTACAATTAAAGCACAAAGTTCTTGTGCTGTAAACTATCTACATGTTAACAAAATAATAAAAATAACTGGTCATGCAGATGCTAGTATATCATAGGGGTTATCAAGTGGGCACTTCCCTTTACTGGTGTTTTGTTGAGTTAGGCCCACGGTACCTCGGGACGGCTCAATAGTTAGTTCTGGCAACCCAGAACAATGCACTCAATACTTGCTCTCACCACCTACAGTGGATTGCAAAAGTATTCATACCCCTTGAACTTTTCCACATTTTGTCACGTTACAACCACAAACGTAAATGTATTTTATTGGGATTTTATGTGATAGACCAACACAAAGTGGCACATATTTGTGAAGTGGAAAATTATACATGGTTTTTACAAATAAAAAACTGAAAAGGTGGCGTGCAAAAGTATTCAGCCCCCTTTACTCTGATACCCCTAAATAAAATCCAGTGCAACCAATTGCCTTCAGAAGTCTCCTAATTAGTAAATAGAGTCCACTTGTGTGTAATCTAATCTCAGTATAAATACAGCTGTTCTGTGAAGGCCTCAGAGGTTTGTTAGAGAACATTAGTGAACAAACAGCATCATGAAGCCCAAGGAACACACCAGACAGGTCAGGGATAAAGTTGTGGAGAAGTTTAAAGCAGGGTTAGGTTATAAAAAAAATCCCAAGCTTTGAACATCTCACGGAGCACTGTTCAATCCATCATCCGAAAATGGAAAGAGTATGGCACAACTGCAAACCTACCACGACATGGCTGTCCATCTAAACTGACAGGCCGGGCAAGGAGAGCATTGATCAGAGAAGCAGCCAAGAGGCCCATGGTAACTCTGGGGGAGCTGCAGAGATCCACAGCTCAAGTGGGGGAATCTGTCCACAGGACAACTATTAGTCGTTCACTCCACAAATTGGGCCTTTAGGGAAGAGTGGCAAGAAGAAAGCCATTGTTGAAAAGAAGCCATAAGAAGTCCCGTTTTCAGTTTGCCACAAGCCATGTGGGGGACACAGCAAACATGTGGAGGAAGGTGCTCTGGTCAGATGAGACCAAAATTGAAGTTTTTGGCCTAAATGCAAAACGCTATGTGTGGCGGAAAACTAACACTGCACATCACCCTGAACACACCATCCCCACTGTGAAACATGGTGGTGGCAGCATCATGCTGTGGGGATGCTTTTCTTCAGCAGGGACAGGGAAGCTGGTCAGAGTTGATGGGAAGATGGAGGGAGCCAAATACAGGGCAATTTTGGAAGAAAACCTGTTAGAGTCTGCAAAAGACTTGAGACTGGGGCGGAGGTTCACCTTCCAGCAGGACAACGACCCTAAACATACAACCAGAGCTACAATGGAATGGTTTCGATCAAAGCATATTCATGTGTTAGAATGGCCCAGTCAAAGTCCAGACCTAAATCCAATTGAGAATCTCTGACAAGACTTGAAAATTGCTGTTCACAGATGCTCCCCATCCAATCTGACTGAGCTTGAGCTATTTTGCAAAGAAGAATGGGCAAAAACTTCAGTCTCTAGATGTGCAAAGCTGGTAGAGACATACCCCAAAAGACTTGCAGCTGTAATTGCAGCGAAAAGTGGTTCATTGACTCAGGGGGGCTGAATACTTTTGCACGCCATACTTTTCAGTTTTTTATTTGTAAAAAAAATTGAAAACCATGTATCATTATCCTTCCACTTCACAATTATGCACCACTTTGTGTTGGTCTATCACATAAAATCCCAATTAAATACATTTACGTTTGTGGTTGTAACGTGACAAAATGTGGAAAAGTTCAAGGGGGATGAAAACTTTTGCAAGCCACTGTATGCCACCAGTATCTACTAAATAAAGGAAACTGCAGACAATTAACTCAGTGCTTCTTAAACTGGTGAATGGTTCACCCAAGGGTGAATGAAATTATTTTGGGGTGAATGAAAGGTGAATGACTTAATTTATTCAGACATTTCTATATTTTTTTCAAAACTTAAAAAGGCATTGCCATTAAAGTGGTTAGTAAGCTCTTATTGGTTTCCATGGCAGTGGAGCTGGAAATTTGATATGTTTTTTTCTCTCTACATATGGTTTTCTAATTTCAAAGTAGCAGGATATTTCCCAAATTTACAGTAATATAACCTTTTATGGAAGACCATGGTTTTTTGAGCTAGTTTTCTAAGAAAAACAACTGCAGTAATCAAAGGCCAAAAGGGTAGGATGGGGCTGAAGCCCAGTGTTCAGATGTTGGAATTTTTTTTTTAATCATTCTAATAGAATGATTTTCCAACTCCAATGGCAATTAAACTTTTTTTTCACTCCTAGTTTTCTTTGCATATTTTTAGGATGTTCAAAAAATGAATAAAAAAACATTTAAGAAATGAGTTGATTTATGTTTTTTGCTCATGTGACAAAATAGATTATATATAAAATTATACACAAGGGAGAATAAGACGAAAATTACCAAAAAAAACATAAGAAAATTTAGCCGAGGGTGAATGAAATTTTGTGATAAAGACTCAAGGGTGAATAACACTGAAAGTTTAAGAAGCACTGGATTAACTCACTCTAACAAATGCTAAACATCTGCATCCTATCTTCCACATATCCAAGCCCATCATTAAACTCGTAACACCACAAATATCACACTTACACAGTCTACACAAACAAATAAATGCACATACTGCATGTTATACATTTTCTTTCTGCCCCAACTGACATGATTTCTTATCCATCAAATCCAAATACTGCCTTGCTCTGCAGCCTCTGACTTCTGCTTTACAGCCTGACGCAAACTCTGTCCGCAAATTCCTAGCTCTCCAAATAGTAACGTGGTCAATCACGCTTTGAAACCTCTACAACCCGCCTCTACCGGTCATACCCTTGCTTTCCATACTTGCTGCTCAACCCCTGCTGCTAACTCTACCTATCTGAGCTTCCGTATAGTCTGCTGTATCATAAAAATTCATTCGATTCCTTGAATTCAAAGCATAACATTATTTTAATGCCATTAAGATTTGCTGCAGCTATATATGACATTAAGAAAATTATGCAAAGCATCATTATTTTTTAAAGATTTAAGGTGTTATAAGCTATGTAAGATCTTTAAAAATGTATGCAGCATGAGCATACGGTAAAATGATTGGGGCAAGAAATGAATAGGCATGTTGTCAATTTCTGACACTTGTCAGCTAACTTTATTAATAGCTTAGTCATATTAATAACATTAATATGGCATAATAAATTATGGCATAACTATCTTGCCATTACAGTGTATAGATCCTTGTTAAGGGAATAATGTCCAATGCAAGGTAAAGGCAGCAAAGTCCGATCAAGTATAGTCCACCGGTCACCAAAGAAGGAAATAACCTTATTAATATGACTAGAAACATTTGTTTGAAATCTTTGAGGGTGTGTCAAGGAGAGTTGAAAGTGGGGAACCTATAGATAGTAGTTTATTAAGAATTCCATTAGGCATTTGACTACCAGAGAGCAGTGCTGAACCACTATCTAAATCTTTGGTGACCGTCGGACTATCATTGATCGGACTTTGCTGGCTTTACCTTGCACTAAACGTTATTCCCTTAGCATGTATCTATACACTGAAAATGGATCGATTGTAATCATGTATTAGCTTAATTTCTTTTAGTTTTAGAGATACAGTGCGGAAACAGGCCATTCAGCCCACCGGATCCGCTTCGACCTGCGATCCCCACACATTAACACTATACTACATGCACTATGGATATTTTTTATATTTACCAAACCAATTACCTTTAACCTACATACCTGTACGTCTTTGAAGTGTGGGTGGAAACCGAAGATCTTGGAGTAAACCCACTCAGGTCACATGGAGAACATAAAAATTCCGAACAGACAGCAGCCATAGTCGGGATTGAACCCAGGTCTCCGGCGCTGTATTCGCTGTAAGGCAGCAACTCTACCGCTGCGCCACCATGATCGCCCGCATGTATTGTTTTTTTGCTGACTGGTTAGCAGGCAACAAAAAGCTTTTCATGTACATCAGTACACGTGACAATAAACTAAACTAAACAGCTATTGCTTTAAAGGCTGGTGCATAAATTAGAAGCTTTCCTCACTAGGTAGCTCAATGGCAAACAAGAAAACTTTGCTCCCCCCCCCTCCATTTTATCTCCACCCTGGCATAGACATTCCATTTTAATAGAAAGATTAAACGAAAACTTACGTTTGAAGTTTGATCTTTATTTTATGAGAAGTTGAAGTGAGGGAGTATGTGAAGAGCCCGCCAGCCCGCATGTGCGTCAATCTTCAGAGCAACTGTATGAAGCCATGACCAGTTGTATGGATTTAAACTATAGAAAGATTAACAACCCTAGACTTACCGGATGATCTTTATGAGAAATAGGATTTGGAGTGAAGGGCACATAATCCCTCGCTTCAACTTCTCATAAAATAAAGATCAAACTTCAAACGGTAAGTTTTTGTTTAATCTAACTATTTTATATCGAAGTCACGTGAGTGACTACATGAAGCCTTCAAAGCTCTGTGGTTTCATGCAGTAACCCAATCTGTGTGTGAAATACTTAAACAGATAAACCATAAATGGTAGAAAATATGGGTTATTAATACCATGATGTTAACTTGCACACATGGCCATTACTCTTAATCGGACCACAGTCCCAATTGGCTTTGAGTTAGACAATAACTCATTCAACACTGTTCAGAATTCCATCTGCAAACATCCAGGCATATTCAACCAAATTTTATAATTTCTGAAAGCGCACTATGAAAGCCTCCTGCTGTATGATCAAAAGGAAATTTTCATTCCATTGGTTGCTAATGACCCATCAGCAATCTCTTGAGAGACTATTAAATAACAATGAAGAAACTATCCTTCATCTCATAGGTACTAGCAAGCTTAGTGTACCTGTATACATAATAACACCCCCAATCACCGATCTGGTGGGTATGCTGTCAACTCCAAATGTACGCAACCATGCCCGTTTTGTTTTATGAGATCATTCGCATAACAAGCTACCCTCATGTCAGTTTTGGCTCAGAGTCCGAGCCAGACATTGAGTAAAGGCTGTGTTCTTTGTGCTGAAATCAGTTGCTAAAAGTATAATCAATTTAAAGATACTGCTCCCATTAGGAATAAAGTAGATGAATATCTGTATAATAATTTACTGATATACATTGCACACTACTATGAGTCTAGGCTTTTTGAGCGGTCAAATAAAAGACACCTTGCATAACGTTAGTGAACAGCGGGTGAATAACCAATCATTTATTGTCCCACTTATGGGACTGTAGAGAATGACAAAGCAGCACAAGCAGTGTCAATTGTGCTATCACATAATCGCTTCTCTAAGACCAAACTGAAAGCAACACAAACCTCTGTTACTTCCGTTTAAAAGTAACTCACATGTCTTGTTCACAAACTTCCCATACAATCGTGCAGAACTAGCTGCCCAAGAAAAAGGCTGCACCATCCATCACTCGTGACTTAGAGCAAATAGGAGCTTCTTTCAGCCGCCTTACCATGGACACCCTGAATCAATAGGCAAAGTTAGTACTATTAAAGTTCATGTTGCATCATCCTTAATATCGTAAGAGGCATCTACTGATATACCCCTGTCTTTTCACCTGCAAATTTTGCATGCCATCTATAAACTCGATGACACAGTGCCCTTTTGATCTGAGTAGGGCAGCATTAGCTTCCACCACTGGCTTTGTTATCAAAACACCAGATATATCTGTGCCTCTTGTGTATAGATATGGCAAAGTATGCATTTTCAAGATCAACTCCCTGAATCAGTTAAATTGTTGAAAGCCAATCATCCATCTCAAACTGTGTAACCAAACACATGATCAGATTAGCCAAATCCTAACCTGATTTCGCATGCTCCATGTTTCTGCAATCTTGAGAAATATCAGAAATATACCCCTCTTGTTCTTGGCCGGACTACTCATCCTTTGTGAGATGTCACTGATTCCACTTGGAACCATTGTTTTCACTATTGGCCGTACGGACGGAAATTTTTGGCTTCTCTTGTCGCGGAAGGTGCATTATCTATTTATTCATTTATTTGGCTGATAACATATAATCAGAACCTTGTGACTAGAGCTGAATCACAGCATCCCATTGATGTGGGAATACGAGTTCCCTGTCAAATCTTGACTGTCAGAGTCACCACAAATCCTCAGCGTTCTTCCTCAGAGTGAAAATTAGCATAATGCAAGCCTGAACCAGGAATTGCTTCGCAATCCTCTGTTTGAAACCACCTGTCTGAGTCGCCAGTGTGTGCAACACAATCTCTTCGACCAGCCGCTCATTCAAGAATACTGGTATTGAGAGCCTACAGATTATTATATATACATTTTTGATTCACAACATGAACCTGCAGGTCAGATAAAAAAATACTACATGCCAGACCGGCTTCCTGCTGGTAGCTATCTATCTCGGAGAGGATGGCAATAATGTTTCCAATGAACTGGCAACTCCACTAACTGAGCAGAAATTTAAACATGTGTTGAGGGAGACTACAACTACTTCACTCTACTGAGCAGCCTGATAACCTCCATCACAGATGTTGAGGAAATGCTTCCTTGGTCAATATGACCCATATGGCCAGCCAGTTCCAAGATGGACTACCCTGAACCAGGGTAACCACGCTGTTCCAACTTGGAACTTACAGAGGTTACTTATGCAAGGCACCCTACCAATGTCTCTGCATCAACCTGATCTTCTCCAAAGACAGTGAAAATATAATAGACAGCCCATGCTGCTAGTAAACCCAAACCTGGGGCAACAGACTGCTCCATTTCTGAGTTTTATGGAGGTTAATAAAGAGACCTAACCTGCCAGTGTCTCTGAACCCGGGTCGACCTGCTTGTTCGAGCTTCAGCGAAGTTCAATTGCAGACCCTGTCTGACCACATCTTCTGCCCCATGCTTGCCAACAGCTCGTTTCCGGAGCTCAAAAGCGATATTGCTGTGCAAGGCACGCCTGCCAGCATTCCTGAGCCGAATGGGACAGACTACTTCTTCGGCCTACAACCTCTTAGCCTTTATTGTGCAGGACACGCTACCAGTTTATTCCCAACCGGGATAGACAGGCTGCTCATTTGGCCAGCTGCTCCTTCAGAGCCTCAGCGGGGCTCACTGGACAGGTCACACCTGCCATTACGGCAAGCCTGCATAGTATCTCTTCAGAGAGGACATATGTAGTCTTCAACTTGCTACATATGTCCTCTCTGAAGAGATACTATGCAGGCTGCACGTTACTGGCCCTGTAAAAAGAGCCAATTTGGGAATTATCTCATGCCTTATAGCATTTTGCGAAGGCAAAAGCCCCAATTGGGTATTACAGAGAAGTGATAATGCAATTTCCTGCACTTCCGACAGTTGAGTCCATCTACTGACTTGCAAAGGGCCGAAATTATTTCACAGCAGTTTGGACTTACTGACATTATTTCGTAGCCTACATATCATCACTGGGATATCCCAACTGATGAAATTGACGTATGGAAATATCCAAAAGTCTGGCAGTTATCTGAACTGGCATATTTCCCGGATACTATTAGCCAGACCTTTCTCCAGTGAATCTCCTATCCCCAAAGGGATGACAAATATGTGACAAGAGCCAGTAGCTCCTTCATATGATTAAAAATGATGCATATCCCCCATTAGTTCAGGGATACGATTTACTTATCGATATCCACATAGTTGGAATCACATAGGTAAGAATCTCCAACACTCCCCTCTTCTGAGCACGAAATATCATAATGCAACCCTGAGCCAGGTATGACTTCCCTTCTTATGAGTGGGAGATAATATAACGCAACCCTGAACCAGGTGTTGCTGCCACAAGCATCTGACTGACACAGCCTGTAAATGTGACCTGAGCTAGGAGCACATTTCCTTTCCTTTTTATCTATTCATCCATTTATTTTTTCTATATATATTTGTTTGTTTGTTTATTAATTTATGTATTATACTTACTAGACAGGTTGCGCCTGCTAGCGTCTCAGAATCCTTGCTCCCTTCTGGAGCCTCAACGGAGTATCCACATAGAGGAAATTACCAGAGGGTAAGGTGGATGGTTGTTTCCCCGGGTTGGAGCAGGTGACTAGTAATGGTGCAACCCTGATCCTGGTGAACTTCTACCGCTGCACCATCGAGAGCATCCTTACCAACTGCATCACAGTATGGTATGGAGTCTGTCTCCGACCGGATACTGCAGAGGGTGGTGAAAATTGCCCAACCATCACCAGGTTTGCTCCCCTCCAAGATCTGTCCACACAGCGCTGTCTAAATGTGGCGCTGAGCATCGCCAAGGACTGCTTCCTTTCATTTTATTTATTCCTCCTACCATCCGGGAGGCTATATAGGTCTCTCCGTTGTTTATTCCAGCATGTCGAGGAACAGCTTCTTTCCGGCGGGTTGCGCCTGCTACTACTCAGAATACCTCGGTGACTCCAATTCTGGAGCCCCAACGGAGTATTATTATTTATTTTTTATTCAAATCGTTTGCTATGTCGCTCTTCAAGGGAGATGCTAAATGCATTTCGATGTCTCTGTACTGTACACTGACAATGACAATTAAAATTGAATCTGAATCTGAATCTGAATCTGAATCTGATCGGTGTTGGGTCCTTTGTTGTTTGTCATGTACATCAATGATCTGGATGAAGGTGTGGTAATTTGGATTAGTAAGTATGCAGATGATACCAAGATAGGGTGTGTTGTGGATAATGAAGAGGATTTCCAAAATCTACAGAGTGATTTAGGCCATTTGGAAGAATGGGCTGAAAGATGGCAGATGGAGTTTAATGCTGATAAATGTGAGGTGCTACACCTTGGCAGGACAAATCAAAATAGGACGTACATGGTAAATGGTAGGGAATTGAAGAATACAGTTGAACAGAGGGATCTGGGAATAACCGTGCATAGTTCCTTGAAGGTGGAATCTCATATAGATAGGGTGGTAAAGAAAGCTTTTGGTATGCTAGCCTTTATAAATCAGAGCATTGAGTATAAAAGCTGGGATGTAATGTTAAAATTGTACAAGGCATTGGTGAGACCAAATCTGGAGTATGGTGTACAATTTTGGTTGCCCAATTATAGGAAGGATGTCAACAAAATAGAGAGAGTACAGAGGAGATTTACTAGAATGTTGCCTGGGTTTCAACAACTAAGTTACAGAGAAAGGTTGAATAAGTTAGGTCTCTATTCTTTGGAGCGCAGAAGGTTAAGGGGGGACTTGATAGAGGTCTTTAAAATGATGAGAGGGATAGACAGAGTTGATGTGGATCAGCTTTTCCCTTTGAGAATAGGGAAGATTCAAACAAGAGACATGACTTCAGAATTAAGGGACAGAGGTTTAGGGGTAACATGAGGGGGAACTTCTTTACTCAGAGAGTGGTAGCGGTGTGGAATGAGCTTACAGTGGAAGTGGTGGAGGCAGTTTCATTGGTATCATTTAAAAATGAATTGGATAGGCATATGGATGAGAAGGGAATGGAGGGTTATGTTATGAGTGCAGGCAGGTGGGACTAAGGGGAAAAAAGTTGTTCGGCACGGACTTGTAGGGCCGGGATGGCCTGTTTCCGTGCTGTAATTGTTATATGGTTAAATAGAATGCAACCCTGAACCAGGTGTTGCCTCCTCAGGCCTCTGGCCCCCATATGTCCTGGTTGAGCCGGCAGCGCTATTAATATTTATTTATTTATTTATAAATCGCCAGCTCCTGCTGAGCCTCGCGACATTTGTGCAATTTAACCTCCCCTCATCAGAGTGGGAGGAATACTGCAACCCTGAGCCAGGTGTTGCCACAGGCATTTGGCTGGAGCTGCCTGTTAATGTCTCTGGTGCACAGAGCATTTTAAACGCCAGCTCCCACGGAGCCTCCGCAGCGTTCAGCTATCTGTTGCTATTTTTAGAACGTGACCTCTCGCGGCTCCATAGCGTTCAGCTCTCCCGGCCACGCTGGCCATTGCTATTTTTATTCCGCCTCCACGGCAGCAGCCGCACAAGCTGTGCCAGCTTCTCTGGGCCCACTGCCCCTGTTTTCCGAGCAGCGGCCCGTTCCTGAAATAAGTTTTTCGAGCTGCTCCGATTCTCCCGTCATGCTTCGACGTATTGATGTGCATGCTCCTGAAGTAGTGGGCTCTTGAAGTAGTCACTCACGTGACTTCGATATAAAATTTTCTATTGAACTAAAATGTTGAAACTGCTTCTCCTTACACAGATGCTGCCTGAACTGTTCAGCATTGCCAGCATTTTCTGGCATTTGCAGATTTAAAAAAAAAAAAATTGCTTTGCATCTTCCAATAATGCACTATTTCTTCCTTAGTGAATTCCTAAGAGAAGTTCTGAGAAAATGGGGACTAGAGCATTGGTGAAGACTTTTATTGACAAAGTGTTCTGAAGCAATTCAAAGTTCTCTTCAAATGCAGTGCAGTTAGTTGATCATAGTCTACCAGAGTCAGTCAGGGCTGAGCTTCATTGAAGTTGACAGTAATTACTTGTTTGTACTTGTTCAAGTGGCTGCTATTAACAGAGATTGTTAAATGAAATATTACCCATCAGAACGGTGAGCAGCCCTTTGCTGAACACAAGCAGACAATTTGTCAGTCAAACTGTAATGATCCATTGGGTGGCTGATACTTTGCATAGCTATGCGTGATCCTTTTTCTCTTGAAATGGCATCTGTTGACAAAAGCAGTTAACAGGCGTTGCAATTAAAGACTTATTCTGACTATCTTGGGTGCTCTCTCATCTATCCAGAGATAATTGTGCCTCATTGATATCCCTGACAAATTGTAGTATATGCCCAGAAAATTCCTTATTTATTCTACACCAATTTCCCAAAAGTAACTGTGTTGATGGATTGGTTACAAAGGCTGTCAAGATCAGCAATAATTTAAAACAAGAAAATAGGAGCAGGAAAAAAACACCTCCACCATGTAGTATGATCAGTTGTCATTGTAATTAATTTATTAGCCAAGTATGTAAACATACAAGGAATTTGATTTGGCAACAGTCATACAATAAAGATTCTCTTTTAAGGGGCCTTCTCTTCTATTTCTACTTTCCACTTTCTCTCTTCCTTTTTTTATTTTTTATATACACACTTCACGTTTTTCTACTCTCTACCATCTATTTTTCCACTTTTTTCCCCTTTCTATTGTTTTCTTTTTCTTGTTCTGTTTACTTCCTTCTTATAACATAAAACTAGAGGTTGAAAAAAAAAAAAAAAAAAAAAAGTCATACAAAAAAGATACATAACCACATAAAAATGAACATGGACTTAAACACACACCACAGTGGCGTGTGAGAATTCCCAGGGTACACAGCATAAGCGGAGACCCACAGCCATCAGTTCAATGTCCAGGTCACAAACACACGCCCTCCTTCATCAAGGATGATCCATGCAAACACAGGTTCTCTTCTGTCTACCCACAATTTCATCTTTCAAAAAAGTATTTTAAAATATCAAATTATTTTAAATTATTTTAAAATATAGCATACAATATATACTTTTTATTTTAATATCAAGGGATCAGGTGATTGAGTTATATCCAGAACTTCTGTTTTTATAGTTATAAGTAGGAAGAGACTGGACAAGGAGAGAAAGAATAGTCAAAGGTTCAAAGGTTCAAAGGTTCAAGGTCAGTTCATTGTAACATGTCCCAATTAAGGTACAGTGAAACTCGAATTACCATGCAGCCATACTAAAAAGTAACAAGACACAAAACTACATAAAAGTTCAGATATATATCCACAACAGCAAAATCCTCACATTTCTCACTGCGATGGAAGGCAATAAAGTCAAATCTTTTTCCTCGTTATTTTCCCGCGGTCGAGGCAGGCGAACCATCTGCAGTCGAGGCGATTGAAGCTCCAGCAGCCGGCGGTCGAAGCCCCCGCGTCGGAACGGTCGAAGCTCCTGCGGCTTGGAGCTCCCAAAGTCAGTCTCTAACCACGGACTGCCAGCTCCACGATGTTAAGTTGGAGAGCCCCAACCATGGGAGCCTGCAGGACTTAACATCGTGGAGCTGGCAGTCCATGGTTAGAGACTGACTTTGGGAGCTCCAAGCCACCAAGAGGCCGCCAACTCAACGATGTTAGGCCGCAGATACGATACGGAAAAAAAATTGCATCTCCGTCGGGGTAAGAGATTAAAAAAGGTTTCCCCCAACCTCACCCACCTCCCCCCACATAAAACAAACTAAAGAACACTAAAGCATACATTTAACACACAAAACAACAAAGAAGGAAAGGACGAGACAGTCTCTTGGTGTGGCGGCCATTGTGGGTGGAAGATATAGATTCTATAGGATAAGAATGGGCTGAACTGATGTGGCCAGGGCAGTCCTGTTTTTGGATGGTTGTAGAGGTGTCTGGATGTGTTTGGGGACATGACATGAGAATGAAGGGACTGAAGAAGGTAAAGGCTTTGGAGGGAAGAACTCGAGACAAAGTGAAATTTATAGCAGAATGAACGTCCATTGTTTTGAGGAATCATCAGAAATGAAAAGAAAATGATGGACATTGATCGGTCATTCACGGATTGAAGCGGCTTGAAGCGCTTCATCTAAATGACAGCTAATATCATCAAACACCTACACCACCCGAGCCATGGTCTCATCTCACTGCTGTAGGTCAGGCAACATCTGTGGAGGAAATGGACAAGCAACATTTCTTGTTGGGAGACTTCACCAGATTACATATTTTGGCTTGCGCTTTTATGGTGTGGTTACCTATTCGATGATTTATAATGTTAATGATTATTACCTATTTATTTGTAATGTTTTATTTTTACGTTAATGGTCTGCAAAGCTGCAGCAAATAAGAATTTCATTATCTATTCCATATTGCATATGGCAATTAAACGCTCTTGAATAACTCTTGACTACTGAATATCTAGCCATCATCATAAGGATTCTCTGAATCATGAACTGAAAGAGGAAATGAGGACAACCAGAACAGTGTAACTTATGAAAGATGAAAACTAGTGGCATTTATTCCTGATCAGCGAGGTTTCCACAATGATTTTCACCAATTTGAGTGCTAAAGAGTGATTTTGCGTTTGCCTACGTTTTAATTTATTTACCAGACACCCGTGAATTTACTGTAATCTAATGTTTCCATTAACAGTGCATACAATGCCTTTGTATTGTGTGTAAACTACAAACTTGTCTATTTATCCTATCATGTAAGATTTTTTAATATAGATGTGGTGAATAGTTTTTGCTGCCTAAGGCACATTACTTTTGAAGGGCACCAAAGGTCAGGTTTTGCCAGCGTGAGTGTATTTATAACAAATTCTGCTTAGATAACAGTATCTTGATTTATCAAACACTTATAAAAATACAGACATGCCCCTATCCATTACTCAGTCTTAAATTTGTCGTTTGGATCACTGCAGCTATATGCCTTAATCATGAATTACCTCGAAATAAGCCCCCATGCTTATTATTTGTGTATTTCTTGCTTTCTTATATACATTTTCATGCGGTTTCCATTGATTCTCTGTTTTACAAGTTTACTGAACTCCGAGGTCGATCCCCAACAAGGACTGCCAGCTCCACGGTGTTAAGTCCTGAAGGCTCAAATGGTTGGGGTTCTCTAAGTCGGTTTCCAGCAAGAGGCCGCCAACTCCATGAAGGTAGGCCGCAGTGCGGACGGAGATATGATGCGGAATAAAATTGCATCTCACTCGGGGTAAGAGATTTAAAAAAGTTTCCCCCACCTCCAATCCCACCCCCCCACATAAAACAAGCTAAAGAACACTAAATCATGCATTTAACGTATAAAACAACAAAGAAGGAAATGACGAGACAGTGTCTTGGTGAGGCGGCCATTGTGGGTGGAAGATATAGATTCTATAGGACAAGAATGGGCTGAACTGATGTGTCCAGGGCGGTCCTGTTTTTGGATGGATGTAGAGGTGGCTGGATGCGTTTTGGAGACACTAAACCCCTTGTCCACTTAGGAAACCTGAACGGTAAACCTCTGGTGACCTTGAACCCCAGCCAAGGTTTCCGTGAGGTTCCCGGAGGTTTTGGTCACTCTCCCTGATGGTCGAAAGTGGTTTCCGCATAGTCGAGGCTTCTTCTATGTTCCTGCGATTATTTCAACAAATTCAAAACCGGCCTCGACTAAAAATTGGTTGCCGTTTTGTCGAAGCCAGTGGAGTGGGGTTGCTATTTACTTACAGGCAGTCAAAGGCAATCTCCTTCACTGATCTGCCATTTTGATTGGCTCATTGGAGTTTTCAGCAAAGATCCTATAGGATCTTTGGTTTTCAGGACCTACAAGATGCGCCGGAAGATAAAATGCCCGCTAACTTTACTAAACTTCTTAAAACTGTCTCCGCTCCTTCTCCCCTTCTCTCCCCTTCTCCCCCCTTCTCTCCCCCTTCTCTCCCCCTTCTCACTCCCTTTCTCTTCCCTTCACTCCCCTTTTCTTCCCCTCTCTCTCTCCCCTTCTCTCTCTCTTTCTCTCCCCTTCTTTCCCCTTCTCTCTCTCCCTCCCGTGCTCCCTAAAGAACTTACTGCTATGTGGCAGCTGTTTACCTTCCTCTTCATCGCGCAGACAGCATTTCGCCGCTGTCTCTGGCCCCCACCTTCACGATGTGTGTATGTGTGTGTGTGTGTGTGTATGTGTGTGTGTGTGTGTGTGTGTGTGTGTGTGTGTGTGTGTGTGTGTGTGTGTGTGTGTGTGTGTGTGTGTGTGTGTGTGTGTGTGTGTGTGTGTGTGTGTGTGTGTGTGTGTGTGTGTGTGTGTGTGTGCGGTCTGTAGCAAAGATCCTATAGGATCTTTGGTCAGTTGATGCAGCTCAGGCTTCGGTCGAGGTTTTCCAGGCGAGTGACCAAAACCTCTGGCGACTTATGGAAACCTTGGGTGGGGCGCAAGGTCATCAGAGGTTTCCGTTCAGGTTTCCTAAGTGAGACAAGAGCTTAAGGTAAAGGCTTTGGAGGGAAGATCTCCAGACAAAGTGAAAATTATAGCAGAATGGACGACAATGTTCCAATGTTTTGAGGAATCACCAGAAATGAAAATAAAATGATGGCAATTGATCGGTCGATCACGGGTTGAAGCGCTTCATCTAAATGACAGCTAATATCATCAAAAACCTACACCAGCCAAGCCATGGTCTCAACTCAGTGCTGTAGGTCAGGCAACATCTGTGGAGGGAATGGACAAGCAACATTTCTTGTTGGGAGCATTCACCAGATTACATATTTTGGCTTGCGCTTTTATGGTGTGGTTACCTATTCGATGATTTATAATGTTAATGATTATTAGCTATTTATTTGTAATGTTTTATTTTTACGTTAATGGCCTGCAAAGCTGCAGCAAATAAGAATTTCATTATCTATTCCATATTGCATATGGCAATTAAACACTCTTGAATAACTCTTGACTACTGAATATCTAGCCATCATCATAAGGATTCTCTGAATCAAGAACTGAAAGAGGAAATGAGGACAACCAGAACAGTGTAACTTATGAAAGATGAAAACTAGTGACATTTATTCCTGATCAGCGAGGTTTCCACAGTGATTTTCACCAATTTGAGTGCTAAAGAGTGATTTTGCGTTTGCCTACGTTTTAATTTATTTACCAGACACCCGTGAATTTACTATAATCTAATGTTTCCATTAACAGTGCATACAATGCCTTTGTATTGTGTGTAAACTACAAACTTGTCTATTTATCCTATCATGTAAGATTTTTTAATATAGATGTGGTGAATAGTTTTTGCTGCCTAGGGCACATTACTTTTGAAGGGCACCAAAGGTCAGGTTTTGCCAGCGTGAGTGTATTTATAACAAATTCTGCTTAGATAACAGTATCTTGATTTATCAAACACTTATAAAAATACAGACATGCCTCTATCCATTACTCAGTCTTAAATTTGCAGCTATATGCCTTAATCATGAATTACCTCGAAATAAGCCCCCATGCTTATTATTTGTGTATTTCTTGCTTTCTTATATACATTTTCATGCGGTTTCCATTGATTCTCTGTTTTACAAGTTTACTGAACTCCGAGGTCGATCCCCAACAGGGACTGCCAGCTCCACGATGTTAAGTCCTGAAGGCTCAAATGGTTGGGGTTCTCTAAGTCGGTCTCCAGCAAGAGGCCGCCAACTCCATGAAGGTAGGCCGCAGTGCGGACGGAGATACGATGCGGAATAAAATTGCATCTCACTTGGGGTAAGAGATTAAAAAAAGTTTCCCCCACCTCCAATCCCCCCCCCCCCCCCCCCCCCCCCACATAAAACAAGCTAATGAACACTAAAGCATGTATTTAACGTATAAAACAACAAAGAAGGAAAGGACGAGACAGTGTCTTGGTGAGGCGGCCATTGTGGGTGGAAGATATAGATTCTATAGGACAAGAATGGGCTGAACTGATGTGTCCAGGGCGGGCCTGTTTTTGGATGGATGTAGAGGTGTCTGGATGCGTTTTGGAGACACTAAACTCCCTGTCCACTTAGGAAACCTGAACGGTAAACCTCTGGTGACCTTGAACCCCAGCCAAGGTTTCCGTGAGGTTCCCGGAGGTTTTGGTCACTCACCCTGATGGTCGAAAGTGGTTTCCGCATAGTCGAGGCTTCTTCTATGTTCCTGCGATTATTTCAACAAATTCAAAACCGGCCTCGACTAAAAATTGGTTGCCGTTTTGTCGAAGCCAGTGGAGTGGGGTTGCTTTTTACTTACAGGCAGTCGAAGGCAATCTCCTTCACTGACCTGCCATTATGATTGGCTCATTGGAGTTTTCAGCAAAGATCCTATAGGATCTTTGGTTTTCAGGACCTACAAGATCCGCCGGAAGATAAAATGCCCGCTAACTTTACTAAACTTCTTAAAACTGTCTCCGCTCCTTCTCCCCCCCCCTTCTCTTCCCTTCTCTCCCCTTCTCTCCCCCTTCTCTCCCCCCTTCTCTTCTCCCCCCCTTCTCTCTCCCTTTCTCTTCCCTTCACTCCCCTTTTCTTCCCCTTCTCTCTCCCCTTCTCTCTCTTTCTCTCCCCTTCTTTCCCCTTCTCTCTCTCCCTCCCGTGCTCCCTAAAGAACTTACTGCTCTGTGGCAGCTGCTTACCCTCCTCTTCATTGCGCAGACAGCGTTTCGCTGCTGTCCCTGGCCCCCACCTTCACGATGTGTGTGTGTGTGTGTGTGTGTGTGTGTGTGTGTGTGTGTGTGCGGTCGGTAGCAAAGATCCTATAGGATCATTGTAGGGCACCAAAGTTCAGGTTTTGCCAGCGTGAGTGTATTTATAACAAATTCTGCTTAGATAACAGAATCTTGGTTTATCAAACACTTATAAAAGTACAGACATACCCCAATCCATTACTCTTAAATTTTCTCAAATTAGTCTTAAATTTGTCCTTTGGATCACTGTAGCTATATGCCTTAAGAGGCTCAGGAGCCGTTGGTGAGGGAGGAGCGACCTCAATGCGGTGAGTTCCAAAACCCAGCATGGGGCTTGTATCAACAGAGGCCCAGGAGCCATTGGTGAAGGAGGAGGGACCTCCATGCGCTCAGTTCAAAAACCCAGCGTGGGGCTTGTATCAACAGAGGCCCAGGAGCCATTGGTGAAGGAGGAGGGACCTCCATGCGCTCAGTTCAAAAACCCAGCGTGGGGCTTGTTTCAACAGAGGCCCAGGAGCCGTTACAGAGGGACGAGCCAAAATCTGCAATGTTCCATTCACAGATCACACTTCAAATTAAGTGGGCTTGAGGAAGCCGCTGATTGGTTGAATGGACTAGAGGAAGCAGCCGATTGGCTTGTATCCCAGGTAAGGCTTTGTATTGTATTCGGATAAGGGGGAGAATGAGGGCCAGGGCAGTTTACTGGTCTGTATGACAGATGTGGGAGGTCATGGAGTCAGAGTGCCCTCCAGACGTCCACATCTTTGCCAGGTGCATCAAGATGGGGCTCCTAAGGGACCGTGTTAGGAACCTGGAGAAAGCAACTCGATGACCTCTGTCTGGTCAGGGAGAGCGAGGAGGTCATAGATAGGAGTTACAGAGAGGTGGTCACTCCAAGACCATGGGAGGCCGACAACTGGGTCACAGTTAGGAAGGGCATTGGGCAGTGGCAGGGACTGATGAGTACCCCGGTGGCTGTACTCCTTGAAAATAAGTACTCATGTTTGAGTAAGGGTGGGGCAGACAGCTTACCTTGGGGTAGCAACAGCGGCCTCCGGAACAAAGACCGGGCCTGTTGCTCAGAAGGGTAAGGAAAAGAAGAGGAGGACTGTTACATATGCTACATATTCATTGTAGCAGTCCCAACCTCCTGCACTACTTTGTATCAGGCACACTCACCACACACACACACACTGTGATTAGGTATGTAAGCACTTTGAGTATCACTACGCCACACAGATAAAGGAGCTGAATAAAGGAGTACAGTAAGGCAACTGAAACAACCTGAATTGTGTCGTTTATTATCAGGATATCAAACACGAAGACACAACATGGTGGCAGCGGTGACTTTCGAGTATAAAGAAAACACCGCGCTATTGTGAATCGCTATTGGGAATTAGGAACAGCGGCTGCAGAGAAATTGATTTTTTTTTTGTGCACCCTCCTAACAACACAAGATGGCGGCCTCCACAGTGGCTGTTGCTGCAGCAATGAACCTCCACCCTACGATGAACTGGGACGCCGATGATGTGGGGGAGGCGTTCAAGAAATTCAAACAAAAGAGCCAGCTGGCATTCAAAAGCTTCCTGAAAGGAACTGCAGATGAAGAGAAGGTCAGTTATATTTTACTATGGCTCGGGGAAAAGGGTCTAGACATTTTTAACAGTTGGAGCTTAACAGAGCCCGACTGCAATAATCCGGGAATAGTCCTTGAAAGGTTTGCGAACCATATGGAGCCCAAATCAAACCACAGAATCCATCGGTATGAGTTCCAAGGGCTAAGACAAGACCCACAAGAAACAACCGACACTTTCCTGTCGAGACTAAGGAACGTGGCCAAGAAATGCAGATTTGGTGATGAAGATGACAGAATTGTCGACCAGCTAATATGGGGGTGCGCCCACCAAGAGGTCCAAAAGTCCCTAATAGGGAAAGACACCCTCAACCTAAAAGACGCCGTAGATGCTGCCAGAGCTTTCGAAGCCACAAGGAAACAAATGTCCTCCCTCTCCCTTCAAGTTGGCCCATCTCAGAGCAGCACCAGAGTGAATATAGACGCTCTCTCAAAACGTGACCCTGGCTCCACCTTAAAGGCTCCAAAGCAGAAATTTTCTAGGCATGCAAACAAACAAGCAAGCCAAAGAAGCTGCTGGAACTGCGGTACAGAGCATGCATTTGATGATCGCAGGGAGTGCCCAGCATATGGGACTACCTGCAACTCCTGTGGGAGGCCTAACCACTGGAAGAAAATGTGTAGGTCAACAAAATCATACAGCACCAAGCCAAAGCAGCAATGGTCAAAGAACGATAGAAATACGAGAAGGAAACAAATACACGCACACGTCCAACAGGAAGAGGAGATAACCTCAGATACCTCTCAGGAAGAATTCCTTTCCGTTGGGACCATTGACGTACACGAAATGGGAAACAACAAACCACATAGCAACAGAGATGAAGCATATACTATAATACAACTACAGAAAAAAGTGGGAAAGAAAAGAACAACGATTAATCTAAGGCTCAAAATTGATACTGGAGCCCAGAGCAATATCTTACCAGTCAATCTTTACGGAAAGATATTCCCTGAACACATGACAAAAGATGGCAGCGTCAGGAAAGGAATCCTTGGAAGTAGCGATGTAGTCCTAGCTGCATACGGAGGTTCCATAATCCCACAGCTAGGCAAAACAATAATAGCAGGAACATACAAAGGGAAAGAAGTGAAATGCCCCTTCTACATCACTAAATCGAAAGGACCTGCTATTCTCGGCCTGAACACGTGCCAAAGACTGAAGATTGTGTCAATCAACCATGAAATCAAGACAAACTCCTGCAGAATTGACAGAAACATACCCATCAAAAACCGGCCGCCCATCAGGAACAAAGAAGAATTGATTGACATGTACCCAGAGTGTTTTGACGATACCGTTGGTTGTTTTGAGGAATACGAATACCATATCACAGTAGACCCCAGTGTGAAACCAGTGATCCACCCACCCCGCCGTGTTCCCCTTGAACTGAAAGAGAGGCTAAGGGAACAACTAAACGAAATGGAAAAAAAGGGCATCATCACAGCAATAACTAAACCAACTGATTGGGTAAATTCAATTGTTGTCAAAGAAAAGCCAAACGGAAAACTAAGGATATGCCTTGATCCCAGGGATCTGAACAATGCATTGAAGCGCGACCATTATCCAACTCCAACCCTTGAAGAGATCACACCAGCACTGGCCGGTTCCAAGGTGTTCAGCAAGCTGGATGCTAGCAATGGATATTGGAACATCAAAATAGACCGAGAGTCATCAATGCTCACCACTTTCAACACGCCATTTGGCAGATTCAGATTCAACAGGCTCCCATTCGGGCTGAAGGTGAGTCAAGATGTCTTCCAGCGGAAAATAGATGAAACATACAAAGGCTGTAAAGGGGCAATCGGGATAGCAGATGATATCCAAGTATACGGCAGAGATGAAAACGCGCATGATTACAACCTCCATGAGGCTATGGAAAAAACTCGAAGAGCCGGCATAAAGCTCAATGCAGACAAATGCATAATCAAAGAAAGGGAGTGCAAATTCTTTGGACTGATTTACTCTGCAGAAGGAGTGAAACCGGACCCTACAAAAGTGGATGCTATCAACCACATGGAGGAACCCAAAGACAAGAAACAGCTAAGAAGTTTCCTAGGGCTCATACAATACATGGGAGTCTTCATACCTAAGCTTGCTAATCACACAGCAAATCTCCGTGAATTGATGAAAGACGACGCTGAATTTGATTGGTGTGCTTCACATAGCCAAGATTTTGGGGAAATAAAACAACTCATCAGCAAAGAAACGATCCTGCAGTACTATGACAGACAGAAACCTGTAACACTCCAAGTTGATGCCTCCATGAGAGGAGTTGGAGCAGTACTGATACAAAATGGCCGACCTATTGCGTATGCATCCAAAGCACTCACTCCTACAGAATCAAGGTACGCAAACATAGAGAGAGAACTCTTAGCAGTAGTCTATGGCTGCGAGAAATTTCACACTTACCTATATGGAAGGTATTTCGACATTGAAACAGACCACCGCCCTCTAGAACAAATCGAAAAAAAAACCTCACCAAAGCACCAGCCAGACTACAGAGACTATTACTGAGGCTACAGCACTACGACTACAACATCAGATACAAGCCAGGAAAAGACCTGCTGCTAGCTGACGCCCTATCCAGACTATCAACACATGACAAACAAGAGATGGAAGGGCTGAGCATAAAGATCCACCACATTGTGAGTGTGACAAGCGTGAAGCTGGAACAGATCAAAGAGGAAACAGCCAGAGATGAAGAACTCCAGCTCCTCACCCAAATGGTAATACAGGGGTGGCCAGAAAAGAGACAACAAGTTCAGCCTCTCCTCCGCGAATACTGGACCATCCGTGATGATATTTCGGTAGAGAATGGAGTCCTGATGGCCGGATCACGAATCATCATACCCAAGTCCATGCAAAAAGAAATCCTCGAAAAGATCCACCAGGGACACTTAGGAATGGAAAAGTGCAGACTCCGTGCTAAATCCGCTGTGTACTGGATAGGCATGTACAAGGACATAGAAAAGCTGGTATCTACATGCCACATATGCCAAAAATACAGGAATTCACAACAGAAGGAGGAAATGACACCCAGTGATATCCCAAGCCGGCCATGGCAAACCATCGGAGCAGACCTGTTCACAGAGAACCAGCAATGGTATTTGATTATGGCCTGCTACTACTCCAAATTCCCATTTGTGAGAAACGTAAAGGATTTGAAAGCTAAAACAATTGTGTCAATTGTTAGAGGATTGTTTGCAGAGCAAGGAATACCTGAGCAGATCGTATGTGACAATGGAACCCAATTCACATCTCGGGAATTCAGAGAGCTAGCCACCGAATACGGGTTCAAAATCACAACATCTTCACCACATTACCCAAAGGGCCATGGGTTTATTGAAAGGCAAGTACAGACAGCCAAGAAAACACTAATAAAATGCCGAGAGGCAAAGGAGGATCCAAACCTGGCACTTTTATCCTTACGGGCAACTCCACTAAAGGCTGACATGAAGTCTCCTGCAGAAATGCTAAATGGCAGGAAATACAAAACCACCCTGCCAAGCAAAATCCAACCCCCTATCGACCAAGAAGAAACAAGGGCAAAATTGGCAGCTGCCCAGGAGGAGGGGCTGAAACAATACAACAAAAATGCACAGTACTTGCCTGAACTATTTCAAGGCCAAAACGTACATGCTCAGGATCCAACAACAAAGAAATGGACCCCAGCACAAATCACCAGCAGGGCTGGAACCCCAAAATCATATATCATAGAGACAGAACCGGGCAGGCAATTGAGACGAAACAGAATTCACATCCGCCCGACACCTGAAATGTCAACACCTGCAACTTCAAAGACAACACCAGCAACTCCTAGGACACCACCCACAGAAGCAGCAACACCTACCATTGATGACAACACATTCTCACAAACTGCTACCAGTGAGTCATATAGTCAACCAGCACCAACCAATGGCCAGGAAACAACTCAACAAGTTACCAATACATCGAGTGCAACACTGCAGGCAACAACCAGATCTACTAGATCCAGGAGCAACATCTTACCCCCAGCGCGTTATCGCTAGCACTGGAAGGGACAAGTCACGCCAAGACATGACTCTTGACTGGCTACGCACTACCTGAAAGAAAACAAGCTGCCATTATATATTTTGTTGTGTAGTATAGTAGAAAGCAGAATGCCATGAATGTGGGCAGAATAATCCCACGGTATCTGCTACAGGATTGCCACCCTCGCTCTGGCAATCCTCTAGTGTCACTAATTTTTGTTCCTTTCTTTTGAGAAGGGGGGATGTTACATATGCTACATATTCATTGTAGCAGTCCCAACCTCCTGCACTACTTTGTATCAGGCACACTCACCACACACACACACACTGTGATTAGGTATGTAAGCACTTTGAGTATCACTACGCCACACAGATAAAGGAGCTGAATAAAGGAGTACAGTAAGGCAACTGAAACAACCTGAATTGTGTCGTTTATTATCAGGATATCAAACACGAAGACACAACAAGGACAATAGTAATAGGGGACTATAGTCAGGGGGTCGGATAGGCGATTCTGTGGACGCAGACAGGAATCCCGGATGGTAGTTTGCCTCCCTGGTGCCAGGGTCAGGGATGTGTCTGAACGTGTCCAAGATATCCTGAAATGGGAGGGAGAGGAGCCTGAGGTGGTACATATTGGTACCAATGACATAGGTAGAAAAAGAGAAGAGGTCCTGAAAGAAGAATTTAACAGTACCCAAACAAAGACAACAAACTGTGAAAATAACTTTGGCTCAATGTCTCCAGTACGGAATTTGCACTTTTTCTATATTGCACATTTCATTGTTAAAATACCTCAAAGGTTTTGCTACATTTTGGCATACTGTGAATATTTTAATATTTTAAATAATGTATGTCTATTGTCTATTTTTATTGATATGTTGTCTGTCTGTGTTTTTAATATTACTTGCACATTTGGAGTATGGGGAAACGTAATTTCAATCCTATGTGTAACTACTGTTGCATAATTGAATTGACAATAAAGTTACTTTGACTTTGACTTTGACTTTGACTAGGGAGTTAGGTAGAGAGTTAAGGAGAAGGACTGGAAAGGTAACAATCTCAGGATTACTGCCTGTGCCACGCGACAGTGAGAGTAGGAATGGAGTGAGGTGGAGGATAAATGAGTGGATGAGGGATTGGTGCAGTGGGTATGGATTCAAGTTTCTGGATCATTGGGACCTATTTTGGGGAAGGTGCGACCTGTACAGAAAGGACGGGTTGCACTTGAACTCGAGGGGGACCAATATCCTGGCGGGGAGATTTGCAAAGGCTACTGGGGAGACTTTAAACTAGAACGGTTGGGGGGAGGGACTCAAATTGGGAAAGCTAGCAGCCAGTGTGTGAGCCAGGAAGCAGAGAAGGGTAGCACTCTGACCGAAAATGTAGGGGAGAAAGAGGAAAAAGACAATAAACAGAGAATAAGAGAGGGTGGGTTTCTTAAATGTGTATATGTTAATGCTAGGAGCATTGTAAGACAGGTGGATGAACTTAGAGCCTGGATTGACACCTGGAAGTATGATGTTGTGGCGATCAATGATACATGGTTGCAGGAGGGCTGTGATTGGAAACTAAATATTACAGGATTTTGTTGCTTCAGGGGCAAGAGATGGAGGTGTTGCATTGCTTATCAGGGAAGATATTACAGCAGTGCTTTGGCAGGATAGATTAGTGGGCTCGTGTAGGGAGGCTATTTGGGTGGAACTGAGAAATGGGAAAGGGGTAGCACCACTTATATGGGTGTATTATAGACCACCAAATGGGGAGCGAGAATTGGAAGAGCAAATATGTAAGGAGATCGCAGATATTAGTAGTAAGCACGAGATAGTGATTGTGGGAGATTTCAATTTTCCACACATAGACTGGGAAACACATTCTGTAAATGGGCTGGATGATTTGGAGTTTGTAAAATGTGTACAGGATAGTTTTTTTCAGCAATACATAGAGGTATCTACTAGAGAAGGGGCGGTGCTGGTCCTCCTGTTAGGAAATGAGGCAGGTCAGGTGGCAGAGGTATGGTTTGGGGAACAGTTCGGGTCCAGTGATCACAAATACCATTAGTTTCAATATAATTATGGAGAGGGTCAGAACTGGACCTTGGGTTGAGATTTTTGATTGGAGAAAGGCTAACTTTGAGGAGATGTGAAAGGATTTAAAATAAGTAAATTGGGACATTTTGTTTTATGGGAAAGATGTGGAAGAGAAATGGTGGGCATTTAAAGGTGAATTTTAAGAGTACAGAATCATTATGTCCCTGTTCGGTTGAAAGGAAATAGTAAACATTGGAAAGAGCCCTGGTTTTCAAGGGAAATTGGACACGGTTCGGAAAAAGAGAGAGATTTACAATAATTATAGGCAGCATGGAGTAAATGAGGTGCTTGAGGAGTATAAAGAATGTAAAAAGAATCTTAAGAAAGAAATTAGTAAAGCTAAAAGAAGATGTGAGGTTGCTTTGGCAAGTAAGGTGAAAGTAAATCCTAAGGGTTTCTACAGCTATATTAATAGCAAAAGGATAACGAGGGATAAAATTGGTCCATTAGAGTCAGTGTGGACAGCTATCTGCAGAGCCAAAAGAGATTGGGGAGATATTGAACAATTTCTTTTCTTCGGTATTCACCAAGGAGAAGGATATTGAATTATGTGAGGTAAGGGAAACAAGTAAAGTAACTATGGAAACTATGAGATTCAAAGAAGAGGAAGTACTGACACTTTTGAGAAATATAAAAGTGGATAAGTCTCCAGGTCCGGAAAAGATATTCCCTAGGACATTGAGGGAAGTTAGTGTAGAAATAGCAGGGGCTATGACAGAAATATTTCAAATGTCATTAGAAACGGGAGGATTGGCGTACTGCGCATATTGTTCCATTGTTTAAAAAGGGTTCTAAGAGTAAACCTAGCAATTATAGGCCTGCTAGTTTGACGTCAGTGGTGGGCAAATTAATGGAAAGGATAATTAGAGATAATATATATAAGCATCTGGATAAACAGGGTCTGATTAGGAAGAGTCAACATGGATTTGTGCCTGGAAGGTCATGTTTGACTAATCTTCTTGAATTTTTTGAAGAGGTTACTCGGGAAATTGATGAGGGTAAAGCAGTGGATGTTGTATATATGGACTTCAGTAAGGCCTTTGACAAGGTTCCTCATGGAAGGTTGGTTAAGAAGGTTCAATTGTTGGGTATTAATGGTGGAGTAGCAAGATGGATTCAACAGTGGCTGAATGGGAGATGCCAGAGAGTAATGGTGGATGGCTGTTTGTCAGGTTGGAGGCCAGTGACTAGTGGGGTGCCACAGGGATCTGTGTTGGGTCCACTGTTGTTTTTCATGTACATCAATGATCTGGATGATGGTGTGGTAAATTGGATTAGTAACTATGCAGATAATAATAATAATAATAATAATAATAATAATAATAATATTAATAATAATAATAATAATAATAATAATCTTTATTGTCATTGTACAAGACACCACAATTTTGTTGGAGCAGTCCTCCAGCTGCACAGGAATATGAGTATAAAAATACATTTAAAAAAGATCTATTAAAAAGTTAGACTATAAACATATAGGAGTATGGGCGGGTGTGTGAGAGAGAGGGGGGGGGGATTCGGTGTGGGAGGGTGATAGTGTTCAGTAGTGTCACAGCTCTACGGTAGAAGCTGTTTTTTAGTCTTGTATCATCTTCCTGAGGGCAGGGGGGTGAAGAGGCAGTGTCCAGGATGTGCGCTGAATCTAATGATGCCCTTGACCCTCCAGATGCAGCGGGTCCGGTAGATGTCCTCCAGTCTGGGGAGCTGGGTGCCAGTGATCCTCTCAGCAGTCTTAATGACGCGTTGGAGAGCTTTCCTGTTCTCTGCGGTGCAGCCAGAGTACCATACTGTGATGCAGTATGTGAGAACTGACTCGATGGCTGATCTGTAGAAGCTCACCAGCAGCTGTTGTGGGAGACGTGCCTTCTTCAAGCACCTCAGGAAATGAAGCCTTTGAAGTCCTTTCTTGGCCGTCGCCGTGATGTTGACGGTCCAGGTTAGGTTGTGGCTGATGTTGACCCCGAGCTACCTGATGTTCTGCACAGCCTCCACTGTCTCGCCGTTAATGGTGATGGGCTGATGGACGAAGGTCTTCGGTCTCCTCCTGAAGTCCAGGATCATCTCCTTTGTTTTTGCTGCGTTGAGGATCAGGTTGTTCTCACGGCTCCAGCTCACCAGGTTCTCTACCTCTGTCCTGTAGGCGGCCTCGTTGTTACTCGTGATCCTGCCTACCACGTGGTGTCATCTGCAAACTTTAATATGGTTTGCAGTCCAGAGTGTAGATGGAGAAGAGGAAGGGGCTCAACACACAGCCCTGTGGTGCACCGATGTTCAGGGTGATGCTGGAGGAGACCTGCCTCCCCATGCGCACGGTCCGTGGTCGGCCGGTGAGAAAGTCCCGGACCCAGCTGCTCAGGTGTGTGTTGAGGCCCAGGTGGTCCAGCTTGGTGACTAGTTTATGGGGGGGGATGGTGTTAAAGGCGGAGCTATAATCTATGAATAGCATCCGCACATAACTGTCCCGCTGGTGAAGGTGTGTCAGGGTGAAGTGGAGGGCCAGTGACATTGCGTCCTCCGTCGACCTGTTTGCCCTATAGGCAAATTGATGGTGGTCTAAGGAGGGGGGGATGCTGTTCTTCAAGTGTCCCAGTACCAGACGTTCAAAGCACTTCATCACCACCGGTGTCAGCGCCACTGGCCGATAGTCGTTGAGGGACCTGATGGCTGATTGTTTTGGCACAGGGATGATTGTGGCTGTCTTGAGGCATGTTGGGATAGAGGCCTGCAGCAGGGAGGTGTTAAACAGGTCCGTGAGCACCGCAGTCAGCTCCCCTGCGCAATGCTTCAGAACCCGCCCTGGTACTCCGTCAGGTCCGGTGGCCTTGTTGGGGTTGATGTGCTGCAGGGCCCGTCTCACGGCGTGGGCGCTCAGAGTCAGCACCGGTGGTGAGGGTCCCTGCTGTGCCCTGTCGTGGGGGCTCAGAGTCAGCACCGGTGGTGAGGGTCCCTGTCGTGGGGGCTCAGAGTCAGCACCGGTGGTGAGGGTCCCTGTCGTGGGGGCTCAGAATCAGCACCGGTGGTGAGGGTCCCTGCTGTACCCGTATGTTGTCGTGGGGGCTCAGAGTCAGCACCGGTGGTGTGAGGGTCCCTGGGGTCCCCGCTGTGCCCGTATGATGTCACTGCTGTCGGCGCAATCAAACCTGGCAAACAAACAGTTCAGGTCATCAGGGAGGGATGAGCTTTGTGCGTGTGTGGAGCTGTTGTAGCCGGTGATGGTTCTGATGCCCTGCCACATGCGTCGAGAGTCTGAGCTGTTAAAATGCTCCTTGATACGCTTCGTGTAGCGGTGCTTTGCTTCCCTGATGCCCTTCCTCAAACTGGACCTTGCTGTTCTGTAGGCCTCTGCATCACCTGAATGGAAAGCTGCATCCCAGGCCTTCAGCAGACCAGTTACAGCGCCATTCATCCATGGCTTATGGTTGGGGAGTGTCAGTATTGTCCTCTGTGTGGTGACACTGTTCATACAGAAGGTGATGTAATCCAATACTGATGAGGTGTAGGTGTTGAGGTCTGTGTGGTTGTGAGTGGCAGCCTGTTTAAAGATGTCCCAATCAGTGTACTCAAAGCAGTTCTGTAGCCTGTCCATGGCTCCTTCTGGCCAGACCATGATGGTGCGAACTGTAGGCTTTGTCCTTGCAATGAGGGGTCTGTATGCAGGTGTTAAGTACAGACTGATGTGATCGGATCGGCCAAGATGGGGGCAGGGGGATGCTTTGTAGCCCTTGGCAATGTTGCAGTAGACCTGGTCCAAGATATTGTTTCCTCTGGTCGGAAAATCAATAAACTGGTGAAATGTTGGCATTACAGTCTTCAGCTTGGCGTGATTGAAGTCTCCTGCTATTAAAAACCCGCCGTCTGGGTGGTTGTTTTTCAGCTGGTGGATAGCATCATGCAGACTAGCCAGTGCTAGCTTAGCGTTAGTTTGTGGTGGTATGTAAACAGCAGTGAGGAACACCACTGTAAACTCCCTTGGCAGATAAAATGGTCTGCATTTCACTGTAATAAACTCCAAGTCCGGGGAGCAAAAAGTCTCAACAATGTCAGTGGTGGTGCACCATGAGTTACACACATATATGCACACACCACCGCCTTTATCCTTACCGTAGTCAGCTGTTCGGTCTGCTCGATAAACAGTCCGGCCTGCCAGCTTAATAGCAGCGTCAAGGATGTTCGGATTCAGCCAGGTTTCGGTGAAGAAGAAAGCACAGCTACTTATCCTGTTTGAGTGAAGCCTCAGTCTGAGTTTGTCGATCTTGATGACAATGGACTGGGCGTTCGCTATAAACAGGCTGGGCAAAGCTGGTCGGTCCGGTGAGCTCCTCAGCCTAGCGTGGATGCCGGCCCGCTTGCCCCGCTTTTGCTTCCTCCCCGTCTCCGTCCCCATCTGCCCCGCTTGCTGCTTCGGCTCGTTATCCAGGCAGGCACCGCTGTGCGGAGCAGCTCCTCCGATATAGCAGATGGAGGGGGTGGAATGTAGTTTGTACTCTGAATATTCAAGATGTGCAGTCGGTTATAAGTTATGTTCGTTCCCACTTGAAGGGAAAGACTCACAGTGCAGAAAGTAAACATTAAAAAAAACACGAAAAAACACTAAAAACCGGCAACTAGAGGGAGAGCTCCGAGCCGCTGCGACTGTGCGTGCCACCATCTTTCCTCATACTAAGATAGGTGGTGTTGTGGATAATGAAGTAGATTTTCAAAGTCTTCAGAGCGATTTATGCCAGTTGGAAGAGTGGGCTGAAAGATGGCAGGTGTTGCTGCCACAAGCATCTGACTGACACAGCCTGTAAATGTGACCTGATCTAGGAGCACATTTCCTTTCCTTTTTATCTATTCATCCATTTATTTTTTCTCTATATATTTGTTTGTTTGTTTATTCATTTATGTATTATACTTACTAGACAGGTTGCGCCTGCTAGCGACTCAGAATCCTTGCTCCCTTCTGGAGCCTCAACGGAGTATTTTAGGGGAGGAAATTACCAGAGGGTAATGGTGGATGGTTGTTTGTCGGGTTGGAGGCAGGTGACTAGTGGGGTGCCTCAGGGATCGGTGTTGGGTCCTTTGTTGTTTGTCATGTACATCAATGATCTGGATGAAGGTGTGGTAATTTGGATTAGTAAGTATGCAGATGATACCAAGATAGGGGGTATTGTGGATAATGAAGAGGATTTCCAAAGTCTACAGAGTGATTTAGGCCATTTGGAAGAATGGGCTGAAAGATGGCAGATGTAGTTTAATGCTGATAAATGTGAGGTGCTACACCTTGGCAGGACAAATCAAAATAGGACGTACATGTTAAATGGTAGGGAATTGAAGAATACAGTTGAACAGAGGGATCTGGGAATAACCGTGCATAGTTCCTTGAAGGTGGAATCTCATATAGATAGGGTGGTAAAGAAAGCTTTTGGTATGCTAGCCTTTATCAATCAGAGCATTGAGTATAGAAGCTGGGATGTAATGTACAAGGCATTGGTGAGACTAAATCTGGAGTATGGTGTACAATTTTACTTCGGAGTCACGTGTGTGACTACGTGAAGAAGAAGCCCGCCTCAGGACGCATGTGCGGCATTATGTTTCAGCAGGCAACAGCGGCAGGCGGGAGACAGGGCTCCCGCAGCAACCAGAAAAACTAAGCTTTAGGTAAGTACTTACCTTTATTTTAACAGCCCCTTCGTGTCTGCTTGTTCCCCGCAGGGCATGCAAGCGACCCCCTTGGACTCCGGGAGGAGTTTTCCGTTCGCGGGAGGGTGGGGGCAAAGACGCCAACAGGACCGCACACACGGCGGACCATGGATGGGAGCTGTGCCGGTGCTGGTAACACTCCACAGGGGCGACATCGAGAGAGAGAGCGCAGGAAGACGGCGCTTGCACTGCGTTGGAGGTTCCCCTCAGTCCTCGCTCGCCCTTGAGTACTGGCCAGGTGAGGCAGGCAGGCAGGCGGGCGGAGGCTTCCGACCATTCGGAGCCGGTGAGGGGACCCACTACGCAGTGCTGGCGTGGAGTGCGCTGCAGCCCGAGCGCAGGAGAGCAGCAGCCCGAGTGCAGAGAGGAGAGAGAGCGAGGACCGCTAACCAGCGCCCCGCTCCCGACTCTGCACCAAGCCCGTCAGCATCAGCAGCGGGCTGGGGGAAAATGCTGCACCTGCCCGCTCGACGGAGGAAACGTCTCATTGGGCAGCAACAGGCGGTAGGACCGCTTAGCGGGCGGTCCGCTAACCCAACACCGCGACCGAGCCCAGCCCGCTAGCGCCTGAGCAGCGGGCTGGATGTATGTACAACCGGCCGGTGGTGCCGACATCGGACGGGGACGTCTCTCCACCCAGGAGGGGGAGAGACAGCCGCCTGAGCTGCAGGAGCGGCTCTTGGGCATTGGAGAGGTGAGTTTGCAGTTGTGTTTTATTGCAGGTTTTAGGAACACAACGCAGAAAACTCGCAAAGAGAAACTGCCCCGCTCCAACTCTAGCAGCGGGGCAGCAACCGGCGGCAGCGTCGCTCACAGAGCGTTTTTCGCTATCCCTGAGACCGAGCCAAGCCCAGTCTCGCCAGAGCCTGCACGGCGGACTGGGAAAGTGGCCAGGAAGCCAAACGGCCGGTCGTCTCCGATTCGTCGGAGGGGGACATGTCTCTACCAAAGCAGAAGAGAGACAGCCGCCTGAGCTGCATTTAGCAGCTCCTAGAGGAGAAGGTCCACCGGGAACAGCAGCGCTCCCAGCAAGACAGGACAGGCACCTCCTCCATAGTGTCGTGTCAGGCACTGCCCTTTGCTACCCTCACACCATGGGTTGGAGCAGGAGGCTAGCACTGGTGACCAGGGCAGGGCTGGTCTGGAAATGGGGCAGGCGGCCAAAATCGGGAGTATGCATGGGGTGCAGGATCAGGAACAGCTGTTGGGTGTGGTGGACCGCTTCGTAGCAACCCCACGGGCTGGAGCACCGCTGGAGCCAAAAAATGGCAGCCAGTATTAACCACCTATCCAACAAACCTCTACTGAAGAAGGTGCTCGCCGAGGTGCTGCAAGAATATACAGCACCAGAGAACTGTGAGGCCCTTAAGGGGAAAAAAGCCTCAACAGCAAAATCTGGTAATGTGGGGGCCCTTATGCGGGCATAAAAACTCAAGCTACAGCGGATCCGAAGGCTCCTGACGTCAGCTATCACAGCCTATGCTCGTTCTGTGGAGACAACGAAGATGAACACATACCAGCAGGAAGTGCTGGTAATAAGGTGTACCACACAATTCGAACTAAACAATCTCCGGAGGGAAATATAAGACCCTCCCTCAATCTCAAAATTTGCAGGCTTGAGTAAAGCCCCAGCTGCGGAGGCAGACTCACTGCTATTTGGGAGAGATCTGAACAAAAAGCTGAAGGAGATGGAAGAGGCACCAAAAACCTTCGGCATCATGAGGGCAGGCCCCGGGGCGAGCAAACCACGACCACCGATACCCAAGCAGCAGCACCCCACGGCATCCACCAGTCGACGTCTAGAATATGGGACTGGTGAACGCTTGGGGCCGCATTATCCCCAAAGATCTTTTAGATCAGGGCCCGGCGGACCCCCTGGAAAATGCGCCTCCCCCCAACTTATAAGAGCAATTAATTATCTAAAAAATGTTCTACCAACATACAAGTAACTATTTGGGGAAAATGGTAGCATTTCTGTCTACATGATCCAGACCTTAGTTAGCAAAAACCCTAGTGAATTTTTATCTTTCATATTAATGGGTTTTAAAGCACTTGCATGTACGGTTATAAATAGACTACACTACGGAGGTGGCCTACATTAACCATATGGGCAGCATAAAGTCGGTATCATATGACAAGTTGGTCAAAACAATTTGGCAATGGTGTGTCCAAAGATGTATTTGACTATCAGCAAACTTACCTACCAGGTAAACAAAATACAGTGACAGACACCAGGTCACATAAATTTAATGACAACATCAATTAGATGTTTATATAAAAATTTTTTAACAAAAACTATCAAGCTATATGATGCACCAGATATTAATGCATTTCATTGTCTCTACTGTACACTGACAATGACAATTAAAATTGAATCTGAATCTGATATCGATTATCTGCATCAACGCTATATCACCAGGTGTTTGGGGATGTCCTATGTATGTCGCGGGGGAAACCAGACCCTGGGGCAGTGAAATCTTCATTGCCATTTTCTCTGGGACAGATAGTTACCAGCAGAAAGCTCGTCAGCAATATATTATAACTTTTCTGCCCTACGGGTCATGTTGTCAATCAAGAATGTATTTATAATAATCCATAGACAAATGCGTTCGCGCTGCATTGGTGAAATTATTTCTATGTATTTCTTCCCTTCTGCCTCATCAATCGAGGACTGCGCACAGCACAAAAGGTGCTTCAGGTATTTGATAGTACCTGACGGACTTACGCAGCCATGGTTTCCCTATACGCCATAACATGGTTGTTGAAACTTCGATGGTATTTCCCAGTAACCCAGAATTATTAACACTCGGAGCCGGGCACAAGTCATCTGTGCCATGGGAAAATCAAGCTCCTGGGTTGCAGATTCTGCACAAGCCACATCTGTGACTGGGATAGTTATACCGAACCATCGACACCATGTCAGCATCCTTCTGAACATCCACTGGACTTCAGCACTTGTCCAGCATCAAGAGAAGTACTGCAAGGATACAGGGATAACCTACTCAACTGATACAGTTACTACGGACTGGAATTCCTGGAGAACCTTCATCACGATGAAGGATTCGGCTACAGTACCATCAACACAGCTAGAAATAGCCCTACCTGTGTTTTCAAAACAGCTACAGGACAATAGGCCATGGGGTCACTGGCTGGTGGTAAATCTTTGAAGGGTATTACAACTCTAAACCCCTAGACCAGGTACACCCATATATGGGATGTCACAGTGGTACAACCATACCTCAGGGGATACCCACCAGCCAGATCCCTCAACCTGAACCTTCTATGCTCTAAACACATATGTTGAGGGCACACGGAGCAGCACAGAGGGTCCAGTCACTACTCCTATTGCAACTGGACACCATGCTCATAGCTTCAGACCAGATCTCTATCATTGTCCAGGGAATGGTCAAACCAGACCAGGAACACCTTATCCAGTCATAAAATCCGGGCTTACCCGCCAGAAAACACGGTAATGTGCCATGACCCTATTACCTTACATAGACACAACCTAAATATTCGAGGGAGATGAAAAGCCTTGTGGGTTGGTCACAAAAAACCTTGTGGTCGGGTAACGAGCCTTTTTTGGGATGGCTCAAGCAGGTACTAAAGCTCCTGGGATAAAACTATCATGTACAAAGTTTTCATTCCACAGGACAAGCTTCCACGTCAATGGCAAAAGAATGGACGTGCCTATAAACCACATCCTGGCTACAGCAGAATGGTGGGGGTAAAACGTTCAGAGAAATAATTTATTATAAACTGTTGACAAAACCTGTTTTTTATTTGCAGGAAAGATTCCAATCTGCAAATATTTAAATGAGCCCAGGGGAGCATTTAAATTTCTTCATTGTTATTGTAAAAATACCATTGTTTTTCTATAAACAGATTCATTGGTTGATTACGATAACACACTTCCTCCCTCAAAGACTTCGGCAGTGGTGTAGTAATAGCTGTTACACGGTTTGAAATCACAGAAGCTTTGAAATCTTCACGTAGTCACTCACGTGACTCCGAAGTAAAATAGTAAGATTAAACGAGAATTTACCAAGTTTGAAGTTTGATCTGTATTTTATGAGGAGTTACGATGAGGGATTACGTGCCCTCCGCTCCCACCCTCATTATATGGATCAAACTGATAAATTGATGTCTCTTTGTCTTTACTATGTTACTTCAAATACTTGTGTCTATCTGTGATTCCACACCGCTGCTTTGAAGTATGCCGCACATGCGTCCTGAGGCGGGCTTCTTCTTCACGTAATCCCTCATCGTAACTCCTCATAAAATACAGATCAAACTTCAAACTTGGTAAGTTCTCGTTTAATCTTACTATTTTGGTTGCCCAATTATAGGAAGGATGTCAACAAAATAGAGAGAGTACAGAAGAGATTTACTAGAATGTTGCCTGGGTTTCAACAACTAAGTTACAGAGAAAGGTTGAATAAGTTAGGTCTCTATTCTCTGGAGCGCAGAAGGTTAAGGGGGGACTTGATAGAGGTCTTTAAAATGATGAGAGGGATAGACAGAGTTGATGTGGATCAACTTTTCCCTTTGAGAATAGGGAAGATTCAAACAAGAGGACATGACTTGAGAATTAAGGAACAGAGGTTTAGGGGTAACATGAGGGGGAACTTCTTTACTCAGAAAGTGGTAGCTGTGTGGAATGAGCTTCCAATGACGGTGGTGGAGGCAGGTTCGATTGTATCATTTAAAAATAAATTGGATAGTTATATGGACGGGAAAGGAATAGAGGGTTTTGGTCTGAGTGCAGGTAGATGGGACTAGGGGAGAATACGTGTTCGGCACGGTCTAGAAGGGCCGAGATGACCTGTTTCCGTGCTGTAATTGTTATATGGTTATATGGTTATATGGTTATATGGTTATATAATCATGAATTACCTCGAAATAAGCCTCCATGTTTATTATTTGTGTATTTCTTGCTTTCTTATATACATTTTCATGCTGTTTCCATTGGTTCTCTGTTTTACAAGTTTACTAGACTCCATTTTGTATAATCCAGTCCCATTATTCATGCTTCTTACACAAGTATTTAGCTGCAAGGCTACTCCATGAACCGGCTCCAGGGCATTGTTGCAAATTAAATAATAATGGAGCCTTTGGTGCGGTGGGAATGGATTCTGCCAGCACAAAATACTTGAAATAAACAGATCTAAGCACGCATTCAGCAAAGTTAAATGCCGGTTCAGAATGACTGATCTGCTTTACAAGGAGATTCCGCAATCCACTTATAATTTAGCAGTGTATTAAATTGAATATGAGGAGCACCTTGAATATAGTGCTGCAGTCACTGAGGTACTGGTTTAAACACATATAGTTAGCAGTGAGGCGTCATTTCTCACAGGGATTCCAGAGTCTAACATTAAGCTGTCATCATCCAAAATGAACAACTGCGCCCTATTTAAATGAAACGACAAAACCAATGGCAATATTGTGCACTGTAGGTTCAAGAATACCAAGGGGCTTGATGGAAAACAAGGCTTCTTTATCAATATCTGAAATAAACTGCCAACCTCAGAAGAACCCAATTATTTGCCATATTCTGTATTTGAATTCTGTAGTGGAATAAATGTGATGCAAAGACCAGAATTTAGCAGCAGTGATGTAGAAAAAGAAAATGATGGAACATTGAACAAGTCATGCAGCATCTGTGGAAGGACAAACCGAACTAATACTTCAGTTCCGTGGCCTTTATAAAATAAATCTTTTGTACCCTATAATACGAGATTTATCCCTGGGATGGCGGGACTGTCATATGAGGAAAGATTGAAAATACTAGGCTTGTATTCACTGGAGTTTAGAAGGATGATCCCATCCAATCCAACTTTATTGTTAAGCACTTTAAGACAACCAATGTTGAACAAAGTGCTGCACAGTGGAATAAACAAGACATCATAAACAGACAACATAACAGAACATAACATAACAGCTCACATAAAGCGCAAAAATACAACAATAAATTAAAAGACATAAAACATGAGTAAAAATAATAACCACGCAATAAAGCAATCAAAAAAGAAATTAAATCAAGTAAATAAAGTCGACATCTTACTGTGTATCAAAGGCCACGGAGAAGAGATGGGTTTTTAGATGATGGGGGGGATCTTATAGAAACATATAAAATTATAAAAGGACTGGACAAGCTAGATGCAGGAAAAATGTTCCCAATGTTGGGCGAGTCCAGAACCAGGGGCCACAGTTTCAGAATAAAGGGGAGGTCATTTAAGGCTGAGGTGAGAAAAAAACGTTTTCACCCAGAGAGTTGTGAATTTATGGAATTCCCTACCACAGAGGGCAGTGGAGGCCAAGTCACTGGATGGATTTAAGAGAGAGTTAGATAGAGCTCTAAGGGCTAGTGGAGTCAAGGGTTATAGAGAAGGCAGGCACGGGTTATTGATAGGGGACGATCAGCCATGATCACAACGAATGGCGGTGCTGGCTCGAAGGGCTGAATGGCCTCCTGCACCTATTTTCTATGTTTCTATGTTTCTATGAATATGAATGTGCTGATTTTTGCATTGTATGTATTTGCATTCATTGTGATTTAAAGTATGAGGTGACAACTGGAACCATCAACTTCTTTACTGAAATCATTTCACTTTAGTAAAAGGTTTAACTGTACTTCCAATTGATTAAAAAATATTCAAAGGATAAAATGTTATTTGCAGAATAAGTGAATTAAAGTGCGGGGGATGTGTAAGAAAGATGCAAATGTTTTCAAATAATAGATTATAAATCCTATTCCCGAGCCATTGACTCCATTCATTCTGTTTGAAAATCTAAGATGGAACCAATGAGTTTGCAACCTTACTTTTCATTTTTAATACTGTTGACATTTGGATATCTGGCATATGGCATCATTAAGGGCAGCACGGTGGCACAGCGGTAGAATTACTGCCTTACAGCAGTTGCAGCACAGGAGACTCGGGTTCGATGGGTTTTCTCAGAGACCTTCGGTTTCCTCCCACACTCCAAAGAGTGTGTAGGTTAATTGGCTTGTAATAAGTGTACAATTGTCCCATGTGTGTGTGTGTAGGATAGTGTTAATGTACTAGGATCGCTGGTCGGCGCGGACTCTGTGGACCGAAGGGCCTGTTTCTGAGCTGTACCTCTAAACTAAACTAAAGAATGCCTATTGTCGTTGCCATGACATAGATTGGCACCAGGCTGATCACAGTGCATTTTTTGCTGAAGCACACGTCTAAGCACTTTTTATTTCTGGACTTCATTAGTTCAAAGTGTTTGCGGTTTGCATTATTTTCCTCATTGATGTGAGATCATCTAAACTTTCATTACAAAGACCGAGTTTGCACCATGCCATCCACCACAAGTTTGCCCATGGACATGGGTTGTAGACATTCCATTCAGGTTCTTGAACCAACCTCCACAACCTGAATCATAAATCAGCGACTGGACACAACAGACCATCTCTTGCAACACCATGGATTTGTTTTCAATTATATATTTTTAACTAATATTCTGTTTCGTTTGCACAATGTTTCTTTCCAATGCCTTGGATAATTTATGGATAATTTATGTTTTGTGTATTCTCTGAGTCAATATGCCTGGAAAGCTGTTCCAGCAAGATCAAATTACATAGAAACACAGAAAAACAGGTGCAGGAGAAGGCCATTCGGCCCTTCGAACCAGCATCACCATTCAATCTGATCATGGCTGATCATCTAAAATCAGTACTCCGTTCCTGATTTTTCCTCATATCCCTTGATTCCGCATGATGGCAGCCTCTGCCTGCAGTCTGTCTGTTTTTCCATCTTTTTTTAAATTTTTGTCTGTTTAAAAAGTAAGTGTTGTAGTTTCCTAGTATTTCTATGTGGGGGAGGTGGGTAGGGTAAGGGGGTAACTGTTTCCCAGTCACTTCCTGGCGAGGATGCGACTATTCTCCGAGTCGCATCTTCGCCCGCTCCCTCCAAGTCGTGTCTTCGACCCCACCCCCCCTCCCCCCCGCGGCCTACCAACTGGATTGGCATGACATTTCCTGCCGGAGACCGACCAGAGCTTCAGCAGCGGCGCAGCACTGGATTCATCGCGGAGCGGGCGATTCCTTACCGGGGATCGATGTTTGAAGCTCTGGAGTGTTGGGCCTGCTGCTTCGACATCGTGGAGCTGTGATTTATGGAGCTCCCAGCCACAGGCGACGCTGACTTCAACATCGCGGAGTCCTGGAATCCCTTTGCCGAGGGCTGCCAGCGTAAATCTCCGCCCAGTCCGGCCTGTGGACTTCGGTCTTCAGTAAGAAGTGGCCGATTCGGAAGTCCAAGCCGCTGAAAATGTTCTTCTGTTCCAATGTCGGAGTTCCATCATCCCGGTGAAAGGGCCTGAACATGGGGTCGCCCATAGCGGCGACTGCGGAGGGCTCAAAGGCCCCGACTATGGGTGAACATCAAAGAGGAAGGAAGATGACTGAACTTTGGTGCCTTCCCTCACAGTGGGAAATGTTGATTCCGCTGTGTGGAGGTGTTTATGTTAAAGACTATTGTGTTTTGAGTTTTTTATTCGTATGGCAGTATGGTGACCCTAAATTTCACTGTATTAATTGGTGCATATGACAATAAATGTTTCTTGAATCATGAATCTCTTGAATCTTTTAGCCCTAAGAACTAAATCTAACTCTCTCTTGAAAGCATCCAGTGAATTGGCCTCCACATCCTTCTGTGGCAGAGAATTCCACAGATTCACAACTCGCTGGGTGAAGGCGTTTTTACTGCATCTCATTCCTAAATGGTCTACTACATTCTTAAACTGTGACCCTGGTTCTGGACTCCCCCAACATCGGGAACATATTTCGTGCATCTAGTCTGTCCAATCCTTTAAGAATTTTATATGTTTCTGTAAGATTCTCTCTCATTCTTCTAAATTCCTGTGAATACAAGCCCAGTCGACCCATTCTTTCATCGATGTCAGTCCCGCCATCCTGCGAATTAACCTGGTGAAAGTACGCTACATTCCATCAATAACATGAAAGTCCTTCCTCAAATTAGGAGACAAAAATTTCACACAATACTCCAGGTACGGTCTCACCAGGCACTAGGACCACCTTGCTCCTAAACTCAAATCCTCTTGAAATGAAGGCCGACATGCCATTAGCTTTCGTCACTGCCTGCTGTGCCTGCATGCTTACTTTCAGTGACTAATGTACAAGCACCTCCCCTTTTCCTAATCTGACACCATTCAGATAATAATCTGCCTTCCTGTTCTTGCCACCAAAGTAGATAACCTCACATTTATCCACACTATACTGCATCTGCCATGCATCTGCCCACTCACCCAATCTATCCAAGTCACCCTGCAGCCTCATAGTATCCTCATCACAGCTCACACTGCCACGCAGCTTTGTGACATCCGCAATCTTGGAGATGTCACAATTAATTAACTCATCTAAACCATTAATATATATTGCAAATAACTGGGGTCCCAGCACTGAGCCTTGCGACACCCCACTAGTCACTGCCTGCCCTTCTCAAAAGGATCCGTTAATTCCTACTCTTTGCTTCCTGTCTGTCAACCAGTTCTCTATCCATGTCAATACCCTACCCCCAATACCATGTGCTCTAATTTTGCACACTAATCTCTTGTGTGGGACCTTGTCAAGGGCTTTTTGAAAGTCCAGATACACCACATCCACTGGCACTCCCTTATCCATTCCACTTGTTACATCCTCAAAATATTCCAGAAGATTAGTCGAGCATGATTTCCCCTTCATAAATCCATACTGACTTTGACCAATCCTGTCACTGCTTTTCAAATGCGCTGCTACAACAACTTAAACAATCGACTCAAGCATCCTTCCCACTACTAATGCAAAGCTAACTGGTCTATAATTCCCCATTTTCTCTCTCCCTCCTTTCTTAAAAGGTGGGGTTACATTGGCTACCCTCCAGTCCTCAGGAACTGATTCAGACTCAAGAGAACATTGGAAGATGATCACCAATGCATCCATGATTTCTAGAGCCACTCCCTTGAGTACTCTAGGATGCAGACCATCAAACCCTGGGAATTTATCTGCCTTCACTTCTGCAATTTCCTTGTTTCCAATTACAAATTCACCTGTCTCTGATTTTAAGGGACCTACATTTGTCTTCACTAATCTTTTTTTTTACATACAAATGTAGGTCCCTTGCAGTCAGAAACAGGTGAATTGATCATGGGGAACAAGGATATTGTGGACCAATTGAATAACTACTTTGGTTCCGTCTTCACTAAAGAAGACATAAATAATCTGCCGGAAATAGCAAGGGACCGCGGGTCAAAGGAGATTACGGGAAGTGGTGTTGGGTTAATTGAATGGATTAAAGGCCGATAAATCCCCAGGGCCAGATAGGCTGCATCCCAGAGTACTTAAGGAAGTAGCCCCAGAAATAGTGGATGCAGTAGTGATCATTTTTTTAAAACTCTTTAGATTCTGGTGTCGTTCCTGAGGATTGGGGGGTAGCTAATGTAACCCCACTTTTTAAGAAGGGAGGGAGAGAGAAAACGGGGAATTACAGACCAGTTAGTCTAACATCGGTAGTGGGGAAACTGCTAGAGTCAATTATTAAAGATGGGATAGCAGCACATTTGGAAAATGGATAAATCATTGGACAATGTCAACATGGATTTATGAAAGGTAAATCATGTCTGACGAATCTTATAGAATTTTTCGATGATGTAACTAGTAGAGTGGATAGGGGAGAAGCTGTGGTTGTGTTATATCTGGACTTTCAGAAGGCTTTCGACAAGGTCCCACATAAGCGATTAGTATACAAACTTAAAGCACACGGTATTGGGGGTTCAGTATTGATGTGGATAGAGAACTGGTTGGCAAACAGGAAGCAAAGTGTAGTAGTAAACGGGTCATTTTCACAATGGCAGGCAGTGACTAGTGGGGTACCGCAAGGCTCAGTGCTGGGACCCCAGCTATTTACAAAATATATTAATGATTTGGACGAGGGAATTGAATGCAACATCTCCAAGTTTGCGGATGACACTAAGCTGGGGGGCAGTGTTAGCTGTGAGGAGGATGCTAGGAGGCTGCAAGTTGGTTTGGATAGGCTGGGTGAGTGGGCAAATGTATGGCAGATGCAGTATAATGTGGATAAATGTGAGGTTATCCACTTTGGTGGCAAAAACAAGAAAGCAGACTTTTATCTAAATGGTGGTCGATTAGGAAAAGGGGTGATGCAACGAGACCTGGGTGTCATGGTACACTAGTCATTGAAAGTAGGCATGCAGGTGCAGCAGGCAGTGAAGAATGCGAATGGTATGTTAGCATTCATAGCAAAAGGATTTGAGTATAGGAGCAGGGAAGTTCTACTGCAGTTGTACAGGGTCTTGGTGAGACCACACCTAGAGTATTGCGTACAGTTTTGGTCTCCAAATCTGAGGAAGGACATTATTGCCATAGAGGGAGTGCAGAGAAGGTTCACCAGACTGATTCCTGGGATGTCAGGACTTTCATATGAAGAAAGACTGGATAGACTCGGCTTGTACTCGCTAGAATTTAGGAGATTGAGGGGGGATCTAATAGAAACTTACAAAATTCTTAAGTGGTTGGACAGGCTAGATGCTAGACAGGCTAGATTGTTCCCGATGTTGGGGAAGTCCAGGACAAGGGGTCACAGCTTAAGGATAGAGGGAAAATCCTTTAAGACCGAGATGAGAAAAACATTTTTCACACAGAGAGTAGTGAATCTCTGGAACTCTCTGCCGGAGATAGTAGTTGAGGCCAGTTCATTGTCTATATTTAAGAGGGAGTTAGATGTGGCCCTTGTGGCTAAAGGGGCCAGGGGGTATGGAGAGAAGGCAGGTACGGGATACTGAGTTGGATGATCAGCCATGATCATATTGAATGACGGTGCAGGCTCGAAGGGCCGAATGGCCTACTCCTGCACCTATTTTATATGTATCTATATATCTAATGAAGCTTTTAGTCCATTTTTATATTCCCCACAAGCTTTCTTTCATGCTCTTTTCCCTTTGTCCTCCAGTTCGAGTTCTAAATTTCTCCCAGTCCTCCAGTTTGCTGCTTCCTCTGGCCAATTTATATGCCTTTTCCTTGATTTCCCTCTTTAGACACGGTTGAGCCGCCTTCCCCATTTTATTATTTTACCAGTAAATGATGAACAATTTTTGGAGTTCATCCATGCGGTATTTAAACCTTTGTCATTGCATCTACACTATCAACCCTTTAAGTATAATTTGCCAGTCTATCCTATCCAACTCCTGTCTCCTACCTTCAGTCACATTTATTTGAGTTCAGGTCCCTAGTCTATGAATTAACTGTGTCACCTTCCATCCTAATGCAGAATTCCACCATATTGTCACTTTTGCCTAAAAGGCTTTGTACAACAAGATAGTTAACTAATCCTTCCTCATAACACAATAAACAGTCTAGGATGGGCTGTCCTTTAGTCGGGTCTTCTACATATTCGTTTAAAAAAACATCCCGAAATTGTGTAGGAAGGAACTGCAGATGCTGGTTTAAACCGAAGATAGATTTCAGTCTGAAGAAGGGTCTCGACAAGAAACGTCACCCATTCCTTCTCTCCAAAGATGCTGCCTGTCCCGCAGTGTTACTCCAACATTTTGTTAGACAATAGGTGCAGGAGCAGGCCAATCGGCCCTTCGAGCCAGCACAGCTATTCAATGAGATCATGGCTGATCATCCCCAATCAGTACCCCGTTCCTGCCTTCTCCCCATATCCCCTGACTACGCTATTTTTAAGAGCCCTATCTAACTCTCACTTAAAAGCATCCAGATAACCCACCTCCACCACCCTCTGAGGCAGAGAATTCCACAGACTCACCACTCTCTGTGAGAAAAAGTGTTTCCTTGTGTCCATTCTAAATGGCTTACTCCTTATTTTTATACAGTGGCCCCTGGTTCTGGACTCCCCCAACAATGGCTACATGTTTACTGCCTCTAGTGGGTCCAAACCCTTAACAGTCTTATATGTTTCAATGAGATACTCACTCATCCTTCCAAACTCCAGAGTGTACAAGCCCAGCTCTCAGCATATGACAGTCACACCATCCCGGGAATTAACCGTGTAAACCTATGCTGCACTCCCTCAATAGCAAGAATGTCTTTCCTTAAATTAGGGGTCCAAAACTGCACACTATACTCCAGGTGTGGTCTCACTAGGGCCCTGTACAACTGCAGAAGGACCTCTTTGCTCCTATATTCGATTCCTCTTGTTATAAATTACTTTTGTGTATTTGTGCATATCTCAATTAATGCTTAACTTGACAAGCAATGTATAGATTTTAAAATGTCCATCCATGTTGTCAAATGTCTTCATGGACTTGCTTCATTTTATCCATCTCAATCAATAAGGATTCTCTGCTCTTTTAATTCTGTCCCCTGTCTCATCTCTGAACATATACATTTCACTATTGACCGAATATACAACATTCCAAAGCTCTGGACTTCTCCTCTCTTTATTCCTTTAAGACTCTTTGTTCCTAAAACAGATCAATGTCTCTGTAATTTGTCAATCTTGTGATCATCTTCCCCAATACCCGATTGCTAAACATTCCCCCTCCCATTCCCACACTGACCTTTCTGTCCTAGGTGTCCTCCATTGTCAGAGTGAGGCACGGTACAAACTGGAGGAACAGCACCTCATATTTTTCTTGGCAGCAATGGTAAGAATATTGATTTCTATAACTTTATGTAGCCCTTGCTTTCCCTCTCTCTCCATCCCTCCCCCACCCTAGTTCTCCGACTAGTTCTTCTGTCCTGATTAAATATTGTTAATTGTGTGCCTCAATGTCACCTTCCCCTCAGCTATCAACGAACCATTCTACAGTTCCTTATATAGACACAAAAAGTTGGAGTAACACAATGGGACAGGCAGCATCTCTGGAGAGAAGGAAGTTTCGGGTCGAGATCCTTCTTCAGACCCAAAATGTCCTCCATTCCTTCCCTGCCTGTCGCACTAAATTAATCCAGCTTTTTGTGTCTGTCTTCAGTTTAAACCAGCATCTGCAGTTTCTTCCTGCACTCCAATTCCTTACCACCAATTGCTTTGATCTGTCATTTTCACACCTTACCCTTTCATATCTCTAGACTCTCTCTCCCCTGACTCTCAGTCTGAAGAAGGGTCTCAACCCAAATCATCGCCATTACTTCTCTCCAGAGATGCTGCTTGTCCCGCTAAGTCACTCTAGCATTTTGTGTCTATCTAATATCCCCTCATATGGCTCTGCAGTGTTATTTAACTGATATCACTCATAAATTGCTTTGGGACATGTTTGATACATTATGGTGCTATATAACCAACAGGCAATGTTTGCATGCTTATTTAAGCTAAAAATGATTAAGGGGACATTGTTTTATTCCTGAATATTTTTTAACACTTGATATGATTGTTACTTAACAATAATGACTAAATAAAACATTGGGTGCATACTTTTAGTCATTGTAAATTTAGCACCTTTTTCATGTCCATTTTAAAGACTTCCAGCTATTTAAGTGCCACAATGAATTTCAAGTTCATGTTTAATAAAGCAAAAAAAAGCTTTTGCTGGACTACTTAAATTACTACTAGAGTCAATTACCAAGGGAGGAAACAAAACATTGGCTTTGCAAGTGAATGAAAGTTCTGTGCTTTGAAATGAGTTTAACATCAGTGGATTGAGATACAGTAGCAAACTCAGTGCCACAACTAGTGGGACGGAAATTTCAATGCTTTGATTGAAGGAGATGTCGCAGGATTCATAGACTATTATTTGCATCAGTTGCGGAAATGATTGCACGACCTGAAGAGGAGTAAATCATCTGAATGAAGCTGCTACCTAGGATCAATCATTAAAAAGGAGGCTACTGTCTGGGGAATGACCATTCAGGACTCAAATGAGCTCCCTAGCTGTGATTGTGAAGCTGCACATAAGGACATTTAGGCTCAATAGAGAAGTAATCACGACATATATGTGGATTGCTGAATACTGATAAAACCACATCCGTTTTTACTCCAACAGTTCTGTCTGTAGTTTTAGAGGTTGCTGCAATCATTAACTTTCTTGACTATTAGGCTCTCCCAGACAATGGAAGAACATTAGTTAAGGCACCTTTTTTCCTGTCTATGTTCGAGAGATGACTGATACACTGTTCCAGGGGACTGGAACATTCATTCATTTCTCCAAGAGGACAGTAAAAATATCTGGTCAAGTAACAAAACTTAAGTGTGATTGCAAGTTCTCCCAGAAAACTGGGCATGGTTGATTGTAACTATGCATTAAAAAAGAAATATCAGTGCATAACACATTTTATTCAGATCAATAAATATTTATTGGGGTGTTTAATCTATAACAGTTCCTCACAATGAAGCATATTCTTCTGATTGCATTTGGAATCTTCCTAGTAAATTCTGGATACATAAAGAATTTAAAGTAAAATGTCAGTCATGAGGAGTTGTTCCTCGATCAAATTATGCAATCATAAGTTAAAAGAAATCACAGGCTCGTTCAAATTATATGAGAAAATTTAGAATCTTTATTAGACTGATAGGATTTATTGTGTAGGAATGAATTGCAGATGCTGGTTTAAATTGAAGATAGACACAAGTTGCTGGAGTAAATCAGTGGGACAGGCAGCATCTCTGGAGAGAAGAAATGGGTAACGTTTCAGGTTGAGACCCTTCTTCAGACTAGTAGGATTTATTAATGTATGATTTATTTGTACATCTTGCGGCTAGAAAAATATTTGATCCTGTGAGTTTGTGTTGGAGACCAAATGAAATTGAAGAAAATGTTTTTTTTTTACCTCTATTACATCAGTTCCCAATCATTGCCTCACTGATGATGTGAAGTGAAACAAGTCATTGCACTCAGTGCAGGGAAGAAGACCTAAAGAAGGGCCTGTCCAACTAAGGCTAATTTTTAGGCGACCACAGGTGACTACATGAACCAGGGACCACAGTTTAAGAATAAGGAGTAAACCATTTAGAACAGAGACGAAGAAACAATTTTTCTCACAGAGAGTGGTGTGTCTGTGGAATTCTCTGCCACAGAGGGCGGTGGAGGCAGATTCTCTGGATGCTTTCAAGAGAGAGCTAGATAGGGCTCTTAAAAATAGCGGAGTCAGGGGATATGAGGAGAAGGCAGGAACGGGGTACTGATTGGGAATGATCAGCCATGATCACATTGAATGGCGGTGCTGGCTCGTCAAGTCAAGTTAAGTTTATTTCTCACAGACACATACGAGATGTGCAGTGAAATGAAAGTGGCAATGCTCGCGGAACTTTGTGCAAAAAGACAAACAACCAAACAACCAAACAAACTATAAATACAATCATAACACACGTATACTTTTACATAATAAATAATGGAAGGAAAACGTTCAGTAGAGTTAACCCCTGATGAGATAGGCGTTTACAGTCCGAATGGCCTCTGGGAAGAAACTCCTTCTCAACCTCTCTCTTCTCACCGCATGGCAGCAGAGGCGTTTGCTTGACCGTAGCAGCTGGAACAGTCCATTGCAGGGGTGGAAGGGGTCTCTCATGATATTGTTGGCTCTGGAGTTGCACCTCCTGATGTATAGTTCCTGCAGGGGGGCAAGTGAAGTTCCCATAGTGTGTTCGGCCGAACGCACTGCTCTCTGCAGAGCCTTCTTGTCCTTGGCAGAGCAATTCCCAAACCAGATGGTAATGTTCCCAGACAAGATGCTTTCCACCGCCGCTGCATAGAAGGACTGGAGGATCCTCGAAGACACTCTGAATTTCCTCAATTGCCTGAGGTGGTAAAGGCGCTGCCTTGCCTTACTCACGAGTGCTGAGGCGTGTGATGCCCATGTCATATCCTCGGAGATGTGGACTCCCAGATATTTAAAACAATTCACCCTATCCACAGGATCCCCATTTATCCTCAATGGAGTGTACGTCCTTGGATGATGTGCCCTCCTAAAGTCCATGATCAGCTCCTTCATTTTTTTAATGTTCAAGAGGAGGCTGTTATCCTGGCACCAGAGTGCTAGAACAGCCATCTCCTCCCGGCAGGCTTTCTCATCGTTGTCTGAGATCAGGCCCACCACCACAGTGTCATCAGCAAACTCGAAGGGCCGAATGGCCTACTCCAGCACCTATTCTCTATTGCCTATATTCTATCGTCTACTTGGTCACCGGGGTGTCACCTGTATGGCTGTGAATAGTCTCCTCAGTCGGCCATAGAGTCGTAGCGTCTTTATGCCGCTGCCCAAGCGGAATGTGAGGTGCTGCTCCTCCAATTTCCGGTGTTGCTCACTTTGGCCATGGAGGAGGCCCAGGACAGAGAGGTCATATTCGGAATGGGAGGGGGGTTGAAGTGCTGAGCCACCGGGAGGTCAGGTTGGTTAATGCGGGCCGAGCAGAGGTGTTCGGCGAAACAATCGCCAAGCCTATGCTTGGTCTCACCGATGTAGATCAGCTAACATCTGGAGCAGCGGGTGCAATAGCAATGTTACAAAATTTTGAGATTTAAAAAATCAAGTCTGCAATTTATCCCATCAGATAAAGCATAACAATAAGTTTAATTTGACACCTAATTCACTTTCATATCTCAAGTAATAAAAAAGTTATGGCCATTTTCATACTCGGAAATTAGCATCTTGTTCCCTATTGATTTTCTATGGACATAACAAAAAAGCTGTGATCGTGGACAGTCAAAAGCCCATAACCTTCTTAAAAATTAAGAGAACTGAATGCCATTTTCAGTTATCATAGATTGAAGCATTCTGAAACAAATATAAAATAATCTTACTTGGATGACCTGAAATTAAAGCATATAATTAGTTAGTTACCCAATTGTAGCTAATTTCAAACTTCAATTATTAGATCTAAACATCTATCCATTTCTTAATAAATGATTAACATTTTTAAATAGCCCAAGTGTCCAAATAATATTCACAAATAATTCACAATAAAACATGATTTTTAAATCTCATTTACATCAATTTATAGGCCAAATGGAAGGAATTTAGTGTTCAATTGCTGTAAATTAAAGTCAATTTAAATCGGCTTTCTAGTGGGTTCCTGTGAACGCGCTGGTTTAGAACGTTCACATTGCGCTGGATTTGTGCCCTCAAGTGCCCAGAAAAATACTGCGGGATATAAAGAGCCCAAAATAAACTACTCGCTATAGAAAACTTTAATTACAGGGTTATATACAAGCCCCATTTAATGTAAAAATAAGGTACATGCCTTTAATTGTTTGCTTTATAAAACCCCGGGGCTGCGAGAGGTTGCGGAATGAGAGAGTGGTTTTTAAACTACTATAAATATTATACAAGGCCATAAAAACTAATAATACCTTTTGCGACGGGGTCTTTCAGCGATTTTCCGTTAATGATTTACTAGACTGAACATTTTCGCTTGGAACAGCCTAGTAAAAATCGCGTTTTAAACCCTCCCCCTCTAAACAGCGCCAAAATCACACACAAGGGGTGGGGCAGATGCTCAGCCACGATTCAGGTAGGTTTTGTAACATACCTAGATGCAATAGATGAGGTTGGAGGAGATGCAGGTGAACCTCTGACGCACCTGGAACAACTGATTGGGTCCTTGAATGGAGTTGAGGAGGGAGGTAAAGCGACAAGTGTAGCATCTCTTGCGGTTGCAAAAGATAGTGACTGGCGAGGGGGTGGTGCGGGAGGGAAGGGAAGAATTGACAAGGGAGTTACGTAGGGAGTGGTCTTTATGGAAAGCAGACAGGGGGGAGAGGGGAAGATGTGGCGAGTGGTGGGGTCACGTTGGAGGTGGCGAAAATGACGGAGGACAATTTGTTGCATGTGTCGGCTAGTGGGGTGAAAGGTGAGGACTAGGGGGACTCTGCTCTTGTTACGAGTGGGGTGATGGGGAGAGAGAGCAGTGTTACGGGGTCTGAAAGAGACCCTGGCGTGAGCCTCATCTATAGTAGGGGAGGGGAACCCCCGTTCCCTGAAGAATGAGGACATTTCCGATGCCCTGGTGTGGAACACCTCATCCTGGGAGCAGATGTGGCGTAGACAGAGGAATTGGGAGTAGGAGATGGAGTCCTTACAGGAAGCAGGGTGTGAATAAGTGTAGTCTAGATAACCATGGGAGTCAGTGGGTTTATAGTGGATGTCGGTCAGAGGTCTATCACCTGCGATGGAGATAGTGAGGTCAAGAAATGGTAGGCAAGTGTCGGAAATGGTCCAGGTATATTTGAGTGCTGGATGGAAGTTAGTGGTGAAGCGGATGAAGTCAGTCAGTTGTGTGTGGGTGCAGGAGGTAGCACCAATGCCAGGTTAACGTAGTTTATCACCAGGTTAACGTAGGTTGTCGCCAGGTGATGTAGCTTATCGCCGGTTTTGTTGTTAAAGTTAAAAACAAAAATTATTCTATTTCAAATTTTATGTCGAAAGGGGGTCCAGATGCCAGTTTTTCGGTGACTTGCTACGACTATGACAGTCGCCGGCAGTCGCCTAAAAATAGCCTAAGTGGGACAGACCCCTTACGAGGATGTTGCTATGACCAGATGGCCTGAGCTATAGGGAGAGGTTGAACAGGCTAGGACTTTATTCCTTGGAGCGCAGGAGGATGAGGGGTGGTCTTATGGAGGAGTAGAAACATAGAAACATAGAAATTAAATGCAGGAGTAGGCCATTCGGCCCTTCGAGCCTGCACCGCCATTCAATATGATCATGGCTGATCATCCAACTCAGTATCCCGTACCTGCCTTCTCTCCATACCCTCTGATCCCCTTAGCCACAAGGGCCACAACTAACTCCCTCTTAAATATAGCCAATGAACTGGCCTCGACTACCCTCCGCGGCAGAGAGTTCCAGAGATTCACCACTCTCTGTGTGAAAAAAGTTCTTCTCATCTCGGTTTTAAAGGATTTCCCCCTTATCCTTAAGCTGTGACCCCTTGTCCTGGACTTCCCCAACATCGGGAGCAATCTTCATGCATCTAGCCTGTTCAACCACTTAAGAAGTTTCTATAAGATCCCCTTTCAATCTCCTAAATTCTAGAGAGTATAAGCCAAGTCTATCCAGTCTTTCTTCATAAGACAGTCCTGACATTTGTTCGGCATGGACTTGTAGGGCCGAGATGGCCTGTTTCCGTGCTGTAATTGTTATATGGTTATATGGTTATATGGACATCCCAGGAATCAGTCTGGTGAACCTTCTCTGCACTCCCTCTATGGCAATAATGTCCTTCCTCAGGTTTGGAGACCAAAACTGTACGCAATACTCCAGGTGTGGTCTCACCAAGACCCTGTACAACTACAGTAGAACCTCCCTGCCCCTATACTAAAATCGTTTTGCTATGAAAGCTAACATACCATTCACTTTCTTCACTGCCTGCTGCACCTGCATGCCAACTTTCAATGACTGGTGTACCATGACACCCAGGTCTCGCTGCATCTCCCCATTTCCTGGTCGGCCACCATTTAGATAATAGTCAGCTTTCCTGTTTTTGCCACCAAAATGGATAACCTCACATTTATCCACATTATACTGCATCTGCCAAACATTTGCCCACTCACCCAGCCTATCCAAGTCACCTTGCAGTCTCCTAGCATCCTCCTCACAGCTAACACTGACCCCCAGCTTAGTGTCATCCGCAAACTTAGAGATATTGCCTTCAATTCCCTCATCCAGATCATTAATATATATTGTAAATAGCTGGGGTCCCAGCACTGAGCCTTGCGGTACCCCACTAGTCACTGCCTGCCATTGTGAAAAGGACCCGTTTACTCCTACTCTTTGCTTCCTGTTTGCCAACCAGTTCTCTATCCACATCAATACTGAACCCCCAATGCCGTGTACTTTAAGTTTGTATACTAATCTCTTATGTGGGACCTTGTCGAAAGCCTTCTGGATACATCACATCCACTGGTTCTCCCCTATCCACGCTACTGGTTACATCCTCGAAAAATTCTATAAGATTCGTCAGACATGATTTACCTTTCGTAAATCCATGCTGACTTTGTCCAATGATTTCACCACTTTCCAAATGTGCTGCAATCCCATCTTTAATAACTGACTCTAGCAGTTTCCCCACTACCGATGTTAGACTAACTGGTCTGTAATTCCCCGTTTTCTCACTGCCTCCCTTCTTAAAAAGTGGGGTTACGTTTGCTACCTGCCAATCCTCAGGAACTACTCCAGTATCTAAAGTGTTTTGAAAGATTATTACTAATGCATCCACTATTTCTGGAGCTACTTCCTTAAGTACTCTGGGATGCAGCCTATCTGGCCCTGGGGATTTATCGTCCTTTTATCCATTCAATTTACCCAACACCACTTCCTGGCTAACCTGGATTTCACTCAATTCCTCCAACTCCTTTGACCCGCGGTCCCCTGCTATTTCCGGCAAATTATTTATGTCTTCCTTAGTGAAGACGGAACCAAAGTAGTTATTCAATTGGACCGCCATATCCTTGTTCCCCATGATCAACTCACCTGTTTCTGACTGCAAGGGACCTACATTTGTTTTAACTAATCTCTTTCTTTTCACATATCTATAAAAACTTTTGCTGTCAGTTTTTATGTTCCCTGCCAGTTTTCTTTCATAATCTATTTTTCCTTTCCTAATTAAACCCTTTGTCCTCCTCTGCTGGTCTCTGAATTTCTCCCAGTCCTCCGGTATGCTGCTTTTTCTGGCTAATTTGTACGCATCATCCTTCGCTTTGATACTATCCCTGATTTCCCTTGTTGTCCACGGATGTACTACCTTCCCTGATTTATTCTTTTGCCAAACTGGGATGAACAATTTTTGTAGTTCATCCATGCAGTCTTTAAATGTCTTCCATTGCATATCCACCGTCAACACTTTTACAATTATTTGCCAGTAAATCTTGGCCAATTCACGTCTCATACCCTCAAAATTCCCTTTCTTTAAGTTGATTTAGATAACTATCCTGCATACATTCCAAGAAATCCTCATCCTCAGCACCCCTGCCAATTTGATTCACCCAATCTATATGTAGATTGAAGTCACTCATTATAACTGTTTTGCCTTTGTCGCACGCATTTCTAATTTCCTGTTTGATACCATCTCCAACTTCACTACTACTGTTAGGTGGTCTGTACACAACACCCACCAGCGTTTTCTGCCCCTTAGTGTTTCGCAGCTCTACCCATACCAATTCCACATCCTCCAAACTAATGTCCTTCCTTTCCATTGCATTAATCTCCTCTCTAATCAGTAACGCTACCCCACCTCCTTTTCCTTTCTCTCTATCCCTCCTGCATATTGAATATCCCTGGATGTTCAGCTCCCAGAAAGCCCTGGAGCCATGTCTCCGTGATCCCAACTATATCATAGTCATTAATAGCTACCTGCACATTCAACTCATCCATCTTATTACGAATGCTCCTTGCATTGAGACACAAAGCCTTCAGGCTTGTTTTTCCAACACTCTTACCCCTTATACAATTATGATGAAAAGTGGCCCTTTTTGATTTTTGCCCGGGTTTTGTCTGCCTGCCACTTTTACTTTTCACCTTGCTACCCATGAGTAGAAGATCATGAGTGGAATAGCTAGGGTGAATGCAGAGATTTTTTACCCAGACAAGGGGAATTAAGGACCAGAGGACACAGGTTTAAGGCGAGAGGGGAAAGATTCATTGGGAACTTGAGGTGTAATTTTTTATACAGATGCTGGTGGATATACTGCATGCAATGAGCTGCTAGAGGAGGTAGATGAGGTATGTGCAACAGCAACATTTAAAATACATTTGGACAGGTACATGGAATGGAAAGTTTAGAGAGATATGGGCCTCTCGTGTGGGCAGGTGGGAATAATGTAGATGGGTCATCTTTGCTGGCATGGACAAATTGTGCAGAAGGGCTGTTTTTTTGTGCTGAAAAACTACATAACTGTACTAAAGTTTAATCAGATCTAACATACAAAGATGCTTTCCAAAAAAATCTTGGCATATATCTAGGTTTTTTATACTTTCCTGTTTTTCCAAAGTTTTATATTTTCAATATTTTACATACTTCAAATTTTATGAATATAGATCTTAATTATTCAGCCCATCAATGTTCTTGAAACATTCTCATCAGTTCATGTTTACCTGTAATTTATTCTCACTTGCTCATCTACTTGCCCCTGATTATTCCACCAACTACGATACGATACGACAGAACTTTATATACATCCAGGAGGGAAATTGATTTGCCAACAGTCATAAAAACACAAAATATATGAAATAAAACTGACGAGTGAAAAGGATTGGGGAAGTGCTAAGATTGGTGGGGGGGTATATGTGAGGAGGAGGTGGTCAGTCTTAGTCTATCCCATGACAGAAGGGGAAGGAGTTGTACAGTTTGATAGCCACAGGGAAGAAGGATCTCCTATGGCATTCTATGCTGCATCTTGGTGGAACAAGTCTGTTACTGAAGGTGCTCCTCAGGTTGACCAGTGTGCCATGTAGGGGTGAGTTCTATTGTCCATGATGCTCCACAGTTTGAAGAGCATCCTTCCCTCCAAGACCACCTCCCATGAATCCAACTCCACCCCCAGGACAGAGCCAGCCTTCCTGGTGGGTTTGTTTGTTTGTGTTTGTTGTGTTTCCTGATGGGTTCGCCTATTGACAACCGCGGCCTTCACCCTGCTGCCCCAGCACACGACAACGAAGAAGATGGCATTGGCTAACACCGATTGGTAGAACATCTGCAGCATCTTACTGCAGACATCGAAGGAGCGGAGCCTTCTCAAAAAGTACAGCCAGCTCTCTCCCGTCTTGTACAGGGACTCAGCATTCCTGGACCAGTCCAGTTTACTGTCCAGGTACACTCCAAGATATTTGTATTCCCTGGTAAACTGCACATCCACACCATTGATGGAGACAGGGGACAGGGATGTTCCTCTCCTCCTAAAGTCCACCAATAACTCCTTATGGGCCTGTCCCACTTAGGCGATTTTTCAGGTGACTGTTATGCAAGCGGGGAACATGGCAAGTGGGGGGAGTCTGTCTGAGTGAAATTCACACCGTGTAAAGCAAACGTGACACAAACACACACTGTGATTAACAGGAAGGTTGGCGGCTAAAGGCTAAAGCACAGTACACGCTAAGAGGGGGGCAGGGGTGTGGAGAAGGGGGGAGAAGGAGGGAGAAGGAGTGGAGACAATGTTTAAGAAGCCAGAGATACACGGCTGTGAAACTCGGCGGACATTTAACATTACCGGTCGGTAACTATTGCTTACCTATTTTTTTCCCCAATGAGCCAATGAAATTCACCAGTCAGCACCGGCTACAACCTAGGAGAACTTACGAGAATCTTCGACCTCCTGGAAACCGCTAGGACCTCCTGGCGACCCACCTATGGCACGAGAATTCTCGCTACTCTCCATGGCGGCTTCATTCTAGTCAGCGCTAATTATCACTTCTAGTCACTTCTATCCGCTACTAGTCACCGCAACATGTAGAAAATTTTGTGGCGACCATAATGAGGTCGCCACCAGTTCCCAGAATGCAGGAACTCCTCACGACCATGAGGTTACCCGGCAACTACCCGCAAACATATGGCGACAATGTGGCAACCTCATAGTCTCCTGCAGTCGCCTAAAAAGTTGCCTTGATGGGATAGGCCCATTAGTCTTGTTGGTGTTGAGGGGTAATTTGCTTGTCAATTTTCAGATTAGCACCTCTCTGCGATGTGGGAGGGTAACAAAGCAGCCAGGGAAAATTCACGCAGTGATGTGGGGAGCATGAAAACTCCACACAAATGGCATCAGAGGTCTGAATTGAATCATGGTCACAGAAGCCATGGAGCAGAACTAACTGTGGCACAACTGCAGCATGGTTGTGCAGCAGTAGAGTTGCTGCCTTACAGCGCCACAGACTTGGGTTCAATCCTGACACCAGGTGCTGTCTGTACAGAGTTTGTACGATCTCCCTGTGACAATGTGGGTTTTCTCTGGGTGCTCCGGTTTCCTCACTTATTCCAAAGATGTACAGGTTTGTAGGTTATAGTGTATAGGATAGTGCTAGTGTACGGGGATCGCTAGTCAGTGGACTCGGTGGTCCGAAGGTCCAGTTTCCACGCTGTATCTGTAAACTAGACTAGACTAAACTAAACTAAATTAAACTAAACGGAACTAAACTAGACTAAACTAAACCTAACTAAACTAAAGTAAACTAAACTGTGTTGTACATTGCAAAGTTGTGTTTCCTGCACAGCACAAAAATCAGATTTCTAAAGTTAAACCCAAAACACTTAATTTTGAAACCCATGACCTAATTTTAATGTTCAAATTGACTATCCATCTCCTGAGAGCTGCTTGATTGTCTGACCCTGTTCCCTGTCAAATAAATAGATTGGAAAACAGTCGGAATTATATTAAATATTTATTATCTGACCTGATCCAACTTTGTTGGGTTTAAAATTACTCCCAATGTTTCCTATGATGTTAAATTTATTAATGTATCAGAATTTGCAAATGCTTAATTTCTTAAGACGTGGATGTATTTGACTAAATCTCCATGGCTACTTTTGCTGCAGGGCATTTTGTACAACAATTTGTGATGTAGTCATTTCCAATGAACAACAATGTTGCAGCAATAACATTAGTTGAAATATGAAGTACTGGAGTAACTGAGCGGGTCAGGCAACATCCCTGGAGGGCATGGATAGGCAATGTTTCAGATCAGGAGCTTTCTTCAGACTGAAGAAGGTTTCCCACCTGAAACTCCAGAGTTGCTGCCTGACCAGCTAAGTTACTCCGGCATATTGCGTTTCCCGCAAGACTCCAGCATCTGCAGTTCCTTGTGTCTCCATTACAGGCAGGAATTATATGTAATAGGTTGTGATACTTTTTTTCTCAGCATAATTTATTTAATATCAGCCAAGCTTGAACAAGATAACTGCATAATGTTGAGTGAAAATATATATTCAGCTTGGAATGAGTTTCTTTTGCAATCGTTGCTATTAATATTTCTATTAATATGCAGTTGTATTTCTGGGGAAGCAGTCACGGTTCAATATCTAGTTTAACAATCTATTCAATGGCTTAAGGACACAAAGTGTTGGAGTAACTCAATTGGTCAGGCAGCATCCATGGAGAACATGTATAGATGACATTTTGGGTCAAGGCTCTTCTTCAGATGGCTTCTGTTGATCCAGTGGAGTGATCCAGTGTGGAATTATGAATAGTTGTGCTCCCATCAGTAATGCTCCGCACATGGCAGTCTTTCAGTGTATGGCCTGAAGATAGACACAAAAAGCTGGAGTAACAGCGGGACAGACCACATCTCTGGAGAAAAGGAATGGGTGGTGTTTCGGGTTGAGACACTTCTTCAGACCCGAAATGTCACCCATTCCTTCTCTCCAGAGATGCTGCCTGTCCCGCTGAGTTACTCCAGCATTTTGTGTCTATTTGCAGTTAGTCATCTTTGTGTGTCAGCCAAGAAGTGGACCGCTAAAAGGTGGGGTTGACTTCTATACTATTACTAAAAGTCTCATCTTGACCTCTTCCTGTCTATGTTGTAAATACATTTTAGAAATAGCGCTACCCTATATCGCTATGATTTTTTTCGACATCTTACTCACCGTGCTCCTCTCTTCCAAGTGCCCCATGTTTTTTTCCGAACGGTGAAATAATAAAAATGTTATGAATGTTTAAATAATCGTGAAATCAGCAGATTGGTCTTCTCGCCTATCAGTCATCATGATGAAGGTAACACCCCTTCCGGGGGCCAGTAGAATAAAGCCCCATAGGCCAAACGTGAGTCAGTCACCCCGGAAGACCGTGAGTGAGAGTTGGGTCCAGAACTGTGAGGCTACGCTGTGAGTGAACAGTACTGTGAGTCTGCATTGTGAGTGAACTGAATTGTTAGTCTGCACTGTGCTTGAACTCAATTGTTGGTCTGCACTGTGCTTGAACTCAATTGTCGTTCTGCACTGTGCTTGAACTGAATTGTCGGTCTGCACTGTGCTTGAAATGAATTGATGGTCTTCATTGTTCTTGAACTGAATTGTTGGTCTGCACTGTGCTTGAACTCAATTGTTGGTCTGCACTGTGCTTGAACTGAATTGTCAGTCTGCACTGTGCTTGAACTGAATTGTTGATCTGCACTGTGCTTGAAATGAATTGATGGTCTTCACTGTTCTTGAACTGAATTGTTGGTCTGCACTGTGCTTGAACTGAATTGTTGGTCTGCAATGTGCTTGACCTCAATTGTTGGTCTGCACTCTGCTTGAACTGAATTGTTAGTCTGCTATGTTTGAACTGAATTGTTGGTCTACACTGTGCTTGAAATGAATTGATGGTCTTCATTGTTCTTGAACTGAATTGTTGGTCTGCACTGTGCTTGAACTCAATTGTTGGTCTGCACTGTGCTTGAACTGAATTGTCAGTCTGCACTGTGCTTGAACTGAATTGTTGATCTGCACTGTGCTTGAAATGAATTGATGGTCTTCACTGTTCTTGAACTGAATTGTTGGTCTGCACTGTGCTTGAACTGAATTGTTGGTCTGCAATGTGCTTGACCTCAATTGTTGGTCTGCACTCTGCTTGAACTGAATTGTTAGTCTGCTATGTTTGAACTGAATTGTTGGTCTACACTGTGCTTAAACTGAATTGTTGATCTGCACTGTGCTTGAACTCAATTGTTGGTTTGCACTATGCTTGAACTGAATTGTTGGTCTGTGCTTGGTCCAAAGGTCGCACTCATTACTGAAGTCCCACTCACTTCGGAAGTCCTGCTCGGTGGAGAGGTCACGCTCATTCCGGAAGTCCCGCTCAGTGAAGAGGCCGCGCTCAACTGCGTGAGTAGATTCAAGAGAGTTTTACTGTCATATATATAACCATATAACCATATAACATTTTGTTATGTGTTGTGTGTGAGAGTGTGTGTGAGTGTGTGTTAGTGTGTGAGTGATGGAAAGTGTGAGTGTGTGTGTGAGATGGAAGGTGTGTGTGAGTGAGTGTGTGTGTGTGACAGATGGAGTGTGTGTGTGTGGGTGTGTGTGATGCAGGGAGTGTGTGTATGTGTCTGAGCCCACCAGCCATGAGTGAGTGAACTGCCAGCCCACCAGCCGTGAGTGAACTGCCAGCCCACCAGCGGTGAGTGAATCAACTGCCAGCCCACCAGCCGGAGTGCGTCAACTGCCAGCCCACCAGCTATGAGTGAGTGAACTGTCAGCCCACCAGTCGTGAGTGAATCAACTGCCAGCCCACCAGCCGGAGTGAGTCAACTGCCAGCCCACCGGCATGTGTGAGTTAACTGCCAGCCCACCAGCCATGAGTGAGTCAACTGCCAGCCCACCAGCCATGAGTGAGTGAACTGTCAGCCTACCAGCCGTGAGTGTCAACTGCCAGCCCACCAGCCGTGAGTGAGTCAACTGCCAGCCCACCATAGCTGTGAAGCCATGACTGCAGCCCAATAGCTGTGAAACAACTGCCTGCCCACCAGCCATGAGTGAGTAAACTGCCAGCCCACCAGCCATGAGTGAGTCACCTGACAGTCCACCAGCCGTGAGTGAGTCACCTGCCAGCCCATTAGGCATGAGTGAATCAACTGCCAGCCCACCAGCCATGAGTGAGTCACTGCCAGCCCAATAGCTGTGAAACAACTGCCTGCCCACCAGCCATGAATGAGTCACCTGACAGTCCACCAGCCGTGAGTGAGTACCTGCCAGCCCACCAGCCGTGAGTCAGTCAACTGCCAGCCCACCAGCTGTGAGTGAGTCAAATGCCAGCCCACCAGCTGTGAAGGAACTTGATAGTCAATCCTGGATCTCACAGGGAGGTAATGAAGGAAGAAAAATACTGTGGTGAGGTGAGTGAGTACATACAGGGGGAAACTACAAGAGGGAGAGGCGAGAGAGACAATTTTTGACATTTTTCTTCTTTTTAATTTTCACACACACACACACACACACACACACACACACACACACACACACACACACACACACACACACACACACACACACACACACACAGACAGACACACACACACACACACACACACACACACACACACACACACACACACACACCCACACACACACACACACACACACTGCCCATCAGGCATGAGTGACTGAACTGGCAGCCCAATAATCCATTCAGCTCACAATGTCCATACTAGCCTTCTGGAAACCAGTCCCTTCAGCCCACAACACCAATATTAGTGCTCCAGAAAGCAGCCCCCCACCCACCCCGTCCCATCCCCCCTGTCCCCCTCCCCCAACTGGCCACCAATATTGGAATTGGTGGAGAGGTGGAATATTGCGTTGGGGTCCAGCCCTCCCGTGTGACCATAGGACCCAACAGGTCCCACTTAGTCTAGTTTATAGGGCTTGGATTATGTTCATTATGGACTGCGGTTTTTCAGCTAGATGCGTCGGTAGAGGTTGAGTTTTAAATTCCTTTGTCAATAGGAATGCTTTATTGGCTTTTGTCATGGAATTGCTTTGCCAGCACAGAGAGTTCTTCAATGAGGACTTTTTGTACTACCTGAAACTACCATGCAATATAGTTAGTCCCACCTCGCACTAATGTTCCTTTAAAATCTTTGGCAAGTTCTCAGATTCTTGGGAACTTTTTTCAACAGCATTGCAAACTTTACCCAATAATCCATATTGTTACTAGTCTGATGCTGGTAAAATAATAGAGATCTTCTGGATTTGAAAATGTGTATGGCATGGGAATAGCGTCCAATTTATGATCAGTCAAATGAACAGTTTTACAGCATAATGGTATGAGTGGGTGAAATACCTCATTCCAGTCTTCCATGTATGTCAAACTAATGAATTATCCTTGTCTGATAAATTAATAAAATAAAATAAACACATTTGCATGGAATATACATTATTGTGAACTTGTGCAAGTCTGAAATTGCTCTCAAATTAATGCGATGTAACTTAGCTGGAAGATCAAGTGTATGTAGCTTTTATAATAGGATAGTTGAATTCCTATGAAACCTGTTATGGAAATTGCATTATAACATTATAAGAACAATTGTGTAAATGTGGCAAAGGGGGTTTGAGGCTTGAACATTTCAGACTCACAATATCAAAGTTATTTTTCCTAAATAAATATTTATTTTATAAGCTATAGGTTTATTGTTGTTACTGCAAGTTAAACACTTAGCGGTTCTATGATATATATATTTTAATAGAGTTTCAATGCACAGGTGCCTGTACAGAGGCATTGCTGGTAGAGCTGCTACCTCACAGCGCAAGAGACCTGGTGTGATCCAGACCTGGGCTGCTGTCTGTGTGGAGTTTGCACGTTTTCTCCATGACTGCATGGTGATTCCAGATGCTCTGGTTTCCTCCCACATTACAGAGACATGCAAGTTTGTAAGTTGATAGGTCTCTGTACATTGCAGCTAGTATGCAGGGAGTATATGCAAAAATGGGATAACAGACATTGTGTCAATGTGAGATGGTCAGCATGGACTCAGTGGGCTAAAGGGCCTGTTTCAAAGCTGTATCTTTCAATCAAAAGGTATGCATAGAAGTGGTGAAACTAGCAGCTTATGTTCTTAAGAGATACTGTAAGTCTGATTACTGTGAGTAGGCTATATGGACACCATTGTTTTTTGTCCCTGGACTGTCTTTTCCAAAACATCTCTTTTTCTGATTGCCCAAAATAACTTTTAAATAGTCCTCCATTTCCTGATCAAAATCACAGTATCACACAATTTGGTCTGCATAATTCATATAGAGTTTTTAATTTGGCACTCACTTTATGTCCAATTAGGTTTATTGAAATACATGTTATGCAGAAGTATGTCTAATATAATGTGTAAGTAGGAACTGCAGCTGCTGATTTAAACCAAAGATAGACACAAAAAGCTGGAGTAATTCAGCAGGACAGGCAGCATCTCTGGAGAGAAGAAATGGGTGTCCGGTCAAGATCGTCCTTCAGACACCTAATATAATTCCTGGGTATGCTGAAATGTCAGGTCGCAGCTGCATCTTACATCGGTAATCTGAAACAGCTTGATCTTTAAGCAGTGTAATGCAGTTTTTTGTTCCATCTAAAGTACCACAATAAAAATGTCCAGGCATTTCCTCGTGAATAGAATCAAACCACAGTCATGTTTGCACTTGCATGGTGTTCATGATTACCCATCTTTGCATTAAGCTCACTTGTTTCTCAGTTCAAAATAAAACTGGTGATAAAACAGGTGCGTATTAACTGTGCTTTATGATCTAAAGCCAGCACCTGTGGAGTAATACCTCCAGGTGACTGTGATCTTAACGGTTCAAAGCTGGTTCATTAATTCCCATCAGGATATCTCGTAAGCCTTCTTTTCTTGATTGAAATGTTTTCACCTGAAAATATGTGGTGTTTGGATCCATCTAGAGGATGTTAAAATATTTCTTTGGACTTGTGAAAACAGAGTAAAGAGTTTAATCGGTCACAATTTAGCGAGGAACAAACTAGGACAATTTTCTTGAAGTCAATGTTAAAATATAAATATCAGTGAAAAAAGTTTAAAAACAAAGTTAATTTTGAATATATGGAATACAGAATATATTGAAATGATAAAAGTATAATATTTAAATGCACATAATGTTTTGTAACGTTTTTTGTAACGGGTGAATGCTCTCTTTTTTAATTATTTTTCATCGGAGAAACATAATCATAAAAATAATTTAATTCTCATAATAAATCACTAATCAAATATTATTGGAAGCTTAACCTCCTGACAATAGATACATGGTCAATCTCAGTCTGTTTGCAATCAAGACATCCAAAAAGTAACTTCTGCATTACACATTTAAGAGATGAGAAAATCATCTTGAGTTTCCATTTCTGATAGCCCTCATGTAACAGTGTTAGAACAACATGCCCAACAGAGGGCAGAATCGAGCAGAACCATGGGGCTCACCTCAAAAGCTCTCCACATTTGCTACAATGTGGTGACTTAACTTACATCAGAAGAAAATCCAAAATAAATTACTGGAAAATTGCTGTGGCCTTCATCACTTACTGTGCCCATCTACCGCAGCATCTCTGGAGAGAGGGAATGGTGGCGTTTCGGGTCGAGACCCTTCTTCAAACCCGACCCAAAATGACACACATTCCTTCTCTCCAGAGATGCTGCCTGTCCCGCTGAGTTACAACAGCGTTTTGTGTCCATCTTTGGTTTAAACCAGTATCTGCAGTTCCTTCTTCCACCTATCACCTGACAGGCTTTATCCTGGTCTCACCTCATTTTTCTAGCTTTCCACCCTCCCTGCCACCAATTAAAAGCAGCCTTATAAAAGGTCCCAACTGGAAACATCACCCGTCCATTAGCTCCACAAATGCTGCCTGACCCACTGAGTTCCTGCAGTACTTTGTGTTTAGGTCACAATTTCAACAACAGCATGTTCTTGTATTTCCACTAGAATATTGGTGCCACAGGCAGAACCACATAGTTTCAGTAACTTTCAGGAAAATAAGTCACTTTAGAATACCATAAATAAAACAAATGAAACAAAGAATGGTAACAAAAAGGAATTAAACATATATTTGCCCCTAAATTTTTGTTTGAATGTGAAGTACTTACTTTGGTCTCTGACACTTGTTTCAGCTTCCTTTGGTCAATTTCTCAGCAATGCATGACTTCAAAATAATTTAATCTACAATGTAAAATCGCAATTGCTTTGTTCGTATGCTCTGCTGTTTCATGTCTAAAGGCAATGCTTTTCATCCAAGTCACATCAATATTAATGTAACCTTAATAGATGCACTGTGCAAATAAATATGTTGTCAGATTTAAACAATGGACATCTCATGTTCTCAGCTTGCTGTTCTAACGTTCACTCTTACGTTCTTTTCAGCATCATGGAAACAGAGAGCAACAGGAATCAAGAGGGCGGCACGGTGGCGCAGCGGTAGAGTTGCTGCCTTACAGCCCCTGCAGCGCTGGAGCCCAGGTTTAATCCTGACTACAGGCGCTGTCTGTACGGATTTTGTACATTCTCCCCGTGACTGTGTTGGTTTCTCCGAGATCTTCAGTTTCCTCCCACACTCCAAAGACGTACTGGTTTGTAGGTTAATTGGCTTGGTGTATGTGTAAATTGTCCCTAGTGTGTATAGGATAGTGTTAATGTACAGGGATTGCTGCTCGGCACAAACTCAGTGGGCCGAAGGGCCTGTTTCCGTGCTGTATCTCTAAACTAAACTAAACTAAGAAAGACAGCAGAATGTATGATAAACAATAAACATGTTATGAAAGCATTAAAAATAAAAATGTAATCTTGCACGGTGCAGAGGATTGTGTGATTATCCTCATGAACTTTCCTTCAGGGAGACTTTTGTCCAAAGGTCAACTGACAACAATGTGAAGCTTTACTTTGTATAACATTTTTACAGTTGAGATTGCCTGCAAACAAGTGGGGAAAGAGTGAGAAGGTGCGAGAAATTTGGGACACCCTTCCGCAAGAACATGCTTTGGTAACCAAAGATCTGGTTTATGAAATGAGTTCATAAACCAGCCAGGAGGTTGTGGAGTAGACCACCGGGGTGAAAATAGCCGACTGAGAAGAAAACAAAACCTACTGATGTTGGAAATCTGAAATATATAAGAAAAAGCTGGAAACACTCAACAGGTTAGGCGGCATCTGTCGGAAGAGAAACAGGGACTGTTTTAGGCTGCAGACCCGTCAGCAGATGTTACAGACATAGAAACATAGAAACATAGAAAATAGGTGCAGCAGTAGGCCATTCGGCCCTTCGAGTCTGCACCACCATTCAATATGATCATGGCTGTTCATCCAACTCAGTATCCTGTACCTGCCTTCTGGACGAGACAGTGGGCGTCCACATGTTTCTATGCTTCAATATGTTTTCTGATAGTGCATGGACTGATTTTTGATGTAAATGATTTGAATCCAGCAGCTATCAGGTCATATCTCTAAACCACCAATATCAGGTGACACATGCTGTATGTACTGTTTTAACTGAGGATGGAGGTGTTTGTATCTTAAAGTCTTCCTGCATGTCAGCAGATGTTTAAAATACCAAAGATGTAAAAAATATTGAACCATGACTCCAATCAGATTAAAAAGAAAGTCTTAAAATTTAAAAGCAGGCTGAAGATTAATGGCATCAAATAGAAAGTTACTTCAAAAAGCCACAATCCACAACCCAGATGGTTTGGGGACATAATGAACTGCAGATGTTGCAATCTTGAGCAAAAAACCAAGTGCTGACGGAACCCAGCATCTGGGTAGAGAATGGACAGGATATGTCTCAGGTTGGGACCATTCTTCAAACTGATTTTAGTAGGGGGGAGGAAACTGGAAAGGAGTGGTTTGGAAAAGGACCAATCGAGCAACTGATAGGAGGATAGGCACAACAATCTGGAGTAACTCAGCCGGACAGGCAGCATCTCTGGTGAGAAGGAATGGGGGACGTTTTGGGTCGAGACCCTTCTCTCCAGAAATACTACCTGTTCCCGCTGAGTGACTCCAGCTTTTAGTACCTATCTTCGATTTAAACCAGCATCTGCAGTTCCTTCCTTTACAAGTGATAGGAGGATGCAGATGAAGGGATTCAAATTGGCAGATGGTGTGGAGTAAATGACAATATTAGAGGTGTAAAGGAGACAAAAGTGTGTCAGATAAGGAAAAGAGAAGAGCAGTGAAATGTAAAGTCCAAGGAAAGGATATCATTGGAAAGGGGTGCATGTGGTGGTGGGGGGGGGGGGGGGGGGGGGGGAAAGAGGCAGAAAGAGGCAGGAGGCTGGGGGGGGAGAAGGAAAATGGGGAAATTGGGGATGGGAGGTGAGTGTACAACATAGGGGAAAGAGCAAGGTGACAGAGGGGGGTGTTGGGAGGTGGTGGGAGAAAAGGAGTGCACCAGGACAATTTGTGCTGGGCTTCACTGGCAATGGAGGAGGCCCAGGACAGAAAGGTCAGATTGGGAATGGGAGGGTGAGCAACCGGGAAATCAGGTAGGTTAAGGCAGACTGGAGCTTAGGTGTTCAGCTAAATGATCGCCGAGCCTGCGCTTGGTCTCGCCGATGTGCAGAAGTTGACACCTGGAACAGCGGATACAGTAGATGAGGTTGGAGTCTGAAAAGAGTGTTGGCGTCATTGGATGGAGTCGAGGGGGGAGGTAAAGTGACAGGTGTTGCATCTCCTGAGGTTGCAGGGGAAAGTAACTGGGGAGGGGGTGGTTTGTGTGGGAAGGGATGAGTTGACCAGGGAGTTGGAGAGGGAACGGTCTCTTTGGAAAGCAGAAAGGTCTCTTTGGAAAGCTATCATTTCAACAACTCCAACTGAAATATAATTTGAAAAATAACCAATATTTTAAATATCTTCAAATTTGTGATTATCTGAAAAAACACACAAAAGACTATCATAATATGCCTTCCGACTTACTGGATGAAGCAATGAAGACCAAGGCGGAATCAGCTAATTAATATCGTACCTATATAATATCATTTTAAACATAGAAATACCCACAACAGATGGAATTAGAAGAGATTGGGAACAAGAATTAGCTATAAAAATTTCAAAAGAGAGCTGGGATAATCATTTACTACAGGTGCATAAATGTTCGATCAATGTACGACATACGCTCATCCAATTTAAAGCATTACATAGATTATATTATTCAAAAATTAAATTAAATAAAATCTTCCCTAATGTTTCACCAATCTGTGATAAATGCCTGTGTCAAGAAGCTACCATAGCGCACTCTTTTGTTTTTTGTACAAAAATCCCAAAATTCTGGTATAAAATATTTGATATTTTTTCAAAATTAATCAAAATAAAACTGGTACCAAAACCAGAATGGATTATTTTTGGAATATCGGAAGGTAACCCTGAACTAAACGTGTTTCAGAAGAATTTATTTAATTACAGGCTAATAATGGGAAAAAAGCTTATACTTAAATTCTGGAAAAATGCACCCACACCAACAATAAAAATGTGGATATCAAATATGTTTGAAACATTACATCTGGAAGAGATGAGATTCCGCTTAGCAGGTAAAGCAGACCAATTCCAAAAGACGTGGTCTATGTTTCTGGACCTATTACAAGTATGAGGTGCAATAGTAATTTAAATAAATAAATAAATGGTGTCAGGACCTGATAACGGGAGGTAAAACAACAAAAACAGACTTGGTTGGTAGTCCCCTTTCTGCGGAGTTTAATGTTATAATAGAGCGATTGTTCCTATTTTATTTTTCTTTCTTTTCTAGGGTCTACTTTCTCACTTTACTTCCTTCTCTAACTTCTTTTCTAAGGGGCTTTCTTTTCCCAACACTCTTGCACTTCACGACTCTTGCGCACTTTCTTTACTTTCTTTACTTCTATCTTTTTCTTAAAGCTAAAAAAAAATGAAGCGGTACAAAAAATGTATTAAGATATATGTGTTGTGTAGTATTGTAATTTACCGTACCTCTAATAAAAAAAATAAAATAAAATAAAAAAGAAAGCAGAAAGGGTTGGTGATGGGATGATGTGGCCAGTAGTGATGATGGTGGCGAAAATGTTGGAGGATTATATGCTGTATGTGACGGCTGATGGGGTGGAAGGTGAGGACAAAGGGGACTGTCCTTGTGGATGGGCGGAGGGGAAGTAAGAGTGCAGGATATCGAGGAGACCCTAGTGAGAACCTAATCTGTAATGCGAGAACGGAATCCCCGTTTCCTAAAGAATGAGGACATCTCCGATGGCCTGGTATGGAAAACTAGGCGCAGATGCGGCATAGACGGAGGAATTGGGAGTAGGGGATAGAATCTTTACAGGAAGCAGGGTGTGAAGATGTGTAGTCAAGATAGCTATGGGAGTCAGTAGGTTTGTAGTAGATGTCAGTCAATAGTCTGTCTTCTGTGATGGAGACAGTGAGATCCCGAAACGGTAGAGAGATGTCGGAGATGGTCCTGGTGAATTTGATGGCCGGATGGAAATTAATGGTGGAGTTGATGAAGTCAGTGAGTTCTGCATGGGTGCAGGATGTAGCACCAATGCAGTCATCAATGTAGCAAAGGTAAAGTTTGGCGATAGGGCCAGTGTATGCCTGAAACAGTGATTGTGTAATGTACCCTACAAAGAAGCAGGCATAGCTGGGGCCCATGCGAGTTCCCATAGCTACGTCTTGGATTTGGACGAAGTAGAGGAATTGAGGGAGAAGTTGTTGTGGGCAAGGACCAGCTCAGCTAGGCGTAGGAGAGTATTAGTAGACAGAAATTGGCTGGTTCTGTGGTCAAGGAAGAAATGGAGGGCTTTAAGACCCTCCTGGTGGGGGATGGAGGTGTAGAATGACTCGGCATCCATGGTAAAGATGAGGGAGTGGGGGCCTGGAAAACAGAAATTCATTGAGGAAATTAGGCGCTTGTGAGGTGTATTGGACATACGTAGGGAGGTATTGGGCCAGGGCGGATAGAATGGAGTCAAGGTATGTGGAAATTATTTTGGAGGAACATGAACAAGCAGAAACAATGGGTCTGCCAGGATAGTGGGAACTGTTTGTATTACCATTCTTCAGTTAATGTGGTGTTCCCCTGCTGTTATGAAAAATACTCCTACAGATCTCCTCTCTGACATGCAATTCCGTTCTTACTCTCCCTCTGCCCAGTCAGAATTGTCAGGTCTCGGGTTTGATCTAGTTTCTGTTTCTTATTGTTTTTTTAGTATTAGAGTGTGCATTCTTGTTTTATTTTGGTGTCTCGCATCTCCTCTTGTTTCAGGTCCCATTTCCTGTCAGGTCGTTTACCCTCATGTGATTATTGGCCCCGCCCTGATGTGTTTCACCTGTGTCTCGTTATCCCCTGCTAGGTCTGTATTTAAGCCCTTTGTGTTTTAGTTCTCATTGCCAGTTCGTTGTGTATGCTACTTGGTATCACCTCGTTCCAGCTCTAGAAATCTTGTGACCTCGACCATTGCCTGTTTTTCGACCTCTGTTTTTTGCCTGCTCCTAGATTGTACTGTTGCCTCTGTTTTGCTTACCTGTGTACCGACTTGGACCGATTAAACTCTGAAGACTGATCTGCCCTGTGTCTGAGCCTGCATTTGTGTCCTCCTCCTTGTTCAGTTCTGATATTACGAACTGGCCAACAATGGACTCAGCGGGCTCTGATCCTTTTCGTGCAGCACTCCAGAAGCAAGAGGAGCGCATCTCGCATTATGAGGGTCAACTCACTTCGATCGTCGCCGGGTTCCGGGACCTCGGCGAGCGTCAGCAGGGGTTCCAGGCGGACATCGGTTCACAGGTGAACACTTTAAGTTCCCGGTTTGAACACCTGGTTACTCGGCTGAATTCTTTGTTTCCTGCTGCGGCTCCCGTGCCTGCCGAGTCTGTTTCCTTGTCTGGGTCTCCAGGAGCTCCGAGGGCCACGGCTGCTGCAGCATCTCCATTCGTCCACCTGGCAAGACCGGAACACTTTTTAGGGGAATCGGAGAAGTGTAGACCTTTTTTGATTCAGTGTGGACTGCATTTCGAACTTCAAGCGGCTTCCTTTCCATCAGAACGCTCAAGGGTAGCCTTTATCATCACGCACCTGTTGGGTAGGGCTGAGGCTTGGGCCACGGCGGAGTGGTCTCGGAATTCTCCTGTTTGCCAGACGTCGGTCCTGTTCATGGAAGCTGTGTCTCGCACGTTTGATCACTCCAATCCTGGCCGAGAGGCTTCACAGAACCTGGTCTCCATGAAACAAGGTAATCGCTCAGTTATGGATTTTGCTATTGAGTTTCGAACTGTTGCTGCTAAGAGTGGATGGAATGAGGCTGCTTTGTTGGATGCTTTTCGCAATGGATTGTCTGAAGCTATCAAAGATCAATTGGCTCCACTAACCCTGCCTTCCGACTTCGAGTCTATGATTTCCCTGGCTGTCCAGATTGACGCTAGGCTCAGAGAAAGAGAGCGAGAGAGGAGATCGGCAGCAGTTCGGTCCTCCTCCCAGCCGTGGCGGCAGCGTCGCCCTTCGCCTTCCGGTCGGGACTTGTTCCCTCTCGGCCGGTCCAGTCAGCCTACAGCGCCACCTGTCTCTTCGGAGGAGCCCATGCAGGTGGGACGAGCCAAACTCAGCCCGGAGGAACGGCAGCGCCGCCTAAGGGAGGGGAGGTGTTTTTACTGTGGTGAACTGGGACATTTGTTGAACAGCTGTTCAGTAAAAGAAGGCTCACCAATGAAAGAGAGGACATTGGTGAGTTGTACCACTCCTATGAGCCGTTCCTCTCGTCAATTGTCGACGGTACAATTGTTGGTGCATTCCCAGTGGCACTCCCTGCAGGCTTTGGTTGATTCTGGGGCAGATGATAACTTCATGGACATTCGCTTGGCTGATGAATTGGAGCTGGAACGTGAACAGCTTCAAAATCCTCTGGAGGCTAGTGCACTGGATGGGCGCCTACTGTACAGGGTAACTCACCGAACTCAACCTGTTCAACTCATCATGGCAGGTAATCACCTTGAGACCATCAGTTTTCATCTCCTCGACTGTCCTCTTCATCCTCTGGTTTTGGGGCTCCCTTGGCTGTCTTACCATAATCCTCACATGAACTGGGGTACTGGGGAAGTAATTTCTTGGGGGAATAACTGTAAACTCATCTATCTGCATGATTCTTCTCCTGAGTCTATGAAGGATCCATCAAGGAGCAGTTTGCTGGGATCTTCCAGGACCACCCTCCAGCAGCCTCCCCGTTCAAGGGAGGAGGATTTTCCAGATATCTCCAAGGTTCCCTCATGTTATTTAGACCTAAAGGAGGTGTTCAACAAGGCCAAGGCCACATCTCTTCCGCCGCATAGACCGTACGACTGCTGCATCGACCTTCTGCCAGGTACAGCGCCTCCTAAGGGTCATCTCTACTCCTTGTCTTCACCTGAGCGGCTCGCCATGGAAAAATACATTGACGACGCCCTTGCTGCTGGGATCATCAGACCTTCCTCTTCACCTGCAGGAGCTGGATTCTTCTTTGTGGATAAGAAGGATGGTACACTTCGGCCCTGCATTGACTACAGAGGACTCAATGACATTACTGTTAAAAACAGATACCCTCTTCCTCTTATCTCCTCTGCATTTGAACTGTTAAAAGACGCTAAGGTATTCACCAAGTTAGATCTTAGAAATGCTTATCATCTGGTGAGGATAAGGGAGGGGGATGAATGGAAAACTGCGTTTAACACACCCAGTGGTCATTATGAATATCTGGTCATGCCGTTTGGTCTTACTAATGCTCCAGCAGTTTTTCAAGGAATGGTTAATGATGTATTACGGGACATGCTGAACAGATTTGTGTTTGTGTACCTTGATGACATTTTGATCTTTTCTCCAGACGAGACTTCCCATGTGCAGCATGTACACCAGGTGCTGGAACGTTTGCTCCTGAATGATCTGTTTGTGAAAGCTGAGAAATGTGAATTTCATGTTAACACTGTTCAATTCCTTGGTTATGTTGTATCACCTGCTGGTATACAGATGGACCCGAGCAAGGTCAGTGCTGTGGCCACCTGGCCTACACCCTCCAGTCGTAAGCGACTTCAGGGGTTCCTTGGGTTTGCTAATTTTTATAGGAAGTTTATCCGGAACTTTAGTGTCACTGCTGCACCACTCCATGCTCTTACCTCGCCCCACGTGCCTTTCTCTTGGTCCCCTCAAGCAGAAACTGCTTTTATGAGACTCAAGAGGAGCTTCTCCTCAGCCCCCATCCTGGTTCACCCTGACCCGTCACTCCAGTTCGTGGTTGAGGTGGACGCCTCGGGTGTGGGCATCGGGGCCGTACTCTCCCAGAAATCCTCCACAGATGGTCGATTACATCCCTGCGCTTTCCTCTCAAAGAAACTTTCTCCTGCTGAGAGAAATTACGATGTGGGTAACCGTGAACTGTTAGCGGTTAAAACAGCCTTGGAGGAATGGAGACACTGGTTGGAGGGCACAGAGCAGCCGTTTCTAGTTTGGACAGACCACAAGAACCTGGAATACATCAAGTCAGCCAAACGCCTCAACTCGCGCCAAGCAAGGTGGGCTCTCTTCTTTAATCGATTTGATTTTGTACTGTCTTACCGCCCTGGTGCCAAGAATGGCAAACCTGATGCTCTCTCCAGACAGTTTGATCCTGACCCGTCCCCTAAGGTTTCAACTCCCATTCTGCCTGCTTCCTGTTTTGTTGGGGCAGTTACTTGGGAGATTGAGAAGAGAGTTTCCGAGGCAACTGCTGGTGTTCAGTCACCGCTAGGGTGTCCTTCTAATCGTCTGTTTGTTCCTGAGTCTCTTCGTTCACAGGTGATTCACTGGGCTCGTACGTCTCGAATCTCCTGGTGTCCGCCGAACCCTGTTTGTGGTCAAACAAAGGTTTTGGTGGCCTTCCATGGAGAGGGGGATTAAGGAGTACGTCGCCGCCTGCAGTATTTGTGCTCGGAACAAGACCTCACGTCGGGCCGCCTTTGGCCTCCTGAATCCGCTGCCTGTCCCCTCACGCCCCTGGTCAGACATCTCCATGGACTTTGTCACGGGCCTGCCCTCTTCTGAAGGTAACACTTCAGTCATGACTGTGGTGGACAGATTTTCTAAGATGGTCCACTTCATTCTGTTGCACAAGCTTCCCTCCGCCAAGAAAACGGCAGAGGTCATGCTGTCTCATGTTTTTCGCATTCATGGATTTCCCAGAGACATTGTGTCTGACCGGGGGCCTCAGTTCGTGTCCAGGTTTTGGAAGGAGTTTTGTTCTCTGTTGGACGCCACGGTCAGCCTTACATCTGGTTATCACCCGGAATCCAATGGACAGACTGAACGCCTTAACCAGGAATTGGAGACAGGGATTACGGTGCTTGGTGGCACAGAACCCTTCAACTTGGAGCAAACACCTTATTTGGGTGGAGTATGCACACAACACACTTCCTTGCTCCTCCTCTGGTCTCTCTCCATTCCAGTGTGCCTATGGTTATCAACCGCCATTGTTCCCTGCTGTGGAGAAGGAGTCCAGTGTGCCCTCCGCTCAGGCTCTCATCCGTCGCTGTCGCAAGGTTTTTAAATGGGGCTCGTCAGATGCTGTTGCGCAGTTCTGCGCGTTACAAGAGGATGGCTGATCGTGGAAGAACGCCGGCTCCGGTATACTCGCCTGGACAAAAGGTGTGGCTCTCCACTCGAGACTTACCTCTGAGGGTGGAATCCCGGAAGCTGGCTCCTCGTTTTGTTGGTCCTTTCCCCATATCGAAGGTCATCAATCCTGTGGCGGTTCGTCTCAAACTCCCCCGTGCCATGAGGGTCCACCCTACTTTCCATGTCTCCCGACTAAAGCCATTTAAGGAAAGTCCTCTGGTCCCTGCCTCCATACCCCCTCTGCCCCCCCGGTTCCTTGATGGGGGTCCGGTGTTTACGGTCAGCCGGTTGCTGGGTATGCGCCGGCGTGGTCGTGGTTGTCAGTATCTCGTGGATTGGGAGGGTTATGGACCTGAGGAGCGGTCTTGGGTGCCGGCTCGCAACATATGCGACCCGGAACTTATCAGGGAATATCGGCGCCAACATCCTGAAGATCCTGGGCCGTCGGGAGCCGGCCGTGGAGGGGGGGGTACTGTCAGGTCTCGGGTTTGATCTAGTTTCTGTTTCTTATTGTTTTTTTTAGTATTAGAGTGTGCATTCTTGTTTTATTTTGGTGTCTCGCATCTCCTCTTGTTTCAGGTCCCATTTCCTGTCAGGTCGTTTACCCTCATGTGATTATTGGCCCCGCCCTGATGTGTTTCACCTGTGTCTCGTTATCCCCTGCTAGTCTGTATTTAAGCCCTTTGTGTTTTAGTTCTCATTGCCAGTTCGTTGTGTATGCTACTTGGTATCGCCTCGTTCCAGCTCTAGAAATCTTGTGACCTCGACCATTGCCTGTTTTTCGACCTCTGTTTTTTGCCTGCTCCTAGATTGTACTGTTGCCTCTGTTTTGCTTACCTGTGTACCGACTTGGACCGATTTAACTCTGAAGACTGATCTGCCCTGTGTCTGAGCCTGCATTTGTGTCCTCCTTGTTCAGTTCTGCTAAGAATAAGGATAAAATTTCCCTGCTCCTCAACTGTCGCCCCTCCACTCTGCATCCAACACAACATTCCAACATTAGAAACCTAGAAACATAAAAAATAGATGCAGGAGTAGGCCATCGCCCGGTGGGGTATCGCCTCGGCGCAGAGGGAGAAGAGGAGGGAAGAGACAGTAACCCTAAGACTTTTGCCTCCATCACAGTGAGGAGGTGCTTGGTGAACTCACTGTGGTGAATGTTAATTTGTGTTTATTGTGTGTTGTTTATATTACATGTATGGCTGCAGGCAACGACACTTCGTTCAGACCGAAAGGTTTGAATGACAAATAAAGGATTCAATTCAATTCAATCCAATTCAATAAAACATCGGGATAGTCCCTGCCTCAACTACCTCCTCTGGCAGCTTGTTCCATACACCCGCCATCCTGTGTGTGAAAACGTTAACCCTCAGATTCCTATTAAATCTTTTCCCCTTCTCCTTGAACCTATGTCCTCTGACCCTTGATTCCTCTACTCTGGGGAAGAGGTTCTGTGCATCTTCCCGACTTATTCCTCTCATGACTTTATACAGCTTTATAAGATCTTCTAGCCTTTTTGTCATTTAGTCCACCCATCTTCCAGTGAAACATCCCTCACCTGTACCTAGCTATCACTTCGCAGATTTTGACCCCTCCTCATCCCTCTTCTTGTCCTTTATCCCCTTACTAAAGTTAGTTTGCAGAAAGGTCTCAAACCAAAACGTCATCTGTCCATTTCCTTCACAGGTACTGACAGACCTGTCGAGTTCTCCACACTTTGTGTTAAAGTAGATGGCTTAATTTAATTTGAAAAGCTTCATGGGGCAGATAATATCCAATTATTCTGAAGCAACATTTATAGATCACGACTGAATTGCATCACAATAACATGCAGAGATGTTCTTGGGGTGATTGCTGCTTTTTGAATTCCTAATATTCTGGCAATGCCCCCACGATGATGTGGAGAATTTTTAATACTGAGCAATGTTTGAGGACTGGGAATATGAAATTGCAAAGTTCAACTACCTTGCTGGATAATGAAGAAAGCTTTAAAAGAGCTTCTTCGAGTGAGAAGCTTAAGATTAATCAAATATTCTGGGCTAACTTATCAGTGTTGAGGTGATGCCATGCTATTAAGTGTGTCTCAATTCTTTTGACCCATGGGGAATTGTAGTGAGATACCTTGAAGAATGTCAGTCTTGAGATGCGTTTCCTCTGAAAGCTCCAATAATAGAACTATGTACGAGTTGAGTTTTATTGATAGTTGGAATAAAATTTGGGAGCTATTTAGGATAGAACTGGGGAATTTATACAAATTTGGGTCACAACATTTATAAAGCTGTTGAAATAAAGTTCTCCTATAAAAATGTTTAAATGAGCACTTTGACTACTTGTAGAAATGATAAATGTGGGTATTCATACTGAAATATATGTGAATTTTATTTGGTAGGATGTCAGTGATATAAAACAAATATGTTGGACAAAAGTAAGATTTATAATGTATCTCAAAGAAGGCTGTTAATCGAAAGCATTACTTCTGAATGTAATCTGTATCTTTACCTATATCTTTGTTGGCTGTCTTCAGTTGAATTACTGCAATCCATCTTTACTAGGTGAGTATTATTCATTACAGTGTACCTCAGCAGGGTGAGAAACTCTTGTCATTTTTTTATTCAAGCCAGTGCGAACTGTGGATCTTGTCTTATTGCAGGCGGATGGAATGAATTTACTACACAGGATTGAGATGAGTATTGCTTTATTCTGGCAAGCAAAAACATGTACTGAGGTTTTGAAGACAGCAGATTTTTAGCTTAATCAAAGTTCAATTTAGAGACAATAGAGAAATAAAGATTTCCCCTTCACTCAACCTGTCCACCCACTCCTTTCACATTCTTCTGACTAGTGCTCTAAATTGCAACAAGCCGGGAACAGTGAAAGTCTGAAAGGTCAGATAATTAGTACAAATTGGAAAATTGGCTTGAAAACTCAGCTGGCAGAGGAAAGGAGGAAATGATGGTAAATGGATTAAAGCCTTATCTAAATTTAATGATGAGTTGAAATCTGCAGGGGATTTCTGTCATTTATGCTGTTTACAAATGGTACACTGGAAAGAACCTTGTAAGTGAGATCAAGTTGATTTTATTTTCAGTGAAGGTTATACACCTGTCTCTGATGGATGAGGGAGTCATTGATGTGATCGTTTGATGGGAGAAAAAGGAGGACCTGCCACGGGACCTTATAGTCATAGTCATAGAGTGATATAGTGGGGGAAACAGGCCCTTCAGCCCAACCTACCCACACCGGCCAACGTGTCCTAGCTACACAAGTCCCACATGCCCATGTTTGGTCCATATCCCTCCAAAACCTTTCCTATCCATGTACCTGTCTAACTGTTCCTTAAAGTGGGATAGTCCTTGCTTCAACTGCCACCTCTGGCAGCTTGTTCCATTCACCCACCACCCTTAGTGTAAAAATGTTACCCCTCAGATTCCTATTAAATCTTTTCAACTTCAATTTAAACCTATGTCCTCGTTAGAAAGATAAGAAGGAATTTCTTTAGTCAGAGGTTGGTGAATCTGTGGAATGCATTGCCACAGAAGCTGTGGATGCCAAGTCAATGGATATTTTTAAACTAGAGATAGATAGATTATTGGGGTGGGAGATTGCAACCTTCATGTGGTCCACCCTGTTTCGACTGATGCAATCAACCCGACGTGCACAAACAAAATCAAATCGAACAAGTTGAACTACAGCTTTAGGCTGTAAACACCATACACAAAAAGAAGAAGATAGATTCTTGATTAGTACGGGTGTCAGAGGTAATGGGAAGAAGATAGGAGAATGGGATTAGGGGCAAGCGAGAGATCAGCCATGATTGAATGGCGGAGTAGACTTGTTGGACAGAATGGCCTAATTCTGCTCGTATCACTTATGACTTTATGACTGTTCAGAATTCTGCTTACAGAGGGAATCAGTTGTTCCTCCATTTGGTGTTATCCGCTTACAAACCTTTGTATCTTCTGCCCGAACGGATGGGGGGGGGGGAAGAATGGATTAATGGGGTGGCAAAAGCATTTGATAAGTGTAGATAGAGCGAGGCCCAGTGCAAATTGGAGGAACAGCACCTCATATTTTGCTTGGGTACCTTACACCCCAGCGGTATGAACATTGACTTATCTAACTTTGGTTCGCCCTTGCTTTCCCTCTCTCCATCCCCTCCCCCTTCCCAGTTCTCCCACCAGCCTTACTGTCTCTGACTACATTCTCTCTCTGTACCACCAGCTCCCCTGACCGCAGTCTGAAGAAGGGTCTCAACCCGAAACATCACCCATTTCTTCTCTCAGAGATGCTGCCTGCTCCGCTGAGTTACTCCAGCATTTTGTGTCTACCTTAGATCGAATCAATGATGGGGAGCCTGGTCTATGTGATGAACTGGTGTACAGCTGGATAAGAATCTGTGGGGGTTGGAGCAGAAATGTGTCAGTTAACATCATTACTCTGAATGGCTATTAAAATACAACTAAACAAGGAAAATGAAAGTCGACAATATGTAATTCCACCTCCTGGAAATATTAATGCAATCTAAAGCTGACATTATTTTCTATTATAATATCCTTTTTAGCCAAATAAAAAACCCTGGAAATGCTAGAAACATTTGTCAGATCGGCTAGCATTTATGGATAAAGAAATGGGGGATGCTGAGGCTTTATAAGGCACTAGTCAGACCACATTCGTAATGTTATAGGTAGCTTTGGCCCCATGTATGAAGGAGCATGTGCTGGTGCTCCAGAAGGATGAGGAGGCTTACAAGAATGTTCCCAGGAATGATTTGGATAACATATTTGATGCATTTGATAGCTCTATGCTCATACTCACAGGAGTTTAGAAGGATGAGGGGGGCATCTCATTGAAATCTACCAATAATGAAAAGCCTAGAGAGAGTGAATATGGAGAGGATGTTTCCCGTAGTCTATGTGTTTAGGACCAGAAGGCACAGTCTCAGAATAAAAGGACGTGTTTGGAATGGAGATGAGGAGGAATTTTTTTAGCCAGAGTCAGCGAGTGTGGAATTCATTTCCACAGATGACAGTGGAGGCCAAGTCATTTCATATTTTTAAAGTGGAGATTGATAGGTTCTTGTTTAGTAAAGATGCCAAAGATTACAGGGAGAAAGCAAGAGAATGTGGGTTAAGAGCGAAAATAAAATCAGCCATGATCGAATATTGGAGCAGACTCGATTAGAGAATGGCTTAATTCTGCTCCTATGTCTTATGAACTTATCAACTTAGTTTAGTTAAGTTTAATTTAGAGGTAGAACGTGGAAACAGGCACTTTGGTCCAAAATATTTTTTTTAGAAAGGAGGTCGAGAGAAAACGGGGAATTATAGACCAGTTAGCCTTACATTCAAGACGCTTGGGTCGATTATTAAAGATGTAATTGCATCGCATTTGGAAAGCAGTGACAGAATCGGTCAAATCAGCATGGATTAATGATAGGAAAATCATTTTTGACAAATTTTCTGGAATTTTTTGAGGGTGTAACAAGTAGAATTAATAAGGGAGAGCCAGTGGATGTGGTGTATCTGGACTTTCAAAAAGTATTTGACAAGTTCAAATTCAAGTGAGTTTATTGTCATGTGTCCCTGATAGGACAATGAAATTCTTGCTTTGCTTATCACACAGAACATAGTAGGCATTTACTACAAAACAGATTAGTGTGTCCATATACCACAATATAAATATATACACACATAAACAAATAAACTGATAAAGTGCAAATAGCAGATAATGGGCCACGTTGTCCGAACCGGGTTTAATAGCCTGATGGCTGTGGGGAAGTAGCTATTCCTGAACCTGGTTGTTGCAGTCTTCAGGCTCCTGTACCTTCTACATGAAGGTAGCAGGGAGATGAGTGTGTGGCCAGGATGGTGTGCGTCTCTGATGATACTGCCATCCTTTTTGATGCAGCAACTGCGATAAATCCCCTCGATGGAAGGAAGGTCAGGGCCGATGATGGACTGGGCAGTGTTTACTACTTTTTGCTGTCTTTTCCTCTCCAGGGCACTCAAGTTGCCGAACCAAGCCACAATGCAACCGGTCAGCATGCTCTCTACTGTGCACCTGTAGAAATTAGAGAGAGTCCGCCTTGACAAGCCGACTCTCCGTAATCTTCTCAGGAAGTAGAGGCACTGATGAGCTTTCTTGATAATTCAAGGTCCCACATAAAAGATTGGTGTGCCAAATTAGAGCACATGGTATTGGGGGTAGGGTATTGACATGGATAGAGAACTGGTTGGTAGACAGGAAGCAAAGAATATTAATTAAGGGGTCCTTTTCAGAATGGCAGGCAGAGACTAATGGGGTGCCGCATGGCTCGGTGCTTGTACCCCAGTTATTTACAATATATATTAATGATTTCGACGAGGGAATTAAATGTAACATGTCCAAGTTTGCGGATGTCACAAAGCTGGGTGGCAGTCTGAGCTGCGATGAGGAGGCTATGAGGCTGCAGGGTGACTTGGATAGGTTGGGTGAGTGGGCAGATGCTTGTCAGATGCAGTATAATGTGGATAACTGTGAGGTTATCCACTTTAGTGGCAAGAACACGATGGCAGAATATTATCTAAATGGTGTCAGAAAATGGGGAGGGGAGGTGCGACAAGACCTTGGTGTCTTGTACATCAGTCAATTAAATTAAGCATGCAGGTACAGCAGACAGGGAAGAAATGGCATGTTGGCCTTCATTGCGAGAGGATTTGAGTATAGGAGCAAGGAGTTCCTACTGCAGTTGTACAGGGCCCTGGTGAGACCGCACCTGGTGTATTGGATGCAGATTTGGTCTCCTAATTTGAGGAAGGACATTATTGCAATTGAGGGAGTGCAGCGTAGGTTCATTAGCTTAATTCCCGGGATGGCGAGACTAACGTATGATGAAAAATGGGTTGACTGTGATTGTATTCACTGGAATTTAGAAGGATGAAAGGGTATCTTATAGAAACATATACAATTCTTAAAGGATTGGACAGGCTAGATGCAGGAAAAAAATTCTCAATGTTGGGGTAGTCCAGAACCAGGGGTCACAGTTTAAGAATAAGGGGTAGGCCATTTAGGACTGAGATGAGGAATAACTCTTTCACCCAGAGAGTTGTGAATCTGTGGAATTCTCTGCCATAGAAAGCGCTGGAGGCCAATTCACTGGATGTTTTCAAGAGAGAGTTAGATTTGACTCTTAGAGCTAATGGAATAATGGGATATGGGGAGAAAGCAGGCACGGGGTACTGACTTTAGATAATCAGCCATGATCATATTGAATGGCAGTGCTGGGTTGAAGGGCCGAATGGCCTACTCCTGCACCTATTTTCTATGTTTCTATATTTCTATCCTACACACACTATAAACTATTATCCTACAAACTTTTATGTCTTTGGAGTGTGGGAGTAAACCGAAGATCTCGGAGAACACCCACGCGGTCACGGCGAGAAAGTACAGCTGCAAGCGCTGTAAGGCTGCAACTCTACCGCTGCGCCACTTTCTGGTGAAAGATCTTTGACCAGCAACAATACCAGAAGCTGCTGAGTCCGAGAAACAGAGGCCATAGATTTAAGGTGAGAGGGAACAGATTTAATAAGAACCTGAAGGGTAACGTTTTCACATCGAGGGTGGTGGGTATATGGAATGAGCTGCCAGAGAAAATAGTTGAGGCAAATACTACATCAACATTTGGACATGTACATGGATAGGAAAGGTTTAGTGGAACATGGGCCTAACACGGGCAGATGAGAATAGTGTATCTTCGTCAGCAGGGGCAAGTTTGGCTGAAGGGCATTTTTCCAAGCTGGATGACTATTACTTCCTCTATGACAAGTATTTCCTTCCTTAGCTTGGGACAGCTGTGCTTGTCACGGTATTCCAGATGTGGCCTCCCTTTTTTTTTTTTTTTTTTTTTTTTCACACAGAGAGTGGTGAATCTCTGGAACTCTCTGCCACAGAGGGTAGTTGAGGCCAGTTCATTGGCTATATTTAAGAGGGAGTTAGATGTGGCCCTTGTGGCTAAAGGGATCAGGGGGTATGGAGAGAAGGCAGGTATGGGATACTGAGTTGGATGATCAGCCATGATCATATTGAATGGCGGTGCAGGCTCGAAGGGCCGAATGGCCTACTCCTGCACCTAATTTCTATGTTTCTATGTTTCTATGAGAGCATGTACTCATATCTTCTTGCAATCAATTGTTTGCTGTAGAAGCCTGTTAACATTCAGTGAGGTCCTCCTTCTGTCCAGTTGCATTGTTGCTGGTAGTGTTCTGCAGACAGAATATCTCAGTCATATCTCAAGTGAATGAACGAATGAATGGATGAATGAAATAATGAAAAGCACTTTATTGTCACTTGTGACGCGTCACAATGATATTCTTTGTTTTGCATCCCCAAGATATGCAAAGAGTCACCACATAAAGGGCACTGACAAAGTTTAAAAGTATACCACGGCAGGGCCACCCTTGTACTCGCCCCCCCCCCCCCCCCCACTCACGATGGTTCCCCCAAGCTGGGTGCTCCTTTGTTTTTTCCCCCGCCCTTCACAATCACACAATCACAATCATACTTTATTAGTCAAGTATGTTTTGCAACATACAAGGAATTTCATTTGTCAAGTCAGTCATACAAATAAAAAGCAACAGAATTCAGATTCAGATTCAGATTCAATTTTAATTGTCATTGTCAGTGTACAGTACAGAGACAACGAAATGCATTTTTTTTTTTCACACAGAGAGTAGAACACACAAAACACATTTGAACATAAACATCCACCGCAGTGACCTCTGCGATGGAAGGCGAAAAAAAAAGTTCAACCTCTTCCCTTTGCTCTACTGCGGTCGGGGGCCTCGAGCCCTCCATTGATGGGATGAACTTGACTCCCGTAGCCAGCGGCGGGCCCCCCGCGTCGAGGTAATCAGCTCCTGCATCAGGGGGATGTCAACTCCCCCGTGCCGGATGATCGAACCCCGCATCGGGGCTTGTCGAACAGCGGTTCACCCATGTCCTTTAGATAGGGGAATGAAAGCAAATTTCTGGTTAATGACTAGACCTTCACAGGTGTCTGTAGACGTTTTGGCTGATGGGATTTCATGAGCAGGCAATTACCTTAGACTTTAATTTAGACTTTAGAGATACACGGCGGAAACAGGTTATTTGGCCCATCAAGTCCATGCCAAGCAGCAATCCCCCTTGACACCAACACTGTCCTGCACACAGGAATAATTTTACACTTTTACCAAAGCCATTTAACTTGTAAAACTGCACGTCTTTGGAATGTGGTATGAAACTGGAGCTCCTGGAGAAAACCCGTGTGAAAACCCAAAAGGGCAACGCACAAACTCCACTCAAACAGCACTCATAGTTAGGATCGAATCTGGGTCCCAGACTTTTCTGACCACTCTTGTGTTTAAATATCTCATAAATATTTCTACATCAGAAACAGGCCTAGAATGGTCCATTTTACCTCATTATTGTGGTTCTAATTGCCCAGCTTCTTCCGCAAAGTCAGGTCAGGCCTGAGTGACACAAATTAACTGGAAATTCTTTTTTGGTTTTCAGCCAGTCTTTATCATGTTCAGAGCATGGGGGCGTAGCTTTAAAGTTGCTGCCTTACATCAGCAGAGATTCGGGTTTGATCCTGACTATGATTACTGTCTTAACGGAGTTTATATGTTCTTCCCATCAGGGGCGGAAAACCCGGGGGGGGGGGCAGAGGGGACACATGCCCCCCATGTTTTGAAAGGTGGGGGACATCCCCCCCAAGTTTTTGCGATCCCGATTTAAAAATCTCCGCTTTTAGCGCTGGATTGAGCCTCCGAAGCCTCGCGCGTGTGTGCGTGAGTGTGCGCATGTGCGCATGGCCGCCAAAATATTGTGTCCCCCATCCCCTCCATGTTTTGATAGCGAGTTCCGCTCTTGCTTCCCATGACCTGCGTGAGTTTTCGCCGGGCACTCCGGTTTCCTCCCACACTGCGCTTGTAGAAACCCAGTCTAAAGACTGTTGAGTCTGAAGAAAGGTCTCGACCCAAAAAATGATACCCACTCCTTCTCTTTAGAGATGCTGCCTGTACCGCAGAGTTACTCCAGCATTTTGTGTCTATATCTGGTTTGTAGGCTAATAAGCTTGGTAAATTGGTAAATTGTCCCTAATGTGTGTAGGATAGTGTTAGTGTGTGGGGTCGCTGGTTGGCATGGACTCGGTGGGCCAAAGGACCTGTTTCTGCGCTGTAGCTCTAAATTAAACTAAACTAAACTAAACTAAACGGAGACAAATAAAAATTAAAGCAATTACTAAAGCAAACAAATAGGGTTCTTCATCCTTCAGGATCTCATCATTATGACTACTAATCCATCAGTTTTTGGAAGATCAAACAGTCCAAGCAATAGAACAATCTATTTTAATCCAATGTAGTGCCAGTCAGGCCATTTTACATATTGACTCTGCTAGATGCTTTATTTGCCTTAACATACTTGCAGTTCCTTTTATTATAACGATGCATAAAATTGCTCTGTACATTTTATATTAAGGTAGTCAGCAAATATACCAATTCAAGGAAATAAATATGGATTTTAACATGAATACAGGAATTAAATATGTGAAATGAATCTAATATTTACACTGTAGAATCAAATCTAAACTCTTCTTATGACCTGAAAGATTGGACTGCAAATGTATACACAGGATGTGATGAATAACAGCTTCACCTAGCTGTGATGAGAGGTATCTCTGCGTCAATTATCATCCCATATCCTCAATCCCATTGCTGATGTACAATGACACTATATCTAACTTGTCAATAATGATCAATGGAGGCAAACAGAATATATACATACACGATTCCAGCTGTAACTTAAGTATGGTTGACAAAGTAAAGAAAAATATAATGATTGACAATAAATATTTGTAATTAATCAAGAGACAAGAGTCAAGAGTGTTTTTTGTCTTATGTCCAGACAGTTCAATGAAATTCTTACTTGCTGCAGCACAACAGAATATGTAAACATTGTATTCTGTAAACAGTATAATAAACAAGGAAATAAAGTTCAGTATATATATATATATATATATATATATATATATATATATATATATATATATATATATATATATATATATATATATATATATATATATATATACATATACATATACATATACATATACATATACATATCCAGATCCAGATACATACACATATACATATACATATACATATACACATACACATACACATACACATACACATACACATACACATACACATACACATACACATACACATACACATACACATACACATACACATACACATACACATACACATACACATACACACATACATATACATACACACACATAAACAAACAAACTATATTTTAAAAAAAGTAGAATGATTCGAAAGTAAATCAAATTATAGTCAAGTCAAGTTTATTCGTCACATACACATATGAGATGTGCAGTGAAATGAAAAGTGGCAATGCTCGCGGACTTTGTGCAAAAAGGCAAACAAACAAACAACCAAACAAACTATAAACACAATCATAAACACACAAATATTCTTTTACATATTAAATATTGTGGGCGGAAGGAAAAATGTTCAGTAAAGTTAGTCCCTGGTGAGATAGGAGTTTACAGTCTGAATGGCCTCTGGGAAGAAACTCCTTCTCAACCTCTCCAAAGGAAATATATTAAATATTAAATAGAAAACAAAAATTGTTGTCATTTTCTCAAACGATAAGCATCATTGTAGTCTCATGAAAATGCTTGGTGGATGGGTTAATGACCAATATCCATCACATTTCCCCAAGATCAATCTTACCAAACTTTACCAAACTTTCTCTCAGGCTAACACCTGGAAAGACTCCAATCAGTTCTTCCAGTTATACCAAGTCTGCTATGTATCTGCTCTGATGATAAAGGTTTCCGTACAGGTGCCTCTAAAATGTATTTTTTCTTAACCTTTGTTTGCTTTCTACCAGAATTGGAATTATTTGCTGTCTTATCTATTCCCTATGCCTCCGTTCTCCTACCAGCAAGAACAAGTATAGAGTTCACTTGGTCCTTAACCTTCCACCCCATTAACTATTGCCTTTAAAAAGTCAGACTTCATAATCTCCACCTTCTTCAATTGCATTCACAAGGACATAAGTGATAGGAGAAGAATTACGCCATTTGGCCCATCAAGTCTACTCCGCCATTCAATCATGGCTGATCTATCTCTCCCTCCTAACTCCATTCTCCTGCCTTCTCCCCATAACACCTGCACTAATCAAGAATCTACCTATCTCTGCCTTAAAAATATCCACCGACACGGCTTCCACAGCATTCTGTGGCAAAGAATTCCACCGATTCACCACCCTCTGACTAAAGAAATTTCCCCTCATCTCAATAGACAATAGACAATAGACAATAGACAATAGACAATAGAGAGGAGTAGGCCATTCAGCCCTTCGAGCTGTACCACCATTCAATGTGATCATGGCTGATCATCCACAATCAGTACCCTGTTCTTGCCTTCTCCCCATATCTCCTTCCTAAAAGAATGTCCTTTAATTCTGCGGCTATGACCTCTAATCCTAGACTCTCTCTCCAGTGTAAATATCCTCTCTACATCCACTCTCCTATCAGAATTCTGAAGGAATTAGTCTCTTAATCCATCTCCTATAATAGAAACATAGAAACATAGAAAATAGGTGCAGGAGTAGGGCATCCGGCCCTCCAAGCCTGCACCGCCATTCAATATGATCATGGCTGCTCATCCAACTCAGTATCCTGTACCTGCCTTCTCTCCATACCCCCTGATCCCTTTAGCCTCAAGTGCCACATCTAACTCCCTCTTAAATATAGTCAATGAACTGGCCTCAACTACCTTCTGCGGGAGAGAATTCCAGAGATTCACCACTCCCTGTGTGAAAAATGTTTTCCTCATCTCGGTCCTAAAAGATTTCCCCCTTATCCTTAAACTGTGACCCCTTGTTCTGGATTTCCCCAACATCGGGAACAATCTTCCTGCATCTAGCCTGTCCAACCCCTAAAGAATTTTATAAGTTTCTATAAGATCCCCCCTCAATCTTCTAAATTCTAGCGAGTACAAACCGAGTCTATCCAGTCTTTCTTCATATGAAAGTCCTTACATCCCAGGAATCAGTCTGGTGAACCTGCTCTGTACTCCCTCTATGGCAAGAATGTATTTCCTCAGATTAGGAGACCAAAACTGTACACAATACTCCAAGTGTGGTCTCACCAAGACCCTGTACAACTGCAGTAAAACCTCCCTGCTCCTATACTCAAATCCTTTTGCTATGAATGCTAACCTACCATTCGCCTTCTTCACTGCCTGCTGCACCTGTATGCCTACTTTTAATGACTGGTGTACCATGACACCCAGGTCTCGTTGCATCTCCCCCTTTCCTAATCGGACACCATTCAGATAATAATCGACTTTCCTGTTTTTGCCACCAAAGTGGATAACCTCACATGTATCCACATTATACTGCATCTGCCATGCATTTGCCCACTCACCCAGCCTATCCAAGTCACCTTGCAGCCTCCTAGTATCCTCCTCACAGCTAACACTGCCCCCCAGCTTCATGTCAACCGCAAACTTGGAGATGTTGCATTCAATTCCCTCGTCCAAATCATTAATATATATCGTAAATAGCTGGGGTCCCAGAACTGAGCCTTGCGATACCCCACTAGTCACTGCCTGCCATTGTGAAAAGGACCCATTTACTCCTACTCTTTGCTTCCTGTCTGCCAGCCAGTTCTCTATCCACATCAATACTGAACCCCCAATACCGTGTGCTTTAAGTTTGTATACTAATCTCTTATGTGGGACCTTGTCGAAAGCCTTCTGAAAGTCCATATATAACACATCCACTGGTTCTCCCTTATCCACTCTACTAGTTACATCCTCGAAAAATTCTACAAGATTCGTCAGACATGATTTACCCTTCATAAATCCATGCTGACTTTGTCCAATGATTTCACCACTTTCCAAATGTGCTGCTATCCCATCTTTAATAACTGATTCTAGCAGTTTCCCCACTACCGACGTTAGACTAACTGGTCTGTAATTCCCTGTTTTCTCTCTCCCTCCCTTTTTAAAAAGTGGTGTTACATTAGCTACCCTCCAATCCTCAGGAACTACTTCAGAATCTAAAGAGTTTTGAAAAATTATCACTAATGCATTCGCTATTTCTGCGGCTACTTTCTTAAGTACTCTGGGATGCAGCCTATCTGGCCCTTGGGAATTATCGACCTTTAATCCATTCAATTTACCTAACACCACTTCCAGGCTAACCTGGATTTCACTCAGTTCCTCCATCTCATTTGACCCGCGGTCCCCTGCTATTTCTGGCAGATTATTTATGTCTTCCGTAGTGAAGACAGAACCAAAGTAGTTATTCAATTGGTCTGCCATGTCCTTGTTCCCCATGATCAATTCACCGGTTTCTGACTGCAAGGGAGCTACATTTGTTTTAACTAATCTTTTTCTCTTCACATATCTATAAAAGATTTTGCAGTCAGTTTTTATGTTCCCTGCAAGTTTTCTTTCATAATCTATTTTCCCTTTCCTAATTAAGCCCTTTGTCCTCCTCTGCTGGTCTTTGAATTTCTCCCAGTCCTCTGGTAGGCTGCTTTTTCTGGCTAATTTGTATGCTTCATCTTTTGTTTTGATACTATCCCTGATTTCCATTGTTATCCATGGATGCACTACCTTCCCTGATTTATTTTTTTGCCAAGCTTGGATGAACAATGTTTGTAGTTCATCCATGCAGGCTTTAAATGCCTTCCATTGCATATCCACCGTCAACCCATTAAGAATCAATCGCCAGTCTATCTTGGCCAATTCACATCTCATACCCTCAAAGTTACATTTCTTCAAGTTCAGGACCCTTGTTTCTGTATTAACGATGTCACTCTACATCCTAATGAAGAACTCAACCATATTATGGTCACCCTTGCCCAAGGGGCCACGCACAACAAGACTGCTAACTAACCCTTCCTCATTACTCAATACCCAGTCTAGAATAGTCTGCTCTCTCATTGGTTCCTCTACATGTTGGTTTAGAAAACTATCCCGCGTTCCACATTCCAAGAAATCCTGTTCCTCAGCACCGTTGCCAATTTGATTCACCCAATCTATATGTAGATTGAAGTCACCCATTATAACTGTTTTACCTTTGTTGCACGCATTTCTAATTTCCTGTTTAACCATATAACAATTACAGCACGGAAACAGGCCATCTCGGCCCTACAAGTCCATGCCGAACAAATTTTTTTCCCGTTAGTCCCACCTGCCTGCACTCGTACCATAACCCTCCATTCTCTTCTCATCCATATGCCTATCCAATTTATTTTTAAATGATACCAATGAACCTGCCTCCACCACTTCCACTGGGAGCTCATTCCACACCGCCACCACTCTCTGCGTAAAGAAGTTCCCCCTCATATTACCCCTAAACTTCTGTCCCTTAATTCTGAAGTCATGTCCTCTTTGTTTGATGCCATCTCCATTGTTGCCCTTTTTGATTTTTGCCCTGGATTTGCCGGCCTGCCGCTTTTACTTTTCACCTTGCTACCTATTGCTTCTACCCCCATTTTACACCCCTCCGTCTCTACGCTCACACATTTAAGAAACTTTTTCCCTTTAACCCCATCCTCCACTATCCCATTTGACACCCCATCACTCTCCATCTCACAAGACTTTGTTGTGCAATAACAGGAGAAGTAATAACTTTCTTTAACTTTATTTCCCCCATTGTCCAGGCATCCAAACCACTAAATCACAGCCGTTAGTGGTAGCGTTTTATCCAAAATCAATAAACAATGCAAACAGGAAGTTGTCAAGTTACCACCAACAACCATTTGCAGTGCAACATTTCAAAGCAGTTACCACCACCTACAACCATTTGCAGTGCAGCATTTCAAAGCAGTCACCACCACCAACAACCATTTGCAGTGCACCATTTCAAAGTTGTCACCACCACCAACAACCATTTGCAGTGCAGCGTTTCAAAGCAGTCACCACCACCAACAACCATTTGCAGTGCAGCATTTCAAAGCAGTCACTACCACCAACTGCCATTTGCAGTGCAGCATTTCAAAGCAGTCACCACCACCAACAACCATTTGAAATGCAGCATTTCAAAGCAGTCACCACCACAAACAACCATTTACAGTGCAGCATTTCAAAGCAGTTACCACCACTAACAACCATTTGCAGTGCAACATTTCAAAGCAACCACATTTTCATTTTCAAACCACATTAAGGGCACTCACAGTTGAGTAGACATGTTTTCAGTGTTATTCACAGCTCAGAGGGACATGACCCTCTTGCTTGCTCTATCTTGCAGAGACTGAGTGAGGCACATCCGGGTTTTATAGTCCCTCTCACCTCCAACCAGCAGGGGCAGCAGAGAGAATGTCAAAATGTTAAAACATTAATAACTCTTTTATTTTTAATTGATGGGAAAAATCCTCTTGGTCTGTGCAGCGGAGGGGGACCGAGTGAGATGGGCAAAAATCACAGCCGTAATTGGCTGCGTTTTTTCAAAAATCATGAAACAGAAGAACAGGAAGTGGTTAAGATCTTACTTTTAGTAATATAGATACAGTGGTCACGTCATCAAAAAGTGCTTTCACCATGTGCTTTCCCTTTTGCATTTTTCATCTTGATGCAACTTTCCTGTCAACTGTTTCATTATATGATTTGGTTGGCAACCATCACCATCACAGAGCAGAAGGTTGCAACTTCATTATGTTGAAATCCTCCTCCACTCTGGCTCCACTCTGAAATGCTATAATTGATCAAATGCTGTCTTGTTGCTGGATATTATAACCTACTTCATCAGACTGTTCCAGAGTGACGTCATTTTATTCAGCTATTGTCCTTTCTGTTTGCAATTTTGTGCTTCTTGAAGCTCTTTATGTATTGAAGCTCATCTCAGAGCTCACCTCAGAGTTTCAAAAGAGCATCCAAATGAAGCTACTTTTGTCTGTGAGCAAGAGAGAAACGGGGAGAGTTTAACATCCCTTTATTGCTTTGCCACCAACTAAAGGTTGTATTTTCCATAATCCCAAGGAATTACTCTCAAAGGGCCTGTGGTCCATAGCCATATAGACCAATAGCCTTAATATTCATAAATTCCTTTGAACAGAGTTTCCCTGTGGATTATTGAATTTATGGAATAGATTATTTCAACTCAAAATGTTCATAGTGTACTTGTTGTTAGTACTTAGTATATTTGAGTCGTTTAATGAGTATTGTGCAGGGCTATTAATACATCACACTGTTCATAGTCTCCTTAGTGTACTGGACTAATTTAGAAACTTAGAAAAATAGAACAGTAGGTGCAGGAATAGGCCTTTCGGCCCTTCGAGCCAGCACCGCCATTCAATATGATCATGATTGTTTCCGTTCCTGCTTTTTCCGCATATCCTTTAATTCCTTTAGCCCTAAGAGCTAAATCTAACTCTCTCTTGATTACACCCAGTGAATTGGCCTCCACTGCCTTCTGTGGCAGAGAATTTCACAGATTCACAACTCTCTGGGTGAATAAGTTTCTCAGTCCTAAATGGCCTACCCCTTATTCTTAAACTGAGTTCTGGACTCCCCCAACATCGGGAACATTTCTTCCTGCATCTAGCCTGTCCAATCCTTTAAGAATTTTATATGTTTCTATCAGATCCCTTCTCATCCTAAATTCCAGTGAATACAAGCCCAGTCGACCCATTATTTCAACATATGTCAGTCCCGCCATCCCAGGAATTAACCTGCTGAACCTATGCTGCACTCCCTCAATGGCAATAATGTCCTTCCTCAAATTAGGAGCCCAGAATTGCACACAATACTCAAGGTGCAGTCTCACCAGGGCCCTGTACAACTGCTGAAGAACCTCCTTGCTCCTAAACTCAAATCTTTTGCAATGAAGGCCAACATGCCATTAGCTTTCTTCACTGCCTGATGTACCTGCATGCTTACTTTCAGTGACTGATGTACAAACACACCCAGGTCTCGTTGCACCTCCCCTTTTCCTAATCTGACACCATTCAGGTAAACATCTGCCTTCCTGTTCTTGCCACCAAAGTTGATAAACTCACGTTTATCCACATTATACTGAATCTGCCCACTCACCCAACCTATCCAAGTCACCCTGCAGTCTCATAGCACCCTCCTCGCAGCTCACACTGCCACCCAGCTTTGTGTCATCTGCAAACTTGGAGATGTATTTAATGTGTATTGGCAGGAATAATCATACATCATCATTATATAAGTTTTCTCTCTTACTGTTAGTTACCACATTTAGATACTAGGTCTTGTAGAGTAAAGTTCTTGCCTATTTTGTTTTGTTGCCTTAGAGCCCTACTGTTTGCAATTGAGATGCATTATGGAAGTTACAATTCCTTTTGCATAATGATAGAACCTGCAGTAAATACACTGGAGAAATGGTCATGTTCTAGCCATTTTCATTTGGAACTCACAGCCTGCAGCACAATACTAAAAATGTAAAACAGCAATGATAATTATGAATGAATTATGTCCTCCTACATGAGCTCTATCTTCATCACTGCTAAATGAGAATTTGCAAAATCATTGGTGGTAAGGTCACATGAGTGAAATTTTACAGAGACTATCTTACAATATTTACCACTCTTGAGGATGACTATCCTTCATTTAAAGACGTTGCCACATTGAGACCAGATCACTAATTGTTGAATGTGACCACTATGGTAATCGGTTGTGGCTCTCACTCTCTTATTGTACACAGAAATAACCAATTGACATTTTTTTCCAGGAAATTTGTAAGACCACAAAGAGTGACTGCAAGGAGCAGTTGAAAGTCTTCTTAAATAATGAGAATCAGATTTGCAAAGATATCAGCATACAGGTTAAACTCCTTGAGATCCAAAAGTTGTGGTGTCAGGGCCAATGAAGACTGCTGCAAGAACATAGGGCAGTACAACAAGAGGTTTGGCCCAAAATGTCTGCGCCGAACACGATGCCAAGACCAACCCTTAATACAAAATTTGCCCCACACATCTCTGTAAACTTTTCTCCTCTCACCTTAAACAAATGCCTTCTAGTTTTTGTTCCTAGGAAAAAAAGGTCTGGCTGTCTATCCTATCTATGTCTCTAATAATATTCTACACTTTTATCAGGGCTCCCTGTAACCCCAACCATTCCAGAGAAAACAATCCAAGTCTGTCCAACTGTTCCCTGTAGCTACTAACCATTAATCCAGGCATTATTCTGGTAAACCTCCTCTACACTCATTCCAAAGCTGCCGCATCCTCCCTGTATAACCAGTGATAAATTAGCCACAATGATAATCATTTATTTTACATGGAACACCTCAGTGGTGCAACTAGATGAGCTCTTGCCTCGAAACCCTTGTTCAATCCTGATCTTGGATGCTATCTATGCGGCGTTAACACATTCCCTCTGTGGCAGAATGGGTTCCCTGTGGAACTCTGGTTTCCTCCGACATCCCCCAAATATATATGAGCTGGCTACTATAAGTTGTCCCTTTTGTGAATTTGCGAGATAGAATCTGTGGGGAGAGAGTTGATCAGAGTATAGGGAGAATCAAAGTGGTTTTGCTTTTGGAGTAGTTCAAAACATGATGCTTGATATCGGCACAGCAGAGCAGCAGAGCAGAGATAGATAGAGCAGTGACTAGTGGGGTACCGCAAGGCTCAGTGCTGGGACACCAGCTATTTACAATATATATTAATGATTTGGACGAGGGAATTAAATGCAACATCTCCAAGTTTGCGGATGATACAAAGCTGGGGAGCAGTGTTAGCTGTGAGGAGGATGCTAGGAGCCTGCAAAGTGACTTGGATAGACTGGGTGAGTGGGCAAATGCATGGCAGATGCAGCATAATGTGGATAAATGTGAGGTTATCCACTTTGGTGGCAAAAACAGGAAAGTAGACTGCTATCTGAATGGTGGCCGATTAGGAAATGGGGAGATGCAACAAGACCTGGGTGTCATGGTACACCAGTCATTGAAAGTAGGCATGCAGGTGCAGCAGGCAGTGAAGAAAGCAAATGGTATGTTAGCATTCTTAGCAAAAGGATTTGAGTATAGGAGTAGGGAGGTTCTACTGCAGTTGTACAGGGTCTTGGTGAGACCACACCTGGGGTATTGCGTACAGTTTTGGTCTACTAATCTGAGGAAAGACATTCTTGCCATAGAGGGAGTACAGAGAAGGTTTACCAGACTGATTCCTGGGATGTCAGGACTTTCCTATGAAGAAAGACTGGATAGACTTGGCTTGTACTCACTAGAATTTAGAAGATTGAGGGGGAATCCTATAGAAACTTACAAAATTCTTTAGGGGTTGGACAGGCTAGATGCAGGAAGATTGTTCCCGTTGTTGGGGAAGTCCAGAACAAGGGGTCACAGTTTAAGGAAAAGAGGGAAATCGTTTAGGACCGAAATGAGAAAAACATTTTTCACACAGAAAGTGGTGAATCTCTGGAATTCTCTGCCACAGATGGTAGTTGAGGCCAGTTCATTGGCTATATTTAAGAGGAAGTTAGATGTGGCCCTTGTGGCTAAAGGGATCAGGGGGTATGGAGAGAAGGCAAGTACAGGATACTGAGTTGGATGATCAGCCATGATCATATTGAAAAGCGGTGCAGGCCCGAAGGGCCGAATGGCCTACTCCTACATCTATTTTCTATGTTTCTATGAGCGTTATGGGGAGAAGGCAGGAGTGGGGTTAGGAGGAAGAGATAGATCAGCCATGATTGAATGGGGGAGAGGACTTGATGGGCCGAATGGCCTAATTCTGCCCCTATCACTTGAGACCTAATGACGTTATGGCAGAGGTTTCCATGCAGTGCCTCTCTATACTCTATAAGTGGACGAGAGCAGGAATGCTCCACCTCACTGTTGGCTCATCATTTCCCCTAATTATGACTTTCTGCACCACAGCCCTCATCTGGGCCCTCCAATTTATACCAACACAAACATTTCAAATTATGTCCATGTGAAATTTGGGGAAAATTATGTGGTTTGAAAAATATTGGAATATGCGTCATATGTGATATATTTCATATAACAAATATGAAACATACACTATTATAACAAAACAAAATTGCACGACAATAAGCTGGCAAATTAAAACTCAATTAATGTTTGCTTCCACAGGTTGAACACAAGCTCAGTATGCTTCTCAAGTTTCTAAAGAATCATTGCAATATATTGACATTCATATACTGAAGCAACACAATTTACTTTGTAATTTGTTCCAGCGTGTAAAAAGATGGAAGATGTGATCTGAAGCTGATCTTTTAGGCTATTCCTTTATTCCATCTTTATTTATTTTTCAGATGTGGATGTCAGGTTGAGGGTAGGCATTAAATGCCCATTTATAGCTGCCCTTGATAAAGCAATGGCAATGGCCTGTTTTCTTGAATTGTGGCAGCTCATGCAATGTTGATACTCCCATAATGTTGATGGGTAGGATTTTGATTCAGTAATGATGGAACTTGTATGTCCATGTCACAGAGTGAACATCTATGTTAACCGTTTGAGTGATTTGCCTTGAATGCTGTTGAACGTTTTGAATGTTTTTGGAGATGCACACATGCAGAGAAGTTGAGTGGATTCCATTGCACTCATCCTGTTACTTTGTAAATGGTGGGAAAGACTTGGAGTCTCAGGGGAAGCCATTTCTACTGGAACACTTTAGTAAACAGGCAGTTCTTATGACAACTTTTCATATTTGTTTTGTCAAGTATTGACCACCGACCGGTTCAACAAGGTCTCTGACTAAGTCTCGCATGGTAGGCTACTCAGGAAGGTTAGATCACACGGAATCCAAAATAAGCTAGCTAAATGGATTCAAAATTGGCTTGACGGCAGAGGTCAAAGGATAGTTCTGAGACTTGTGCCACAGAGGTTGGTGCTTGATCTACTTGTTTAATATCGACATTATCGATTTGGATAACCATGTAGTTAATATTGTTAACAAATTTGCAGGTGACACCAAAATTGGTGGCACAATGGATGGTGAGGAAGGATATCTAAGCTTACGAAAGGATCTACATTAGTTGGGACGGTGGGTCAAGGAATGGCAAACGGAATTTAATCCTGACAAGTATTAAGTGTTGCACTTTGATATGTTTAACCAAGGCAGGACTTCCATAGTAAACAATAGAGCCCTGGACAGTATTGTGGAACAGTCGGATCCAGGACTACAGATACATGGTTCCCAGGAAGTGGTAGTTCAGGTGGACAGGGTGTTGAAGAAGACATGTAGTACACTTGTTTTCGTGTTCTTGTTCTATGTCTGTATAAAACTTGAGAGTCTTCAACAGAAGTTTTTATTATGTTAACTCAACGCTGGCAACTACAGGATCTGACTGCACACTCACACTGCGTACAGACAGAGATAACAATGTACAAAACATCTCCCTTTGTCCTGAGCAGTGCCACCTGCTGCATTGGAGGAGCAGCGGGTCCTCCCATCCCACAAGGTCCACCAAACATCACACTTCCCCTTTCCAGTTTGAGCACCTCTATTATTGAATGAGTCGCCTTGGGGGAATACCACGATTGCAAGGTGTTGATTGACAAAGAACCACAGGCAGATCGGTGGGGTGTTCGTCTGGCAGAACATCGTCAGGCCAGGGGAAGGGCAAGTCAGGCACTCCAGTATCCACACAATTCAGCACCAGGGTGTCCAACTGCTTGGTTCTGGTCAGGTTCTGCCCAGTCTTTGCTGGATGAATGCAGCTTCTTAATTGGTCGACATTGTCCGTTTTGTCCTTGGATGGTGTACATTTTAGTTCCAATGTGGGCCATGATTCTGCCAGTGCACCATTTGCTTTGCTTGGCCATATAATTGCGGTAATATACAAAGTCACCAATGTCAAATTTGGATTTGTTCGACTTTGTTGGCTGAGTGTGCGCCATATGAGAGTTACGGGTCAGGTTCAAAACTGATAGGGAAGAGTGCACTTGATGTCCAAGCATCATCTCCACTGGATTTCGACCGGTAGTGCAGTTTGGAATGGTTTGTTATTGCTGTAAGAAATTGCGCAATGCCAATCATTTCGATTTATTTTCAATTCCTACAGCATGTTTCATGGCCTGCTTGAAAACGTCAACGAGCCGCTCTGCCTCACCATTTGAGGGCGGATGAAAAGGTGCTGATGTCAGCTGCACGATTGATTGTTGTTTGCACCAGTCACCGAACATTTGCGAAGCAAGTTGGGGTCCATTGTTGCTTACGATTGTTAAGGGTAATGCCCAAATAGTGAACAAATCGTCGATCGCAGAAATTGTTGTTTTGGTGGTTAGATACTTATTCATTTGGATAACATGTGGCCAATTCAAATGGGCATCCATGACGGCCAGCCACATGTCCTCCAGGAAGTGGCCGGCAAAGTCTCTGTGGATTCGCTTCCATGCTTGGTGGGGGACAGGTCATGTGGAAGTCTTTTCCAGCAGATTCGGCACTGTTTCAGCTCATGGTCCTTGCAGTGGTCGGCTATATCGGTTTTTCGATATTCGGCCACCACTTATGCATGCGGGCAAGCGCTTTCATTCACACAATTCCAATGTGTGACGTGCAACATTTTCATAATTTGCGATAACAATTCCATCGGAATGATCACTCGACAATCGCCAAGCAGAATGCCATCCTTTGAGGAGATTTCCCTTAGTGCATTCTGGAATGAGCAGAATTCCTTGTCCAGCTTGGGACTGTTAGGCCACCCCGAGTGACAAAATGTCGTACCTTCGAAAAAATGGGGTCTGTGCTCGTGTAGTTGGCGACCGTCCTTACGGAGACGGGGAAATCAGTGATGACACATGTGTTGAGCAAGTTCACATCCATTTCAATTTCCCTAATTGCCTCCTCTTTATCGAACATCAGGTTGGGTCCAATCGGTAGGCGAGACAGTGCATTGGCCCCGAGCAGTGGCCGAGCTCTGGCTGTACCGCATCCTGCGCAAAGCCGCTGGCACAGCTGCGCACCTTCTGTGAACACGTTTAAGAAATAATTGCAGATTCTGGAAAAATCAAAGGTAGACAAATAAGCTGGAGAAATTCAGCGGGTGAGACATGCAAGGGTTGCACGAGGCTGCCTCACCCGATGAGTTTCTCCAGCATTTATGCTTACCTTCCATGAACAAGTGATTTGACGCCTGCCATCCGGGGTGGGATCCATGTGTGCACGTGATAGATGTGGCTCACATACACGCGTACTGGCCCCTATTCAGAACAAGGTTGCCGACCCCTGATCTAAGAGGTAAATGAGTCAACAGGGAACAGGAACAGAAGAGGTGTTGAGACCAGCATAGATCGACCATAATCAGAGTGAATAGTGGGTGAGACTTAAGTAGCCTAGTGGCCAACTCCTGCTCCTATTTTCTTTTGTTCTAGCAAATTAAATTCAAATCTTGTCTGTTAATTTGATCAGTTCCCCTATGTTTGATTTGCCACATTCAACCATTCTCATAAAACTCATTCCATTTAAGCCACAGCCATTGACACGCTGTATTCTAAGCACAATTTTATTTTATCACGCTGAATAATCACAGCATTCATACATTTATCACACAATATTGTGAAACACAATTTTAGCTTCTCAGCAGCAAGTTCTTCAAAATGTGATTTCTGAACAAGGACTGCATTCTCTCTTCACCTATGCTTCCTCATTATATTTTAGTGAATGCTGTTTTGGTTCAAGCAAAATCTAAGACAGATCTGAGAAGTTAAGCGACATTATACCAACCTCTGCTATTTCCTCTGATAGCTATTCTCGTATACCATCAGCTTCTGTGCAGAAAAAGTTGCCCATCAAATCATTTTAGATGTTCCGCTTCCATCCTGACACATGCAAGTAAGTCAAATATTTCTTCACCACACTGACCACCTGTGTTGCTGCTTTCAGGGTAGACAAAAGTCCTGGAGAAACTCAACGGGTGCAGCAGCATCTATGGAGCGATGGAAATAGGCAACGTTTTGGGCCAAAACCCTTCTTCAGACTGATTTGTAAGGTGAGATCACATGGAATCCAAGATGAGATAGCCAAGTGGATGAATGAATGAATGAATGAATGAATGATACTCTCCTCTGCATAGCGGAACTGGTCCTTACCCTTAATAACTTTTTGTTTGACTCCTCCCAAATACAAGGCGTAGCTATGGGCACGCGCATGGGCCCTAGCTATGCCTGCCTCTTTTGTAGAACATCAAACAGTCCTTGTTCGAGGCGTACCATGGCCCTATCCCCGAACTCTACCTCCATTACATTGATGACTGCATTAGTGCTACCTCCTGCACCCACACACAACTCACTGACCATCCATTTCACAACTAACTTCCATCCAGCACTTAAATACACCTGGACCATTTCCGACATTTCTATACCATTTCTAGACCTCACTATCTCCATTGCTTGTGATAGACTACTGACTGACATCCACTATAAACCCACTGACTTCCATGGCTATCTGGATTACACTTCTTCCACCCTGCTTCCTGTAAGTCTTCATCCCCTAATCCCAATCCCCCCGGCTACGCCGCATCTGCACCCAGGATGAGGTGTTCCACACCAGGGCATTGGAGATGTCCTCATTCCTCAGGGAACAGGGGTTCCCCTCTTCAACCATAGATGAGGCTCTCACCAGGGTCTCTTCTATACCCCATGACTCTGCTCTCACTCCCCATCCCCCCATTCGTAACAAGGGCAGGGTCCCCCTTGTCCTCACCTTCCACCCTTCCAGCCGTCACATACAACAAATAATCCTCCGATATTTTCGTAATCTCCAGCGTGCCACATCTTCCCATCTCATCCCCTGTCTGCTTTCCGCAGAGACCCTCCCTCTGTAACTCCCTGGTCAATTCGTCCCTTCCCACCCGAACAACCCCTCTCCGGGCACTTTCCCTTGCAACCGCAAGAAATGCTACACTTGTCACTTCAAGGATCCAAGCAGTCATTCCAGGTGCGGCAGAGATTCACCTGCACCCCCTCCCACCTCATCTATTGCATCTGCTGCTCGAGGTGTCAGCTGCTCTACATCCGTGAGGCCAAGCGTAGGTTTAGCGATCGCTTCGCCGAACACCTCCGCTCGGTTCACATTAACCTACCTGATCTCCCGGTGGCTCAGCACTTCAACTCCCCCTCCCGTTCTGAATCCGACCTTTCTGTCCTGAGCCTCCTCCATGGCCAGTGAGGACCACTGTAAAATGGAGGAGCAGTACCTCATATTTTGCTTGGGCAGTTTACACCCCGGCGGTATGAACATTGACTTCTCTAATTTCAGGTAGTCCTTACTTTTTCCTCCCCTTCCCAACTCCCTCTCAGCCTACTGGCTCCACCTCCTCCTTTCTTCTTTCTATTTCCTTCTGCCTATTTCCTTCGCTCCATAGATGCTGCCTCACCAGCTGAGTTTCTCCAGCATTTTGGTCTACCTTCGATTTTCCAACATCTGATGTTGGTTTAAACCAAAGAGAGACACAAAATGCTGGAGTAACTCAGCGGGACAGGCAGCATGTCTGGAGAGAATGAATGGGTGACCTTTCTGGTCAAGACCCTTCTTCAGGCTGAAAGTTACGGGAAATATGGTGATTAGGGATAGCCAGCCTGGCCTTGTGAATGGGAGATCTTGTCTCACCCTGACTGAGTTTGTTGAACAGGTGATGAAGGAAGTTAACATGGGCCGGGTGGTAGTATTTGTCTACATGGACTGTAGCCAGTTCTTTGACAAAGTGCCGCAGGGTATGCTGATTTGTAAGGTGAGATCATATGGAATCCAGGATGAGATAGCCAAGTGGATACACCATTGCTTGGTGGAAGGAGACAGGTAGTGGAGGGTGGTGATTCAGATTTGAAGTCCGTGACCAATGGTGTGCCACAGTGATCAGTGTGGTATTGACTGTTGTTTTTCATCTATATTAATGATATGGAGGACAATGTTGTTTACGTGGTTAAAAAGGTTTGTGGATGACACCAAAGTTGGTGGTGTAGTGGACAATATTTATGGCCATTTAAGCTCACAGATAGATCTAGATGAACTGGAGAGATGGCCCTTCTCCCTCAGTTCTCTGGCTCCACCTTTTCCCTTCTTCTCCTCCCCACCCCCCCCCCCCCCCCCCCCCCCCCCCCCCCCCCCCCACCCCCCCCTCCCTCACATCAGTCTGAAAAAGTGTTTCAACCTGAAACATTGACTATTTCCTTCGGCCCATAGATGCTGCCTCACCGCTGAGTTTCTCCAGCATTTGTGTCAATCTGCAGTTCCTTCCTGTTCATATCCCTAATCATTTGTTGACTTTTTAAATGGTGGTAGCTGCTGTTCCTCTAGTTCCTTTCCCACCATTGATGTTAAGCTCTCCAGCTTGTCTTGCAACCTTCCTAAATAAAGGCACAACATTTACCTTCCTTCAGTTTTCTGATACCTTATCTATGGTTAAAGTTGATGCAAATATCTCTGTTAGGAACCTTGCAATTTTCGTCTAAGCTGTTGACAATGTCCTAGAAGGCACATGCTCAAAGCCTGAGGATTTATCTACCTTAATATGTCTTAAGACCAATTATGTGGTATATTGGAACATATCCACATAAGAACATGTGGATATGTTCCAATACATCACAATTCATTTTATTTAATTCTTTAGATTCCATTTCCTCTCCACAAATAATACAGATGTGAAATATTAATTTAACACCTCAACCTTGACCTATGGCTCCATGCATGGACAATCACATTGAACTTTAAGGAGACCTATTATTTTCCTCGTTACGGTTTTGCTCTTAATATTTCTTAGGATTCTCCTTTCCTTTACCTCCAAAATCTACCTCATGTCCTCTTGTTGCCCTCTGTTCTGCTCTCTTAAGTGAACTAAGTTTAAATCAGAAAATTGATAAGTGTTTGTGCCTAATATCAGGCAGAGTGAAAATCAAGAGGCCAGGAAGATGTCAAATGCTGTGATTAAGAACAATTACTTTTCAATAGAATGATAAACAGAAACAGAACATTCTGATCTGATGAGTCAGATGAGATTAAATCACTTCAGGGACTGTGAATCATTCATGACAACTTCTTGCTAAAGTCTATAGAAACAATCATTAAGGCCTTACGAATGATTTCGCCGTAATTTAGTAAAATACGAATGACGATAAAGAGGGTAGAAAGGAGAACAGGTCAGTGATTAGATTAACAAGATTCATATTAAAATGGAGGTCAACATCAAAGAAAGTGCTCCAGCAATGAGTGTGGCTGAATTATCACCCAATTGGTCTCTTCAAGGGAGTAATATGATTGTTCATATGTTCATAAGTTCTAGGAGCAGAATTAGGCCATTCGGCCTACCAAGTCTACTCCATCATTCAATCCCAGCTGATCTACCTTTCCAGCTCAACCCCATTCTCCTGCCTTCTCCCCATAACCCCAAACACCTTACTTATCAATAACCTGTCACAATCACAATCACAATCATAATAATACTTTGGTAGACATAAATGCTGGAGAAACTCAGCGGGTGAGGCAGCATCTATGGAGCAAAGGAAATAGGCAATGTTTTTGGGCCAAAACCCTTCTTCAGAATGATGTGAGGGTGGGGGGGGGGGAATGGGGTGGAAAGAAGAAAGGAAGAGGAAGTCCAACCTCATCTATTGCATCCGCTGCTCTCGATGTCAGCTGCTCTACATCGGTGAGACCAAGCATAGGCTTGGCGATCGCTTCGCCGAACACCTCCGCTCGGTTCGCAATGACCAACCTGATCTCCCGGTGGCTCAGCATTTCGACTCCCCCTCCCATTCCAAATCGGACCTTTCTGTCCTCGGCCTCCTCCATGGCCACAGTGAACACCACCATAAATTGGAGGAGCAGCACCTCATATTTCATTTGGGCAGATTGCACCCTAGCGGTATGAACATTGACTTCTCTAATTTCAGGTAGTCCCTATTTTCTCCTCCCCTTTTCATCGCTCCCTCACTGCCTCCGCCTCTTCCTTTCTTCTCCCCCCCCCCCCCCCCCCCAATCAGGCTTCCCGCATCTGCAGTTCCTTCTTAAACATAATAATACTCTATTAGCCAAATAAGGTTTTCATTTGCCAAGTCAGTCATAAAAATAAAACGCAACGGAACACACAAAATACATTTTAACATAAACGTCCACCGCAGTGACTCCTCCACATTCCTCAATTTGATGGAAGGCAAAAAAAAGTTCAAATCTCTTCATTTCATTGTTATCCCGCAATCGGGGGCCTGGAGCCTTCCGTTGACGGGACAAATTTGACTCCTTTTGCCAGTGGTCAGAAGGATCGGCTCCGATGTTAAGTTCATGCCCCGCGGTAGGGTTCAAGGTCAGTCCAAGGAGGCCTCCATTTCCATCGGTGGTAGGCCGCAGAGCGACCGGAGATGTGATCCAGAAAATAATTGCATCCCCGGCAAGGTAAGAAACTGAAAAAAAGTTTCCCCTAACCCTTCCCCCCACATAAAACAAACCGGATAACATTTACACAAACTTTCAACACACACTAAAGATTAAAAAAATGACAAAAAAACGGACAGACTGTTGGCAGGGCTGCCTATTGAGTGGCGTCCCTGGTGGTATCTCCACCTTAAAAATATCCATTGACATGGCCTCCACAGCGTTCCATGGCAATGAATTCCACAAATTCACCACCCTCTGAGTAGAGAGATTCCTTATCTCATTTTTAAAGATACGGCCAGATATGACCTCTGATCCTAGAAGTTTCCACTAGTGGAAACATCCTCTCCACATTCACTTTATCCAGGCCTTTCATTATTCTGTAAGTTTCAATGAGGTCCCTGCATATCCAGTGAGTACAGGCCCATATGTCAACCCAATCATTCCTGGGATAATTCTCGTAAACCTTCTTTGAACCCTCTCCCATACCAGCACATCCTTCCTCAGATATGGGGCCCAAAACTGCTCACAATATTCCAAATGTGTTCTGACCAATGCTATATAAAGCCTCAGCATTACATCCCTGTTTTAGTACGCTAGCCCTCTTGAAATAAATACTGACATTGCATTTGCATTCCTTTTTGCATTCATTTTTGGGAATCCTGCATCAGTCCCTATGCACTTCGAATTTCTGAATTATCTCCCCATTAGAAAATAGTCTATGCTTTATTCATACTATCAAAATGCATGACTCCACAATTCCATTTGCCACTTCTCTGACCACCCTCCCAACCCGTTCAAGTTCTTCTGCAGTGTCTCTGCTTTCTCTACACTACCTGCCCCTCCACCTATCTTCACATCAATTGCAAATGTGGCCACAAAGCCTTCAATTGCTTTTATCAACTTTATTTAGCAAACTACTTTATATCAACCCACACACTTCTAAATATAAAATAACAATCTTAGTTACACATCTTAAATCTTGTCCTAATAAACATGTGTTACTGTACTGACATTGTCAGAGATATTTTTACAAACATTATTTGGCAATGTGGTGATGTCATAGGGTAAGGAGGAGGTGTGTAGTTGTGGCTTTGTTCCATTATGCAAAGTTTACGGCACATTGCACCACCAATTTGCATCTTTCTTGATACTTATTTCCATTGAATTAAATCTCCATGAGGGCTCAGACGATATATTACAAAAAATAAGCAGGGCACAGGTTAGACTTAGATCATAGAGGAAAGGGAACTTCACAAAGCTCAGAATAGAAACATAGAAACATAGAAAATAGGTGCAGGAGGAGCCCATTCGGCCCTTCGAGCCAGCAACACCATTTGTTGTGATCATAGAAACATAGAAACATAGAAATTAGGTGCAGGAGTAGGCCATTCGGCCCTTCGAGCCTGCACCGCCATTCAATATGATCATGGCTGATCATCCAACTCAGTATCCCGTACTTGCCTTCTCTCCATACCCCCTGATCCCCTTAGCCACAAGGGCCACATCTAACTCCCAAATCATGGTTAATCATCCCCAATCAATAACCCGTGCCTGCCTTCTCCCCTTGATTCCACTATCCCTTGATTCCACTAGCCCGTAGAGTTATATCTAACTCTCTCTTAAATCCATCCAGTGATTTGGCCTTCACTGCCCTCTGTGGCAGGGAATTCCACAAATTCACAATTTTCTGGGTGAAAACGTTTTTTCTTACCTCAGTCTCAGTCAGAATGCACAGGATCTATCAACCAAACTACCAGAAGCAGTTGAACATCTAATAATAGCAGAAAAAGGGGAAAATGCCAACAGGACTGTTGCTTACAATTCAACAGTCTTGTACAATTCAACAGTCAACTGCTCATCTGGAATACCTGATGATAAAGTGCAGGCCCTTCTATCTGCCCAGAGAATTTACATCAATTGTTATCACTGCAGTCTATGTACCTCCGGACGCAAATGCCAGGCTAGCAATGGATGAGCTGCAAGCTGCTATCAGCAAACAACTAACTGCACACCCAGAGGGGGCTTTTATTGTTGCGGGTGATTTTAACCACTCCATCCTTAAAACTGTATTCCCCAGGTTCCATCAACATGTCTCCTGTCCAACCAGAGGAGACAATATTCTGGATTAGTACTATTAATATTACTGAAGCCTACAAAGCCCTCCACCTCCCCCACCAGTGGCAGTCTGATCACCTCTGTCTGTTCCTGCTCCCCAAATACACACCTCTCATCAGACGTGTGAAACCAACCGTGAGGACAGTGAAGGTTTGGCCTGAAGGGGCTGTCTCTGTACTACAGGAGCAGTTTCAGCAAACAGACTGGAGTCTGTTTGCCACTCAGGCCGCCTTTGACTCCCAAGTGGACATTGAAACATACATCTCATCCATTTTGGACTACAGAAAATTCTGCACCGACAACGTCACAACCCATAAACAAATAAAGACCTTCCCTAACCAGTCCCCTAAAGTCCATTGCCGACTACAATAAAGTTAACACCCACCCCTCCTCCAGACAACGCCTCCCTTCCTGATGAGCTAAACTACTTCTATGCTCGTCTTGACTGGGACAACAAAACACCTGCCCCATCCCCAAACGAACAACCCCTCAGTCTCTCCACCTCTGTTGTACAAGGCGCACTGAGCAAAGTGAATGAGCACAAAGCTGCCGGCCCCGATGGTATCCCTGGGCGTGTGCTCAGGGCATGTGCTGGACAACTATCCCTGGTCTTCAATGACATTTTCAATCTGTCACTGGCCCAGGGTGTCGGTCCTACTTGCCTCAAGAGCTCAACCATTGTGCCAGTGCCCAAACAGTCAGCTTCAGGGAGTCTCAACGACTTCCACCCAGTCAACGACTCACCCCAGTCATCGCGAAGTGCTTTGAGCAGCTGATCTTGGCTCACCTCAAAGCCAGCCTTCCCCCTACACTGGACCCCCATCAGTTTGCCTAGGTTGTTGTTCATCGACTTCAGCTCTGCATTTAATACCGTCATCCCCACCAGCTTGATCACCAAACTAAGCGGACTTGGCATCATCACCTCCCTCTGCAATTGGACACTGGATTTCCTCACCAACAGACCACAGTCTGTTAGGATCAACAACCTCACCGGCATGCCACAGGGCTGTGTGCTCAGCCCTCTCCTCTACTCCCTCTTCACCCTTGACTGCGTCCCTAAGTATCACTCCAACGCCATCATAAAATTTGCGGATGACACCACAGTGGTAGGACTGATCAGCGACAACAATGAATCAGCCTATAGGGAGGAGTTCCAGAACCTGGCAGCCTGGTGTACTAATAATAACCTCGTCCTCAACTCTAAGAAGATGAAGGAAATCATCGTTGACTTCAGGAAGACCAGAGGTGGCAGACATACCCCCATCCACATAAACGGGACTGAGGTGGAGCGCGTCTCCAACTACAAATTCCTCGGGGTACGTAATCTCAGAGGATCTGTCCTGGTCCCTCAATACCACCAAACTGATCAAAAAGGCGTAGCAGCATCTTTAATTTCTGAGGATACTTAAGAAAGTTCACCTGTCCCCCCAGATCCTGTCCAACTTCTACCGCTGTACCATCAAAAGCATCAAGACCACCCGCTTCACGGTATGGTACAGCAGATGCACCACAGCTGACAGGAAGGCACTGCAACGGGTGGTGAAAACCGCTCAGCACATCATCGATGCCCCGCTCCCTGCCATGGATGCCCTCCACCGCACACGGTGTGTGAGACGGGCCGGGAAAATCATCAAGGACCCCTCTCACCTTAACCATGGACTATTTGCCCTCCTCCCATCAGGGAGGCGGTACAGGAGCCTCAGGTCTCGCACAAGCAGGCTGAGGAACAGCTTTTTCAATAACACCATTACACTGCTGAACTCACAGTCCCGTCGCTAGCTATCTTTAGACTCTCCCATTTGTATACATTTATTTGCCTATGTACCAGTTTAATTCATCCACAGTCCACACATTGTTAACCTGTATTTTTATTTGTATTTTTATTTTGTACTTTTATTTTTATTTCTACTATCTTGCACTATGAACAAACGCTAAACATTTTGTTGTACCTGTACTTGTATTTGTGCTATGACAAAGTTGAATTGAATTGAATTGAATAGTATGAACATTGACCTCCAATTTTATTTCGGAGTTACGTGAGTGACTACGTGAAAACCCCGTCCAGCATGCATGTGCAACATAGCGTCTCACGCAGTGCACAGCGACGGACGGGAGTACGAGCTATCCCGCAACAATTTGCAAAAGGACCTTCAGGTATGCAAATTTTACTCTGAGGACATGGTGTTTTCGAAACCCTGTTCTGCTTTAATTTAAATAGGAATAGAACAGGGAAAACACCAAGGAAGGTCGTTCCCATCGGGCTGCTATGGACCAGGAGGGTTCCAGCAGTGGGGGGTGACCGGCGGCACCTAGACCGCACAATGCTGCGGTCCACAGTCACTGACAGCATTCCGAGCGCCACTAGCATAGCTCAAGGGAATGTTGGCGACCAACCGCAGCGGGCTGGATGAAAGGCACACGGTAGTCGGACCGGCCGGTTCACTCAGAAGAGCCCGGCACAGTAGACTCCCGCCCGAGAGTGGCTAAAGGTGATCTTTTCAAGCCTTATGGAAAGGCTCATGGAGCAAAAGCTCCAGCGAGACTTGCTCCGGGAACTGGGGCAAGCTCGCCAAAGGAGCACAAAACTCCCGCTCCAGTGCACTGACAGCACTGGCCATCGCATCTCCCTCAACAGAGGGGAGCGTTGGCAACCAGGGCTGGGCTGGTCAAGAAGAGGGGTAACTGGCTGAACAAAATCGGGGGTATGCTTGAGGTACAGGACCAGGAAGAGCTGCTGGGAGTGGTGAACCACTACGCGGCAACACCGCGAGCGGAACGGCCATTACAGCCTAAACTGGTGGCCAGCTTACTACCTGTCCTTTAAACCTCTCCAAGACAGGTAGTCATTGAGGCGTTGGATTTTATTACGCCTCCCCCAAAATTGCATTTGCTCAATCTGCCTGCCATTACAGGGGGCACATTGAGCAGGGTATTTAAACCCAAAAAACTTAAAATTGCAAAAAATGACGTCGGCTATCACTTCACATGCTCATTCCATGGACAGGGTTGACATGCCAAAACACCTTGGCTCTACTGTGCAACACAGTATGTGATTGGCAACCTCCAGAAGGAAGTCATAAGACCTGCCCTCAACCTCGAAAATTCGCAGGACTGTGTAGAACGCCAACCTCAGAACTACAGATCCTGCTATTTGGCAAAGAATTACCAAATCATGCCTAAAATCTGGACAAAGAATCCAAGGCATTTTGGCCTCATGAGGGCAGGACCTGGAATGAGCAAACCATTAACTCACAACTAAAAACCCAGACAGCAGTACCTCTACGCATCCACCAGTAGGTGTCTACTTCATGGTACTGGTGAAAACTCGGGGTCCCCGCAAATCTTTTGGGACAGGGCCCAGAGCGGGCCCCATGGAAAATGTACCATCCCCCAACAACACCACACCGACAGGCAAGGAACCAGAAACTGAAGAAATGAACACACCACTAAACAACAGTGGAGGTAGGTGAGTATGGTTCGTACCATCGCATAAAAGGTGAGAGGATTGTGCTTTCATCAGGTATACACACTTTTATGGAAAACATTTGTAACTGCCAAACAATGGATTCCTAAGGATACTTTATGGTAGGCATCGACTTAAAAGATGCATACTATTCAGTACCCATTCATAAAGATCATCGGAGATACCTAACATTTACCTGGATGGGGTAACTATGGCAGTATAAATTATTGACTAATGTACTAAATTTGAGCCAAAATATTGGTTTCCAAGATATTCAAACCAGCCCTGACACTATTAAGGAAACATATTGGCGTGGCATACCTCAGTGATATTTAACAACAGACAAAACCATGGTATTAGCTAAATGAGCAGCATTAGCTACTACAAACTTATTTAGCCTGGGCTTTGTCATACAATCCAGATAAATCTATGTTGACACCATCCACAACTATGGACTTTCTGGTATTCAATTAACTCAGTCCACATGTCTATAACATTGCCAAAAGGAAAGTCAGCATAACTGGCACAAACCTGTAACAAATTAATGATTAACAATCAACCAACCATTTGACAAGTGGCAAGAGTAATTGGGAAATAGTAGCAGCATTACCAGCTACTTAACTTGGACCTTTCCATTAGAGCAAAGGTGCTAGCATTTAAACAAAATAACCCATATCCAGAACAGGTGGTAGATGGACTAATCTAGAGTCATCACCACTACAGACACTGGACATAAAACCTGGTTGGAAATGTTGGGTGCGTCCTATGGGTTAAAAGCATATTGTTCAATAGTGCACCATTTTGCATGTTCGTTTACAATTTGATATCACAGTGGTGGCCTATACTAAACAACATGGGCGGAATAAAATCGATATCAGGTGATAATTTGATCAACACAAACTGGCAATGGTGTGTCGTCAAACATATTTGGCTATCAGCAACTTACCTACCAGGTAAGCTAAATACCGTGGCAGAGATGCTAAACCAAAGTATTTGCTGAAATGACAAAGCAATATGGAACACCAGATATCGATTTCTTTGCATTCCACATACCGATGTATGGTTTCCAGTGATCCTTGACAGGGTCATTGAAACCCATGACCATTTCCCACGGACCAGATCTACTGATCCACCCTGTATCAGGCGAAAGTCACCCATGCCATGACAGAATAAGCCTACTGGGTTGCAGACTCCAAAAGACCTTTTGGTGGACCTGGGATTGTCAAATAGGATCATGGACACGATGACAGCATCTCACCGACTTCCACCAAGAAACAATATCTCCAGTATAAGAAAATGGGAAACATACTGCTCGAGAACAGAGACAACCTACTAATCAACCACCATACCTATGTACCGGAGTTCCTGGCCAGCCTTCACCACGATGAAGGTCTGAACTATAGCACTATCAAATGTGCTAGAAGTGCACTGTCAGCCTATCTAAGACAGGCACCAAGGGAAACAGGCCATAGTTCTCGTCCACTGGTGGCCAAATTAATGAGAGGTACCTTCTATTCAAAACCCCTAGAACTAGATATACCAAGATCTGGGATGTCAGCGTTGTCCTGACATACCTAAGGGATGGCCACCAGCCAGATCCCTTGCTCTGAAAACAGCTACCCTGTATACGGCCATGCTGATGGCTTAGTCTCAGCATAAGGGTCCAGTCCTTTTACCTACTCAGACTGGACAATATGGTCATAACATCAGACCAAATAACATTCACCATTCAGGAGCTGGTAAAACAGAGTAGACCAGGAACTTCAGGACTAATTATGGAATTCCGGGCGTACCCACCTGACCACCGTTATATGTCATGACTCACCTTCTACAATGTATCAACAAAACCTAAAATTCCCGAGGGAGACAAAAATGGGTCAGCCACAAAAAAGCAACTGGGTCAGGGTAGCGAGTCAAACCATCACTAGATGGCTCAAACAGGTATTGGGAGCTGCTGGAGTGGATACCGATATTTACACATCTCACTCCTCCAGAGCAGCATCCACGTCGGCGGCTAACAGTATGGATATGCCACTGGACCTAACCTGGTAACAGTGGGGTGGTCCATAGGAAGAACTTTCAAACATTCTACAACAAGCCATTATAAAACCTGTTTCACTTGCAGAGAGAATCTCAGACGCTGCAAAAAATATATAATTTAGCCCGTGGGAGCATTAATTTCTTTGTTATTATTTTCAAATAATACCATTGTTGTTTTACGAACAGATTCATGTTTGATTACGATAACATACTTCCTCCCTTGGATGACCGGCAGCGAGTGAAGTATGGACTGTTACACGGTTTGAATTCACAGAGCTTTAAAATCTTCACGTAGTCACTCACGTGACTCCGAAGTAAAATGGCAAGATTAAACGAGAGCTTACCAGTTTAAAGTTTGATCTGTATTTTATGAGGAGTTACGATGAGGGATTACGTGCCCTCCGCTCACACCCTCAATTATAGAGATCAAATGGTATCTTAGTTCTCCTTATCTTTACTATGTTTATTTCAATTATTTTGTTTTCTGTGATTCCACACCACTGCGTTGAAGTATGTCGCGCATGTGTGCTGGACGGGGTCTTCACGTAATCCCTCATCGTAACTCCTCATAAAATACAGATCAAACTTCAAACTGGTAAGTTCTCGTTTAATCTTACTATTTTAGTTAACCAAAATCCACCCTGTAATCCAAGCGTTAATCAGACTAAATCAGCTAAAATAGAGTTGTCAGCTAAGAGCCATATGCATTTTCTTCGACTACATTAACAGCACCACAATCAAGCATGCAAACTTGCTTAGGAAAACAATTAGATGGTTCAGCAAAATGCTTTGGCTAACTTAGCAGAACCAATAAATCGTCAAGCCACCTACAGGGTCACTAAGATAAACTTTCTGTCTTCTCCAGGACAACTGAAACTAGCTCAACGTCTGATACAACAAATGTTTTTGACAAATAAGGATGACTTGTTTTAAAACATATTTAACTGTTGTTCTTAGATCAGGGTAGAAGCGCAGGCTTATTGAATATACAAATGCATGATTAAATTGTGCTGTTTGGAACTTCACCTGCGTGGAGAAGGAAGAACCTTAACTTTGGGGAGGGAGAGAGAGAGACAGAGACGGAGAGAATTCATCCTGGACCCTGGTGTGTGGAGTTGTCAGGACTCTCGAATTCTCCAGACCGGTGATCACAGACAGGAGCCTCTGATGTACAGAGGAGCATGAGATTTATAACAAAAATTAAAAATTTTACTTCGGAGTCACGTGAGTGACTACGTGAAGAAACCCGCCAGGACGCATGCATGTCATATCGCTACACACATTGCAACGAGTCACAGCAGGGGGAACGACGTTCCCTTAGTAGCAAAATTTGGAAGCCGGGAACAGCAGGTAAGGAGACTCTGTGTTCCAGAATTTGAAAGTCGGGAACAGCAGGTAAGAAGGCTCTGCGTTCCTTCCACTTACCTTTTAGGTGGAGACATGGACCGGATTCACGAAGGCTGCGGGAAAGCTGGCGGGGGAGAACCGCGGAGTTGCGGGCAGCTGGCAGCAGCAGCCAAAGGAATGCTAATCTCCCGGAATGGGAACAGCTGTGCCCGACTTCGCTCCCGAATTCGCTTCCACACCGGTCAAGCCGGGCGGGAGAGGGAAGCAAAAACTAACAGGGTCCAAGGAGTCCGACTATGAATAGCCGCGAGTGGCCAGTGCCCGTGCGCATTGGGGCCAGTTGGAGCGGCTTTAGGAGCAGCCGCGAGCGGCCAGTGCCCGTGCGCACTGGAGCCGGTTGGAGCGGCTGGGAGTGGGGAACAAGGCAGCCGCATCGGCCAGTGCCCGTGAGCATTGGAGCCGGTTGGAGCAGCTGCAGGAGGACCAGCTTCAAGCAGCCGCGACGGCCAGTGCCCGCACTGGAGCTGGTTGGAGCGGCTGGGAGTGGGGAACAAAGCAGCCGCATCGGCCAGTGCCCGTGAGCATTGGAACCGGTTGGAGCGGCTGCAGGAGGGACCATCTTCAAGCAGCCGCGACGGCCAGTGCCCGAGAGCATTAGAGCCGGTTGGAGCGGCTGCAGGATCACCAGCAGCCGGGAGTGCCCTATGCCCGAGAGCATAAGAACCAGTTGGAACGGCTGGTGGAGGAAATACCCCAAAGTGGCAGGCACCGGGAGATGGAGGCTAGCCACAGTGGGCAGGTAGTAAGCCCCACAGCAGTACCTCGTGTAGGGCTGCACAGGGTCTCTCCCTCATCAGAGGGGAACACTGAGGGTCAATCCTGGGCTGGCTGCAGGAACTGGATCAGGAGCGGCCTCAGGAGTAGCGGCTTCAGGAGCAGCCGCGATGGCCAGTGACCATGTGCATTGGAGCCGTTTGGGTGCCCAAGAGCATCGGAGCCAGCTGGAGTGGCTGTTGGAGCAGGTAAGTGGCAGGCTCCGGGAGATGGAGACTAGTCACAGGGGGCAGCTAGTAAGTCCTACAGCAGTACGTCTTGTAGGGCTGCACAGTGTTCTCCCTCATCAGAGGGGAGTATAGGGGGTCAATTCTGGGCTGCACCTGAACAGGGGTGCAGAACATACCCCTAGCGCACATGGGGTGCAGAAAACCTATTGGAAGACACTTACCATCAGGGAACTGCAAAACACTGAATGTTCCCAGTATCAACCAGTGTATTTGAAAACATGGCAGGGCAGGGAATTGAAACGAAAGAAAGTTCTAAAAGTCCTAACAGCGGGATGGGTTCGCCCGCCCAATAAACAAAGACACGACACTAGATCACCAGGATGCACTGGCCTTATTTTGCAAACTACCAATACGAGTAACAGCATTAGGAAAAAGTACCATCCAACCGGCTTTAGACCCTAATTTGCAGGCCTATGCAAACCTGGAACCTCCATACCTCCAATATTAAAATTTGGAGGCATCTTAACTTAACAGGTGAAGAACTTGACATAGAGGGAAACCCTGGGGCACATTAAGCAACGTCTAAAAACTACTTCCTGGGGAATGCGCTAACCCTCAACACAGACCCAACTACAGATCCAGACACCGGCACCTCAACGACCACGGAGGATGCCGAAATAGTAACAATCCTACTAATAGTAACCATGGAGGAAGGTGGGTCTGGCTCCTTACGAGGTTGGTGGGAGATTACAGTTCTATCTGGATGCATAGAATATATTACCACCGACACTTATATTTCAGAAGTATAGGGGTATACCATAGAATTATTCAAAACATAATCCTCCAGTTCAGCATGTACCGAACTGAATGTTCATGCTTACAGGCAAAGAAATAATCAAAAGCGCATGCTGAACTACAGTGCCCAAATAAAATAGGAGTAATGGAGGACAACCAACACGAATCACAGGAATTTGTGTCCAAAAATCTTTATCATAATACAGATGGGGGTTGCCACAACATCATAGATTTGACTAATTTGAATACTTTCGTACTTTATATTCATTACTAGATGGGAACCTTTGTTACTGCAAAGGTATTGATCCTAGGGTACTACATGGCAAGCATCATATTAAAATATGCTTGCTATACAGTACTCATTGGAGGTTACCACAGATGTATTTAACACAATAGATCATCTGCGGTTCACGCTTAACACAGTTCACATGTCAGTGACTTTGCCGTAAGAAAGGGTACAGCCTTAATGGAGGCTAGCAGTAAACTAAACCATCCATCAGACTGGTAGTAGAATAATTAGCATTTTGTGGCTGTGTTCCAGCCACATAAATTGGACCTTTACATTATCAAATTACTGAGCGCAATCATGCGTGCACTAAAATATTTTGGGGGTCATTCTGACAGACCTATGAAGCTACCAACAGAGGCCACTATGGTACTAAAATGGTGGAAACATAACATTAGGCTTTGTTCCAATCCAAACATTAACAGCTACCCTTCTATGGAACTACATACTGATGGGCACTTGGATTGGGATGCTACTAATTCCATCTCCAGCTATGGGGGAGATGGAATGCACAGGAGGCATCATTACAAACGCTGGGCACCTGGGGAAGTGAGTGCATGCCATGGCTTTAAGTCATATTGTTCTGGGTTATATCACCAGTATGTTAGACACCACCGTGGTAGCATATGTCAACCATATGGGTGGAAACATATCGATATCATGTGACTATCTGGCCAACACAATTTGGCAATAGTGTATCCAGATAGATATTTGGATATCAGCTACCAACTTACCAGGTAAACTGAATTTAGTGGCAGACAACAGGTCACGCTAAGTCTAGAACACTGTATGGATGTAGGATAAAAAAATGTATTGCTGGAACAGCACGGTATGGAACACCAGATAATGACCTATTCACATCCATCCTCTCACCAGTTATCGAATTATGTCTTGGGAACCAGAACCTGGGGCAATGGCTACAGATGCATCTTCGCTGCTTTGGGGGATCATTTATGCATCCCTCCTTCTGCCTCATCAGTCGGGATATTTAGGGACAGTAGACTCCGCGTCTGGTATTTTGATAGTACCTGATTGGCCTACTCAACCATGGGTCCCGGTGATATCGACATGGTTTTAGAACCATGCATCACCATCCATCATAGACCTAATTTACTGGTTCTTCCCGCTACAAGGGGAGTTACCCATGTCATAATTATATATAAACCTATTAATTTATAGAGTTGAAAGCATCTCTTCTACACCTGGGACTGACAGACCGAATGTGGAATTATTTCAGCGGGCCACAGACAGTCCCCCCCCAAAATAAGAAAAAATCAGTACTTGGTGTCAACAAGAAATGGGAAGTACTGTCACAACAATAAACATCACCCACAGATCTATGAACATCCCATCTGTTCTGGAATTCCTGGCAAGCCTCCATTACGATGAGAGGCTCAGTCATAGTGCCATCAACTGCGCCAGAAGTGCTCTGTCAATATACCTGTCGCAAGGAACAGAGCGGCATTCTGTTGGGACACACCCTGGTAACCAAATTTATGAGGGGCATTTTAATATTAATCCCCCAAGAACCAGGTACTCCCAAATATGGGATGTGAGAATTGTACTGACCATGTTAAGAAACTGGTCTTCAGCTACAGCTCTGTCCCTACAGAAACTGACTATCAAAACAGTCATGCTGATGGCCTTGGTCACGGCACAAAGGGTCCACTCACAACAGAAACAAAGGTTGGACAACATGATTATTCATCTGGAAATTTAACTTTTAACATCAATGAAATAGTCAAACAGAACAGACAGGGGTCAGCAGGCCTAAAAACAGAATTCAGGCCCTACCCGGCAGATGGTCGTCTCTGTATTGTAACACACTTACTATTATATATGGAGTATACTAAGATCATCAGAGGGAAGATATGTCACTTTAATCAGCTACAAACAGCCACTCAAAACAGTGACAGTCCAGACCATCTCTAGATGGCTAAAACAGGTCCTAATAAAGGCTGGAGTAGACACTGGCATTTTAACTCTCACTCCACCAGGGCTGCAGCTACATCGGCAGCTATGAAGTTGGACGTTCCAATGGACCAAATCCTCAAGAGAGCAGGTTGGTCAACGGAGGAATCTTTCCGACGACTTTATAACAAACCAGTCATTGAACCTGGAACATTTGCAGAAACAAATTTGAGTTCTGTAATATAATTTACCCCATAAATAGGGGCAACAATTGGTGTTAATATTTTTATCGTTGGGTTCTCAATATCGTATTGATGTCTAATGATGTTAACTCTATTCTTCCCATAATCAAGGCAGATGTGATGCATGGACTCATTTCCACGGCATGAAATCACAGAGCTTTAAAATCTTCACGTAGTCACTCACGTGACTCCGAAGTAAAATAGTAAGATTAAACGAGAACGTACCAGTTTGAAGTTTGATCGTTATTTTATGAGGAGTAACGTTGAGGGAATACGTGCCCTCCGCTCCCACCCTTGATCATATACTCAACTGGAATCTCTTCTCCAATCTTACTATGGTTAGTCATTACATTTATCTGTGATTTGACACCACTGCTTTGAAGAATGACACACATGCGTCCTGGCGGGGTTCTTCACGTATTCCCTCACGTTACCCCTCATAAAATAACGATCAAACTTCAAACTGGTAAGTTCTCGTTTAATCTTACTATTTTATTGTATTTTGCTCTAATAAAGATAATTGTTTGAAATCTAAACTGTTCTTTGTCCATTTATTGATCCAAATCGTCAAAGCAACCCCTTCCTTTCTGCTCACTCTCTTTCCAGTGTCCCAACTGGGTGCGTGTTCATTTCTCCCACTATCCCTTTCCCCTTCCACCTACTACCCTTCCTCTGGCCTCAATTCAAGCCACGTCTCTCATTATCTCGCACCCTTTTGTTTCCTTTTCATCTCTGGCCTTTGTCCCCCCATTTGCTAATGAAACACATTGTCTGTATCCACCTATCACTCACCTTACTTTGCCTGCTCCCGCCTCTCTTCCCGGTGTCTCCACCTTATAACCATATAACCATATAACAATTACAGCACGGAAACAAGCCATCTTGGCTCTACAAGTCCGTGCCGAACATCTTTTTTCCCTTAGTCCCACCTGCCTGCCCTCATACCATAACCCTCCATTCCCTTCTCATCCATATGCCTATCCAATTTATTTTTAAATGATACAAACAAACCTGCCTCCACCACTTCCACTGGAAGCTCATTCCACTCCGCTACCACTCTCTTTGAGTAAAGAAGTTCCCCCTCATGTTACCCCTAAACTTCTGTCCCTTAATTCTGAAGTCATGTCCTCTTGTTTGAATCTTTCCTATTCTCAAAGGGAAAAGCTTGTCCACATTAACTCTGTCTATCCCTCTCATCATTTTAAAGACCTCTATCAAGTCACCCCTTAACCTTCTGCGCTCCAGAGAATAAAGACCTAACATTCAACCTTTCTCTGTAACTTAGTTGTTGAAACCCAGGCAACATTCTAGTAAATCTCCTCTGTACTCTCTCTATTTTGTTGACATCCTTCCTATAATTGAGCAACCAAAATTGTACACCATACTCCAGATTTGGTCTCACCAATGCCTTGTACAATTTTAACATTACATCCCAGCTTCTATACTCAATGCTCTGATTTATAAAGGCTAGCATACCAAAAGCTTTCTTTACCACCCTATCTATATGAGATTCCACCTTCAAGGAACTATGCACGGTTATTCCCAGATCCCTCTGTTCATCTGTATTCTTCAATTCCCTACCATTTACCATGTATATCCCATTTTGATTTGTCCTGCCAAGGTGTAGCACCTCACATTTATCAGCATTAAACTCCATCTGCCATCTTTCAGCCCATTCTTCCAAATGGCCTAAATCACTCTGTAGACTTTGGAAATCCTCTTCATTATCCACTATTTTGGTATCATCTGCATACTTACTAATCCAATTTACCACACCTTCATCCAGCTCATTGATGTACATGACCTTCCACAAACCATCTGAAGAAGTGGTTCAACCTGAAATGTCACCTATCCAAAGATGTTGCCAAACCTGTTAAGTTACTCAAGCACTTTTCTTTTTGCTCAAGTTCACAACATCTTCCGTGTTGCATTTTGAAATGTCAAACTAGGGCACAACTTTCACAGTGAATGGCAGGGCTCTGGGATGTGTTGCAGAGCAGGGGGAATTAGGAGTACAAGTGCATAATTCTCTGAAAGTAGCATCACAGAAAGATAGAGTGGTCAATAAGTATTTGGCACTTTGGGCTTCATCAGTGAGAGTATTGAGTATTGAGTTGGTTTATTGTGCAACAGTTGTACAAAAGATAGATTAGGCCAGATTTGGAATATTGTGTTCAGTTTTGGTCACTCTGCTATAGAAAAGATGTTGTTAAGCTGGAAAGAATGTAGAGTAAATTTATGAGAATGCTGCCAGGACTTGAGAGCCTGAGCTTTAAGGGAGAGTTTGGGTAAGCTAGGACTTTATTCCTTGGAGCACAGGAGGATGAGGTGTGACCCTATAGAGCAGTATAAGGTCATGAGGGGAATAGATTGGGTAAATACACAGATCTTTTAAATAGACTTGGGGAATCAAAAACTAGCGGGAGAGGAATTTAAGGTGAGAAGGGAAAGATTTAATAGAACCTGGTGGACAATTCCTTTATCCAAATTTTTGTGGGTATATGGAACAAGCCACCAGAGGAGATAGATGAAGCAGATACTATAACAACATCTAAAAGTCATTTGGATGGGTATATGGATAGGATTTGGGCTATATTCTGGAAGGTTGGACTTAGTCGGTATGGGCAAATTGGGCTAATTTGCACATGCTATTGCTATTGGGCCAATTTGCTGTTTCTATGAATCTATGACTCCAGCTGCAGTTCCTTGTGTCTATTGTAATATCAACAGCATCCCTGAAACATGCCACCAAATAGAAATGTAGAAAGGGAGTGCAGATGCCTATTTTAAAAAAAAATGCGCAATGTGATGGAGTAACTAAGCGGCTCTAAAGAGAAGGCAGGCACCGGTTACTTATTGTGGATGATCAGCCATGATCACATTAAATGGCGGTGCTGGCTCGAAGGGACAATTGGCCTTCTCCTGCATCCTGTCTATGCTGACCAAGATGCCCCATCTACAGTATTCCTGCCTCTCCACATTTGACCCATGTTCCTCTACACCTTTCATATCCATGTATGGACCTGTCCAAATTCATATTAGACCTCATCAGTGATGATCCCACCTTCAAAGAAAGGATTTCCCAGTTAAATGCTAATTAATTCTGATTTGCTACAGGTAACTCTAGATTTGGTCCATTGTATGGCATGTAAAGTTGCTGACCTCAACAAGTTGTGGTGCACAGTCGCTGCCAGAGATGGATGCATATGTTAGCATTCCACTAATGCAACAGTGTTCAGGGAAAGAGCAGACATTTCTCTTGAGATAAAAGGAGAACAAGGCTCAACAAAAGGCTAGTTCTGTGATGTCCTCTTTGTTGATGTTAGGGTTGCCAGGCTGTACATTATCACAAACATAATGCATGTCACTGTGTACTGAATGTGTAGGAAAGAACTGGTGATGCTGGTTTGAATCGAAGGTGGACACAAAATGCTGGAGTAACTCAGTGGGACAGGAAGCATCTCTGGAGGGAAGGAATGGGTGACGTTTCTGGTCGAGAACCTTCTTCACTGTGTTCAGAAATGTGTCACAATTGAAAACCATTGTACCCTTCAAGTACAACACAGAGAGCATTGTGTAACAGTCAATAATTAGCAGCCCACTCTACTACCTGCAGTACCTGTGTAAATCGTGCAAACAGAGACACTCCAGAAGGTCACGCAGTCCTAAGCGTTCTCCCATAAGATCGACACAGGACCTCGTGGGGGCAACCTTTTATAGGTCCCCGAACCTTGAGGAGCCGAACCACATGCGGGTGGTCTCTATACAGTCCTATAACAGATATCGATTAACACAGTATATGACAGACATTTCCCTAACCCAATAATACAGTAATAATGTATCTGATGAAGTTTCTAGATGCAAATTGACAGAGATGAATTATGCAACATGTGCCTGGATATTCAAGAAACCCAGACAAGGCTCAAAACTTAACCCAATTAACATCTAGAAAAGTAAAGCTTTGCAACAATATTTACATTCAGCAATCCATTCCATACAATTGACACCTAATTGTCAGAATCTGCAGATGTTCCATTTTCTTCCTGCAACTCTTATCTAAACTCTAGACAAGCTGGCACCAAAATGCAGACAACCATTCTGCAGCTTGTCTAATTTCTGCAAAAGGCACATTTAAATTGATCAAATTGCCTAGCAGCCCAGCATCCTTTAATCAATTTTAGTGTCCTGGCATCTTCAATTTGGCCAGAATTAACACCTATATCTCAAGTACTTATCCTGTTTCAGTTTTATTATTTATCGAGGAATACATTTACATTGGAGGTAATTCTGAGGACGTAAACTAGGTTGATTCCTGGAATGTGTAGGAAGGAGGGGGACCAACATCCTAGTGGTCAGGTTCAAAGATCTTAGAGCGAAGCAAGATAGGTTACTCTCACGCAAACGTGAGGTACGCTCATGGGCGGTTTCATGGGTGATTACAGGACACATTTTAGCAAGCTGACTCCGCCATCTTGTTCCGCCATCTTGCTCCGCTTTCTTGCTCCCGCCTTCTTGCTTCCGGCCAAAGATTGGATCCGCAGCGGGGAGAAGGAGTGCGGGGCAGCGGGGAGAGAGAGTGCGGGGCCCGGGGCAGCTGTGGGGAGAGAGAGTGCGGGGCCCGGGGCAGCTGGGAGAGAGAGTACGGGGCAGCGGGGAGAGAGAGTGCGGGGCCCGGGGCAGCAGGGGAGAGAGAGTACGGGGCCCTGGGGGCAGCGGGGAGAGAGAGTGCGGGGCCCGGGGCAAAGCGGTCTAAAAAAGAGTACGGGGCAGCGGGGAGAGAGAGTGCGGGGCCCGGGGCAGCGGGGAGAGAGAGTGCGGGGCCCGGGGGCAGCGGGGAGAGAGAGTACGGGGCAGCGGGGGAGAAGGAGTGCGGGGCCCGGGGCAGCGGGGAGAGAGAGTGCCCCAAGACAATGTTTCTTATTTACAATGTTTCTTATTTAATGTCCCTTGTCTAGTCTGAAATAAAGTTCATTATTGGTTTAGAAGAAATATAATTGTGTGTGTTATATACATTTATATAATTTTCATGTATGTGTGTTTATAAACATTTTATTCTTTAACAAGAATCAACAGAATTATGAACTAATTGAATTATGAATCTAACCCTATAATCACGTACAAAAAGTCTCCCCCTGTCAATCACCCTGCAAGTCGGGTCGGTTCCGGTTACTACAAAATCAACTCAAACACTGTTTGTGAGCCATTTAAAAAGAAATGATTTAAAAAACATTAAAAAAGACAATTACCAGAATCAAATTTTATTCTTGACAAGAAGTTTGAACTGACAGATTTATGAATCTGACCCACACAAACTGTTGCCCCGCAACATCGATTACAGTGCGAGTCGGGTCGGGTTAGGTAGGCTCAGGTTGCTAAAATGGGCGTGGAAAAATGCCCATGATCCCCTCCATTAGCGTACTACACGTCAGTCCATTGCATTTAGCAGGAGTAGCCTATCTTGCTCCGCTATAAGATCTTTGGTCAGGTTTGCTAATGCTACACAGGAGGGTTTAAACTAGATTGGCAGGGGGTGGGATCTCCTGCAGGACAGAGGCACGTGAGAGCAAAGAAGAAGGGTTGGTTTAATCCAAAGATCTTATAGCAGAGCAAGATAGGCTACTCCTGCTAAATGCAATGGGCTGACGTGTAGTACGCTATGGAGGGGATCCTGGGCATTTTTCCCCGCCCATTTTAGTAACCTGAGCCTACTTGACCCGACCCGACTCGCAGTGTAATCAATGTTGCGGGGCAACAGTTTGTGTGGGTTAGATTCATAAATCTGTCAGTTCATACTTCTTGTCAAGAATAAAATTTGACTCTGGTAATTGTCTTTTTTAATGTTTTTTAAATAATTTCTTTTTAAATGGTTCACAAGCAGTGTTTGAGTTGATTTTGTAGTAACCGGAACCGACCCGACTCGCAGGTAATTGACATTACGGGGGAACATTTTGTGTGTGATATAGGGTTAGATTCATAATTCTGTTAGTTCATAATTCTGTTAATTCTTGTTAAAGAATAAAATGTTTATAAACACACATACATGAAAATTATATAAATGTATATAATCATATAACACACACAATTATATTTCTTCTGATCCAATAATGAACTTTATTTCAGACTAGACACGGGACATTGTAAACACAAGAAACATTGTAAATAAGAAACATTGTAAACCTCCCCGCAACCTCACACACACTAGGCCTTATCTCCCCCCCCCCCCCGCACTCCCTCGTCTGCCCTCTCACTACAATGTCTCCCCCCCTCCTATGCCCCTCTCCCCTGCCCGCGGACCCCACACTCCCTCTCCCCGCTGCCTGCCCGGACCCCACACTCCCTCTCCCGCTGCCCCGGGCCGCACACTCCCTCTCCCGCTGCCCCGGACCCCACACTCCCTCTCCCGCTGCCCCGGGCCCCCGGGCCGCACACTCCCTCTCCCGCTGCCCCGGACCCCACACTCCCTCTCCCGCTGCCCTGGACCCCGCACTCCCTCTCCCGCTGCCTCGGGCCACGCACTCCCTCTCCCCGCTGTTGATCCAATCTTTGGCCGGAAGCAAGATGGCAGAGCAAGATAGCGGAACAAGATGGCGGAGGCTGGTTGCTAAAATGAGTCATATAATCACCCATGAATCCGCCCATGAGCGTACTACACGTTTGCGTGAGAGTAACCCATCTTGCTTCGCTATAAGATCTTTGGTTTAAATCTGCACGTATTTTAATGCAAGGGGCCTGACGGGTAAAGCAGATGAGCTTAGGGCATGGATAGGTACGAGCGACTGGGACATTGTAACCATGAATGAAACCTGGTCAAGGGAGGGGCAGGACTGGCAGCTCAATGTTCTGGGGATACAGGAGCTTCAGGAGAGACATGGGTGAGGGAAAATGATGAGGGGGGTTGCATTGGTGGTTAAGGAGGATGTCACTGCAAGAGGTGACATTACGGACGGTTTGTCTAGTGAGACTATATGGGTGGAGCTGAGGAGCAAGAAATAGATGATCATTGCTGGGGGTGTACTACAGACCCTTGAATAGTCAACGGGAATTAGAAGAACAAATATGCGTGGAGATTGCAGACAGCTGCAGGTCAAATAAGGTTGTTGTAGTAGGGGATTTTAACTATCCAATATTGACTGGGCCAATCATAGTGTGAAGGGTTTAATGGGGTGCAATTCCTCAAAAGTGTTCAGGAGAGTTTTCTCAAACAGTATGTAGAGGCACCCACACATGAGAGGGCAACGCTGGATCTTGTATTGGGAAATTGGGAAGGGCAAGTTAATGAAGTGTTTGTGGAGGAGACTTTTGGGACAAGTAACCACAGTTCGATTAGGTTTAAGATAGTTATGGATCTTAGTTATTAGGTTTAAGATAGTTATGGATAGGGACAGTAAGGGCCCATGCTCAACTGGGGTATTCGAACTTTGAGGATACGAGAGAAGGTCTCGCTTAAGGTGACTGGTGCAAGTTATTTGAGGGGAAAGGAACATCGGCCATGTGGGATGTTCTTAAAAGTGTACTGAAGAAAGCTCAGGGTGTTTACGTCCCCGTTAGAGTGAAGGGTAAAGCAGGCAAACGTAAGGAAGCTTGGCTGATGGGGGAAATTGAGGTATTGGTCAAAAAAACAAGATGGATGCATGGGACAGGTATCGACAGCTGGGATTAAATGCATCCTTGGAGGAGTTTTGGGAACTAAGGAGTAAATATGAAAAAGGAGATCAGAAGTTCAAAAAGGGGCCAACGGATAGCTTTGGCTGGGTAGCATTAAGGACAATCCCAATTTTTTTTTTAATACATAAGGGGGAAGAGGGTAACTGGAAAGAGAGTGTGAGCTCTCAGGAATCAAAGCAGTCACCTCTGTGTGGAGCCACAAGAGATGGGCAAGGATCTCAATGAGTATTTCTCCTCTGTATTTACCGAGTACAGTAGGACAGAGGAATTTGGGCCAGTCACTGGAAGTGTCTTGAGAGCAGTCAGTGTTACTGTCGAAGATGTACTGACGGCATTGTCATGTATGAAGATAGACAAATCTCCAGGGCTTGATCAGATATATCCAAGGACATTGTGGGAAACTAGAGAGGAAATTGCAGGAGCCCTGGTTGAAATTTATGAGTTGTCCTTAAATATAGGAGAGGTGCCGGAAGACTGGAGGGTGGCAAATGTTGTGCCTCTATTCAAGAAGAGCTACAGAGAAAATGCTGGGAACTATTGGCCAGTAAGCTCTGTAGTTGGTAAATTACTAGAGATTATTCTGAGGAATAGGTTGTACATGCATTTGGATGGGCAAGGGCTGATGAGGGATAGTCAGCATGGTTTTGTACATGGGAGGTTGTGTCTCACAAATCTGATAGATTTTTTGAAGATATGATCAAAAAGGTCCATGAGGGCAGAGCTGTAGATGTTGTGTACATGGACTTCAGTAAGGCATTTGACAAGGTGCTGCATAGTATGCTGCTCTGGAAGGTTAGATCACAAGGGATCCAAGGAGAGATAGCTGAATGGATAGTAAATTGGCTTCATGGAAGGAAGCAGAGGGTGATGGTGCTGGGCCCGTTACTGTTTGTCATCCACGTCAATGATTTGGATAAGATCATACAGGGCAAGATTAGAAAGTTTGCTGATGATATAAAAGTGGTGGTTTTACAGATAGTGAAGATTGTTGTGAAAGATTGCAGCAGGATCTTGATCGATTGGCCAGGTGGACTGAGGAATGGTTGATGGAATTTAATACAGAGAAATGTGAGGTGTTGCATTTTGGGACATCTAACAAGCGCAGGACCTATACAGTGAATTGGAGGCCTCTGAGGAGTGTTGTAAAGCAGAGGAATCTAAGAGTGCAGGTGCATGGTTCCTTGAATGTCGAGTCGCATGGAGATAAGGTGGTCAAAAAGTTGTGTGTATTCATCAGTCAGAGTATTGAGTATAGAAGTTGGGAGGTCATGTTGCTGTTGTATAAGACGTTGGTGTGACCACATTTAGAATATTGTGTTCAGTTCTGGGTATCATGTTATAGGAAAGATATTGTCAAGCTTGAAAGGGTTCAGAAAAGATTTATGAAGTTGCCAGAATGAAGAACAGAGCGTCTGAGCTATAAGGAGAGGTTGAGAAGGCTGGGTCTCTATTCCCTGGAGCAGAGGAGGATGAGGGGTGATCTTATAGAGGTATATAAAATCATGAGAGGAATAGATCGGGTCGATGCACAGAATCTCTTGACCAGATTAGGGGAATCGTGGACCAGAGGACATAGGTTCAAGGTGAAAGGCAAAAGATTTAATAGGAATCTGAGGGGTAACTTTTTTCACACAGAAGGGTGGTGGGTGTATGGAACAAGACGCCAGAGGAAGTATTTGGCAGGGAGTATACCAACGTTTAAGAAACAGTTAGACAGGTACATGGATAGGACAGGTTTGAAGGGATATGGACCATGCGCAGGCAGGTGGGACTAGTGTAGCTGGGACATGTTGGCCGGTGTGGGCAAGTTGGGCTGAAGTGCCTGTTTTCACACTGTATCTCTCTATGACTATAAGGAAAATATGCTAGTTTATATTTCGCATTGTGTAGCTTACAACCCAGCAGTATGAGCATTGATTTCTCAAACTTCAAGTAATCCTTGCATCCCCCATCTCTCCATCCCTCCCCAACCCAAGTTGTACTTGCTTCAGTCGTCTTGTTGAGTCTCATTGGCTGCAACTCATTTTTCACCTAGCCCACAGCTAACTATGGCCGGTTTCCTTTATCACTGTTATGTTTTTGTATATCTTTCACACATTTGATTTATCTCCCTATATCACCATCTATATCTCTTCTTTCCCTTTCCCCTGATTCACAGTCTGAAGAAGGGTCTCGACCCAAAACATGACATCTTTATTTTCTCTAGAGATGCTATCTGACCCGCTGAGTTACCCCAGCTTTTTGAGTCTATCTTTGATTCCTGGAATGAATGGGTTGCCTTTTGATGAAAGATTGAGCATGTTTTGCTATTTCTAATGGGGGTTAGAAGAATAAGAGATGATCTTATGGGCCTGTCCCACTTAGGCGACTTTTTAGGAGACTGCAGGAGACTATGCAGTTGCTACATGTTCACGGGTGGTTGCCAGGGAGTCGCCTTCATGATCGTGAGCAGTTCCTGCATTCTGGGAACTAGTCGCAGCCTCATTATGGTCGCCACAAATTTTTCAACGTTGAAAAATTAGCGGTGACCAGAATTAAGCCGCCATGGAGAGTAACGAGAATTCCCGTGCCGTAGGTGGGTTGCCAGGAGGTCCTCATGGGTCGCCAGGAGGTGGAAGGTTCACATAGGTTGTAGCCGGTGCCGACCGGTGAATTTGATTGGTTCATTGGGAAAAAAACGTAAGCAGTAGTTTACAGAACCAAGGATAACCGACCGGTAATGTTAAATGTCCGCCGAGCTTCACAGCGTGTATCTCTGGCTTCTTAAAAGTTGTTTCCACTCCTTCTCCCTCCTTCTCCCCCCCCCCCCCCTTCTCCCCCCTTCTCCCCCCCCCCCCCCCCCCCCCCCCCCCCCCCACCATCTTTTAAAGGACTTACCGCACATCATGCTTTAGCCGTCTTAATTACTGCTCCAACCTGCCTGTCCTTCAGGGTGTGTGTCTGTATCACATTGGCTTTGCACCATGTGAATTTCATTCAGACAGCGCTCCCCCCGCTTGCCCTGTCCCCTGCCTGCATAACAGGCTGGTGAAGGAAGCCTGTGTGTGTGTGTGCTCCACTTTGACAGTCGCCGTTCCAGTTGCTGGTTTTTCAGGCGACTGCTGGCAACTTGAGAGTCGCCAGCAGTCACCTGAAAAATCGCCTAAATGGGACAGGCCCATTACGGAAACATATAAGTATCTGAGGGAAAAGGTAAAGGCTGCAATGTCCACATGTTAAAATCTATAACAAGATAGCAAGGCTTTAGTATAAGGAGGTCACGATTTAGGAAGGAGAGGGGGTGTAACCTCTGTCAGAGTGCAATGAAGCTTTGGAATGCTCACACTGTTGAGAGCTCTAGTATAATGACATGGAGGATAGTGAGGTTAGTGTGGAGTACACAAATATGATAGGGCATTTTTTGATCTAGTAGGAGGTAGTTTTAGAACCCTTGAAGAACATTAAATTGGATAAGTTCCCAGGGCCTGATGAAATCTGTTTCAGATTATTTCAGCTGTTAGAAAGAACTTTGTACACTCAAAAGGTTAAGCAGGTTTAAGGCTTTGGAAGGAGGGATGGAGTTGACATTTCTGATCGATGTCCTTTCATCTTGAATTCTGGGCAGGCAGTGGGCCATGGGAATCTCACTTACAGCAGGACGGGGTTACCAATGATCTGGGCCTAATTCCACTACAGCCAGCCCATACAGCTTGTTCATCCACTCCAGTCCAAGCCGGTCGCTGCCAACTCATCAAGAGTCAAGAGTCAAGAGTCAATTTAATTGTCATTTGGACCCCTAGAGGTCAAAGAAATTATTTGCAGCCATACATTACACACAAATAGAAGACACAACATAATTTTTTACATAAACATCCAACATAGCTGGATGGAAGCCAAAAAAAAAAAACTTATCTCTAAGGCTTTGGAAGTCATAGCCCCCGGCTGGGATGGCGATTGTCCCGCGACCATTGAAGCCACGCTGGGTGGTGCGAGGTCGCACACCGGGTCTTGGTGTTGGAGCCCCCGGTGTGCGCTCGTAAAGTCCCGCAGCCGTTCCAGCCGCGCGGGGTAATGGTGTTAGGCCCCGCTCCAGGAGCTCTTCGACCCCGCAACATGGGCGGGAGAATTCGCCGTTGTAGGAGCCCCGAAAAGCGGTCTCTCTCTCCAGGGAGGCCGGCTCCCGGCGCCTAATTCGCACCGCAGCCAGCCCTCCGACTCAGCAGCGGCATCGGCAGCAGCAGCAGCAGCAGCAGCGCCTCCCCCACCGCTCCTCCCGCCCCGGTCTCGGCCGGCCCCGCGACGGCGACGGTGAGTAGCACCAGAGTCCCCGGCTTCCTCCTGTTGGAGGCCGCCCCTCGTTACGGCCTAAACGACAACGGAAACCCGACGAGAAAAACTACGGGTCTCCACTGCCATCGATTTAAAAAGTTTCTCCCACCCCACCCCCACCCCCCCCCACACACACGACCCCAACAAAAAATAACAAAAAAACTACATTAAACACAGACAGAAAATAATAAAAACGCGGACAGACTGCAGAGGCCGCTGCTGGCCAGAGCCGCGCCGCCTACCATACCTGTAGGCCTACTCATAACTGTACTCTGGCTGCCTCAACTAATTACTCCATCGATTCTCACCTCACCCCGGCCGATTCCACGCCCAGTTCCAGACTGAGAAATTGAAGAAGGGTCTTGACTCCACGTTCTCCAGTGATGTTGCTTGACCTGCTGAGGTACTCCATCATTCGGTGTCATTTTCTGGATTAACCAGCATCAGCTGTTTGTTGTTACAACTACTTGTGCAATGCTACACCAATACTTGGTAGTCAATGACTCGGTTAAGTGGGAAATCAACAATAATGGACACCTTCCCATCCCCCCCCATGGTCCATATAACGAGTTTTTGCATTGTACAATTAGCAGCAGGACCCCTAACAACTGATGTACAGAGGGATCCAGGGGCCAAATTTACAGCTCCCTGAAAGTAACAACATGAGTAGATCAAATGATTAAGACAGCGTATGGTACGTTTGCAATCACTGGTGGGGCATTCAGTGTAACAGTCAGGGAGTCATATTGCAGCTTTATAAGACTTTGCTTGGGTGTTTACACTCAAGGCTTACCGACGGGCCCCGCGGCTGTGGACTGGAAACGCAGTCGGAGGCCTTTATCGAGGAGCTGCGGTCTCATTGCCTCCCAGATCGCCACGTAGAAGCCTGGATCGGGGCCCGGCCGATACCTCGTGGGTAGAAGCCTGGGTCAGGCGAAGCGGCCAACAGAGCCTGGGCTGGGGCCCGTGTCTGCACCACGGAGGTGTGAAGTGGGACGTCGACAGGGGTGAGGCCTCTGTGACGGCAGCGATGAAGCCTCACGATGATGGGGCCTCGGCGGTGGTGAAGCCTCGCGGCGGCGGCGATGCCTCGCGGGTCGTCCCGCGGTCGACGATCGATGAGAGCGTGGAGAACCACCATGAGGGAGGAAGGGAAGGACAATGGGGACCCGGCGTGGGGGTACCTTTGTGGTGGGGAGGGTGGGGGACCAAAGGAGGAGCCGGCGTGCTTTGTAACTTTCTCAGCGCTGTAGGTAGCTGCTATTTGCATACATTGTGTATGTAAGCAAAGAATCTCACTGTGCCTAGTCACATGTGACCATAAAGTATTCCTATTCCTATTCCTATTCCCTCTACTTCCCTCTCCTTTTGGGCAGAAGATATAAATGCGTGAAAACACATTCCACCAGATTCTGGAACAGCCTCTTCCCAACTGAACGGTTCTTCTCAAAGTTAAGGGTGAATTATGATCTCCCAACCATTGCGATCGTTGGACTATTTTTTATTTGTATTTTCCTTCGACTTGTAACAATATATCACTGGATGAATATATTCTGTCCTCTGATCTTTTTTTTTTGCATGTTGTACTGGTGTACGGTTTGAGCCTATGTACATTTTATCAATGTTGCCCTTGGTAAAAATTACAAAAGACATGAATAAATCATGAAATCAAGGCCTGTACCCAGGAAAGTAAATCAATCTGTAACTACTGTCAGAGAGATTACACAAGTCACACATAAAAAATTAAATTAGTTAATTCTATTAAAATAATCCAGTCATTAAGGAACTCAGACCAATCTAAATATTTCCATCAGTGATTTCTACTCAAATCAACAGTTTTCAATGCATTATAAAGGCAACAAAAAGTACTTCAGTATGGATGATCAGTCTGTGGAAATGCCACAGTCAATACAATGGAAAGTAATTGAAATGCCTGAGGAGCGAATATATTTTGACTTGATTTGGTCATTATCGAGACTGGTACATGCTGATATATTGAAACAGCTGACAAGGACGGTGCTGTTGTAATCTGGCAGATTGATCTCTGCTGTGCTAAGGCCTGCTATTGGCTCTCATAGCTCCTCATGAGGACATCTTCTCATACCTACCCCATTTGACAGTGACTCCATATGCTGAGAGAATGGAGCAGCTGGGCTTGTACACTCTGGAGTTTAGAACAATGAGAGGCTGTCTCATTGAAACATACAAGATTGTTAAGGGCTTGGACACACTAGAGGCAGGAAACATGTTCCCGATGTTGGGGGAGTCCAGAACCAGGGGACACAGTTTAAGAATAAGGAGTAAGACATTTAGAACGGAGACGAGGAAACACTTTTTCTCACGGAGAGTGGTGTGTCTGTGGAATTCTCTGCCTCAGAGGGTGGCAGGTTATCTGGATGCTTTCAAGAGAGAACTAGATAGGGCTTAAAAATAGTGGTGTCAGGGGATATGGGGAGAAGGTAGGAACGGGGGGGGTACTGATCGGGGATGATCAGCCATGATCACATTGAATGGCGGTGCTGGCTCGAATGGACAAATGGCCTACTCCTGCGTCTATTGTCTATTGCTTAAGGCTATTGTCTATTGTCTATTGTCTATTGTCTATTGAACACCAGGCCACCATCTCCCAAACCATCTCATATCCTATCGTTCCTGATGATCCCCTCTCTGCAGCTTCCAGCCTTATCGTTCTCTCACTTCCCATTTGTATCTCCATCCCAAAATCTAAAACTGGATTGCTCTAGCAAATCCATTGTTTCTGCCTGTTCCTGCACAACAGAAATCATCTCAAAATACATGATTGGTATCTTGTCTGCCCTTGACCAGTTTGTTCCAACCTACATACACAAGAAACCTCACACGCTCATCACCACTTCAATAACTTCAATTTTCTGGGTCCTCGTCACCTCATCTTTACCATGCACGTCTAGTCCTATTACACCTTCCATCCCCTTCAGGAAAATTTCAAGCCCTCTGATTATTCCTTGTACAGATACCTGATCAATGAACACTCTTCTCAGCCAGGTGGAACATGTCCTCACTCATATCATCTTCAAGTCAAAGATGTGGCCGTGGGCACTCACATAAGCTTTGCTTATTTTTTTGTTGGTATTGGAGGGAAATTTGTGTTGAACCTGTGCTCTGAAACAGGCTTTAGAGTGCGTTCTTAATTATACTCAGACAGGAACACGGATAAAGAACATCTCATAGAGCAGTGGACAAAAATGCTGGAGAAACTCAGCGGGTGAGGCAGCATCTATGGAGCGAATGAATAGGTGATGTTTCGGGTCAAACCCGGGTCTCCGCGGCTGCATTCACTGTAAGGTAGCAACTCTAACGCTGCGCCACCATGACTGTGCCACCGTTACTTTGAAAACACCTTGTTCCAAACACCTTGCACCATTCCCCAATTCTTTCTCCACTACATTAATGACTGCTTTGGAACTGCCTCCTGCATCATAGGAGCATAGAAACATAGAAAATGGGTGCAGGAAGAGGCCATTCGGCCCTTTGAGCCAGCACCGCCATTCATTGTGATCATGGCTGATCGTTCCCAATCAATAACCCGTACCTGCCTTTTCCCCATATCCCTTGTTTCCACAAGCCCTGAGAGCTCTATCTAACTCTTAAATCCATCCAGTGAATTGTCCTCCACTGCTCTCTGTGGCAGGGAATTCCACAAATTCACAACTCTCTGGGTGAAAACGTTTTTTCTCACCTCAGTCTTAAATGGCGTCCCCTTTATTCTAAGATTGTGGCCCCTGGTTCTGGACTCGCCCAACATTGGGAACATTTTTCCTGCATCTAGCTTGTCCAGTCATTTTATAATTTTATATTTCATCAACTTTACCGATTACTTCCAGCCTGCTCAAAAATTCACTTAGAGTATCTCTGACACCTCTTTCTCTTTTCTCAATCTCGCAGTCTCCATCACAGGGAACAGATCATTATCAGCTTATTATACTAGTGTACAGGATAGTGTCAGTGTATGGGGATCGCTGGACGGCGCGGACCTGGTGGGCCGTAGGGCATGTTTCAGCACTGTATCAGATTCAGATTCAGATTCAGATTCAGATTCAGATTCAAGTTTAATTGTCATTGTCAGTGTACAGTACAGAGACAACAAAATGCATTTAGCATCTCCCTTGAAGAGCGACATAGCAAACGATTTGAATTAAAAAAAAAAATAAGTGTCCGTGGGGGGGGGGGGGGGGGGGTGATTGGCAGTCACCGAGGTACGTTGTTTAGTAGAGTGACAGCCGCCGGAAAGAAGCTGTTCCTCGACCTGCTGGTTCGGCAACGGAGAGACCTGTAGCGCCTCCCGGATGGTAGGAGGGTAAACAGTCCATGGTTGGGGTGAGAGCAGTCCTTGGCGATGCTGAGCGCCCTCCGCAGACAGCGCTTGCTTTGGACAGACTCAATGGAGGGGAGCGTGGAACCGGTGATGCGTTGGGCAATTTTCACCACCCTCTGCAATGCCTTCCGGTCGGAGACAGAGCAGTTGCCATACCATACTGGTATGGTATGGTACTAAAAGCAAATTGTAAAGAACGATAGTACATTGCGCTCAATTATATTGGTTAAACTTCTGATACATACAAACATCCTTTGAAAATATAGATCCAAGTATATTGGAGTCAAGCAAAGCAGATCATTCATTCAAGGAAATTGCACCATTCAAGTCCCAAATAAAAACTTTGTTACTGACAGAGGCAATTAGATTCTGTGCTGGACAAAATAATGAAACAAGCTTAATGAATTAAACAAAAAAAAATCTGTTGTTCATATATTAACCAAAAAAAGGAAGATCTAAAATCCAATGTGAATCTTACAAAAAACTGTTATTGATGTTGATGCTGCTGAATGCTGTGGTTGCAAAGAACACACACAGAACCAATATTCTTGCAGCTGCATCTTCAGTTTATTGTAAAACGGCTGAATACAAGAACATTTGTTTGCAGTATAGAATGCAAAATAATTTGTTATTGACTTATACATGGCATTATTTTGCAACAGAATGAATCCCACACCAGAGACATTTGCTGATCTCAGTCCCTAAAAGCAAATTGTAAAGAACGATAGTACATTGCGCTCAATTATATTGGTTAAACTTCTGATACATACAAACATCCTTTGAAAATATAGATCCAAGTATATTGGAGTCAAGCAAAGCAGATCATTCATTCAAGGAAATTGCACCATTCAAGTCCCAAATAAAAACTTTGTTACTGACAGAGGCAATTAGATTCTGTGCTGGACAAAATAATGCAACAAGCTTAATCCATGTGATGTGACGGGTTCTGTGCCAGCGTTGTGCACTTTTCAGTTGTCAGCTTGTCAAAATATTTGTTATATGGCTGCAAATTGGTTTGAAAAGACATTCGCCTCATGGGATTGGGAAAGACTGCAGGACAAAATGAAATTCAAAATTGGCAAGGAGAACCAAGAGGAGCCAAGGTGAAGTTGTTTGTCCTTAAACATGTATGGTAGCTCACATTTTGTCAGAAAACTGCCCCTTTTTCACCCAGAAAGGGCCCTTAAGTTTACATCCACCACCCCAGTCTGAAAATAAACTAATATGATGGATTCTCCGATATTGTTTCTTTCCCATGCAAATGCTTTTTTTCTCTTTTCACGTTGCCCTTATCCTGTTAGACATTTAAGAGAGATGAGATGGAGAACAAAATCTGATGATCAAAATAACAGTAGCAACATTGTCACATGTACCCATTTACAGTGAAATGTTTTGTTTTGCATAAAATCCAGTAAATTCATATCTATACATAATCATACAGGGACAGACCCTGTAAAGGGCCTGTCCCACTTTCCCGAGTTAGTCACGAATTCTCCCGAGTTTTCAAACTCGCAGAATGTTCGTAACGAGTCCTTAGGAGGCTGTAGGAGTCCATGGATATATCGTAGCGGCTCGCATGCCAGCCATAGGTACTTGGGGTATCAGGTAAGTCGGGACGTTTATTCAGCATGATGAAAAATGTCCACGAGTAAAAAAATAGCCCCGAGTACCTACGGCTGGCATAACGAGCTGCTATGATATATCTATGGACTCCTACAGCCTCCTACAGACTCGTTACGAACATTCTGCGAGTTTGAAAACTCGGGAGAATTCGAGAATTAATCAGGAGAATTTGTTAATAACTCGGGAAAGTGGGACAGGCCCTTAAGTATCACAGAGTGCATTAATTGAGTAGATTTCTTCTGAGGCAATGTACAAAGAGTCGCCTCATTTCTGGTACCTTTCTTGTTGCTTTCAAGTATCAGGTTCTTAAAAAAATATGGAGTCTTATCTTGAATTTAAAGATCCTAAACCCCTTGACCTTAACTCCTCCTCCCATTCCCACACTGACCTTTCTGTCCTGGGCCTCCTCTATGGACAAAGTGAGGCCCAGCACAAATTGGAGGAACAACACCACATATTTCACTTGGGCAGCTTACACCCCAGTGGTACGAATATTTACTTCTCTAACTTCAAGTAACCCTTTCTTTCTTTCTCTCTCCATCCATCCCCCCTTCCCAGTTCTCCGACTAGTCTGACTGCCCACATTTACATTTTATCTCTGCTTGCTTTGTAGTTATCTTCTCCTAGCTAATAATGATCTATTCTTCATTTTCCTTGATCTCCACCTCCTTTGTCTCATTTTCACACCTTACACTTCCTTATCTCTGAATCTCCTTCTCTCCTGCTTCAGTCTGAAGAAGGGTCTCAACCCGAAACATCACCCATTCCTTTTATCCTGAGATTCTGCCTGTCCCGCTGAGTTACTCCAGCATTTTGTGTCCATTAAAGGTCCATTGTCATAACAGCAGCACTGGAACAGTCATATAGGGATTGACCTGGCTTTTTGTGATGAGATGAGATATGAGATGAGAGATGAGAAGTTATAAGGGCTATGGAAATGGAAATGTCAAAATAAATTTGGAACAGATAGAAATAAATAAAAATGATAAATATTTGACAAATTAAGGTGGTCAGACTGCCTGCTAATATTATAGTTGTAAGCAATGAAATGGCTGAAAAGTTGAATAATTAATTTGTTGCAGTGTTTACAGTGCAGGGTGAAGAATACACTTTCAATGTCTAAAAATGTATCTAAAACAACAGTAATGAAAATAATAATTGCCGTAATGTTCATCAAATTTATAGCAACAGATGGAAGCAGTTAAAAAATGTAACATCTGCCGTGGCAACAGTCTTTTGAATACAGAAAATTGCTTTTCATCTCTTTCTCAAGATTCGAAATATTACCCTATTTCCCTTTCCACAGATGCAGCTTGACCTGCTGAATATTTCTAGCACTTTCTATTTATATTTTACATTTGCAATTAATTTAAGTTTTGGTCATCTTTTGCAGTTCATTTTTACTCAGAAAGATTGGACCATCTCTGTAAAGAAATCCATCTTGAGGAGGAAGTACTTAACCTAAAATGATCATTCTGAAAATGGTTAGAAATCGGTGAGACCCTCTCGTCCTCGCTCCTGTTAGGCAGAAGATCCCAAAGCTTGAAAGTGCACCCCAATAGACTGAGGCACAACTTATTTCCATAACAACTCCATTGTTATCAGGTTTCTGAATGGATTTCCATAGCTAGGATGTGGCTTTTTCTCTGAAATGTAGTGCTACAATGCTGCAAATCTATAATCTGTAGTCTGGTAGTTTTATCTTTACTCTATATGTTATGGCTGTGTATGGTATGATGCGATTGTGTCAATATGCAACTTTAATGTGTAGGAATTAACTGCAGATGCTGGTTTAAACTGAAGATAGACACAAAATGCTGGAGTAGCAGGACAGGCAACATCTCTGGAGAGGAGGAATGAAGAATAGAATTTTAGAAGAATAGAATAGAATGGGTGACGTTTTGAGTCGAGATCCTTCTTCAGACCATTCTATCTGATTTAATTGAATAGCACATAATCAAAATGTGTCTCACTGTATCTCAGTATACGTGACAATAAAAAAAAACACAATCAACCAGTAAACCAACAAATGGCAACAGCTTGGTAGGTACTCAGGCCTTCCGATTTTGCAGGTTTTCATGGTCAGTGGCCGGATTCAACAACAGCTGCCCAAGGCCATTGCAAATACAATGCAGGATCACGGATGCGGTGATCTTGCATAATGATGTGAAGAGGATGATGTGCAGGATGTGTCCACTAGTGGGAGAGTCTAGGACTAGAGGACATGACCTCAGAATTAAAGGATGCTCCTTTAGGAAGGAGATAAGTAGGAATTTATTTAGTCAGAGGGTGGTGAATCTGTGGAATTCCTTGCCACAGAAGGCTGTGGAGGCTAAGTCGATGGATGTTTTTAAGACAGATAGATGGATTCTTGATTACTACGGGTGTCAGGGGTTTTGGGGAGAAGGCAGGAGAATGGGATTAGGAGGGAGAGATAGGTCAGCCATGATTGAATGACATAGACTTGCTGGGCCTAATGGCCAAATTCTGGTCCTATCCGTATGAACTTAATACCTTATATTAGGCACGTAAGTGAACTTCAGTGGCATGTTGGTCTACTTCCACCATGCTGGGTCCTTCCCACATAACCAAAACACTTAATTTATCTTGCAAGTAGATAACAAGGAAACATTCTGTAAGTATAAATGGAATCTTTCTTTCAAATTTTATTTTAAAATCAGGGAAAATCCCAAATCTCGCATTGTCTTGATTCCCAAGTGTACCAAATTTTAGACCAGACTATATGTCTTTTCAGCATGTTACAAAAATATGTTATGCTACGTATATGTATGTTCCTGTTCCACCATTATTGGAAATAAAAATAAATGTAAAAAGCTCATTAATATTGTTACAATAGAAATGCTGCAGTTTAGTAATCAATGGGAGCTCTTTGGTATATCTTCCTATTGTTTTGTTATATTATTTTAACCATTGTCAAAGTTCTTATCTATATAATTAAAAGCCTAATCTTGACCACTTCCTGTTTGTGCCCTATATTGATTTTAGAAAAATCACTACCACTTATGGCTGTGATTTTTGGCCACCTAACTCGGAGTCATCCCCGCTCATCAGGTGCTGAGGATTTTTCCCATCGATGAAAAATAAAAAAGTTATTAGTGTTTAAAAAATGTTGAGATTCTCTTCCCTGTCAATCACCGCCATGAGGGCCACCCTCCTCGGGTGTGGGGGGAGGAGTTATATAACCCAGGAGTGTGGATGTGGCTCTGTTGCTGCAAGATGGCGAGGGAGAGGTCACGACTCTCAGTCCAAGCTGTGAATCTACAGAACACTTAGTGTCTACTGACATGTGAGCGCCTTTTATGTGGTTTTTAATGTGTTTTTAAAATGTGTTTTTAAAATGTGGCTTTAAAATGTGTTTTTAAAATGTGTTTTTAAAATGGGGCTTTAAAATGTGTTTTTGAAATGTGGCTTTAAAATGTGTTTTTAAGATGTTTTTAAAATGTAGCTTTAAACGGGTTTTTAAAATGTGGCCTTTAAATGTGGCTTTAAAATGTGACTTTAAAATGTGGCTTTAGGATGTGGCTTTTGGGTGTGGCTTTCTGAGTGTGCCTTTCTGGGTGTGCCTTTTTGAGATGTGCCTTTTTGAGATGTGCCTTTTTGAGATGTGCCTTTTTGAGATGTGCCTTTTGTGCCTTTTTGAGATGTGCCTTTTTGGGATGTGCCTTTTTGGGATGTGCCTTTTTGGGATGTGCCTTTTTGAGATGTGCCTTTTTGGGATGTGCCTTGAGTTGTGGCCTTGAGTTGTGGCCTTGAGTTGTGGCCTTGAGTTATGGTTTTCAATTGTGGTTGAATAAATGCTTTAAAAGTCCCGCTCATTCCATGACGTAGTGGACAGGTCGCTCTCAACAATGCATAATTTCTGGTGAGTGCAGAGGTCGTGCTGAATGCGGAAGTGTGGCTGACTGCGGAAGGCCCGAAGTGGAGACGCCACACTGAGCCGTTTGAGTATTCAAAACCGTTTACTGCCATATATATGTGTGGTGTGTGCTAGTGTGCTAGTGTGATGGTGTGATGGTATGATGGTGTGTGATGGTGTGAGTGGGTGTGATGGTGTGATGGTGTGTGTGTGTGTGTGTGTGTGTGTGTGTGTGTGTGTGTGTGTGTGTGTGTGTGTGTGTGTGTGTGTGTGTGTGTGTGTGTGTGTGTGTGTGTGTGTGTGTGTGTGTGTGTGTGTCCCACTTAGTCTAGTACTAACTAAAATTCAAGTAAAATGTTTTATATTGAATACATCGGAAAATTAAATCAAATTTAACAGTAGTCAAACAACTTCAATGAAATGTTGCTTGCAACATACAATATAATAGACCTTTAAACCGCATTGTACCAGTTTCTATAGTTAATACGACGGAAGATGCATAAAGCTCCACCCCATCATCCCATCTCTGGAAATATTGATCCTTCTGCAGCTCCTTGGTTCACTCATCACTTCCCATTCCAAACCATCCCTTTCCCAGGTACTTCCCATTCAACCACAGGAGATGTAACATCTATCCCTATACCTCCTCCCTCTCCTCCACTCTGAGACCTCAGCAGTCCTTCCAGATGAGACAAAGATTCATGTTCACCTCCTCTAACCTCATTTACTGCATCCAGTGTTCCTGCGGTGGCCTTGAATGAGACTAAGCGTAGATTTGGCGATGGTTTTACCAAACACTTGTACTCCATCCATCAGGTCTACTGCATCTGCATTTGCCTTGCAGCACTAGAGATTCCAGTTTGATCCTGACTAAGAGTGCTGTCCGGCATGTGTTTTTATGTTCTCCCCTTGAACTTGTGTGTTTTCTCCGGGTGCTCTGGTTTCCTCCCACATTTCAAAGACATGCAGGTTTGAAGGTTAATTGATTTTTCTAACTTGTCCCCAGCGTGTTGGATAGAACTAGTGTCTAGGTGATCACTGGACGTTAATGGGCCAAAGGGCCTGCTTCAACGCTGTATCTCTAAACTAAACTAAATCTAAACAAAAAATGAGTTGCTGCCTCATGAACGTGACACCTATCATCAAGGAAGATATCATTCAGGTCAAGCATTCTTCTCAGTGATACTATCTGGCAGGAGATACAAAAAGGTCCCACCTCATCAGGTTCAGAAACATCTGCTTTCCACCAAGCATCAGGTTGTTGAAACAACCTGCACACTATTTCTACATTGGCAACAGAACAGAATGGCTTACCTGGCCCGAACCGTTGCCTGCAATTCCCTCCACAGATGCGACCGGACTTGCTGCATTCATGCAGCACTTTATATTTTGCTCAAGATTCCAGCATCTGCTGGTCCTTGTGTCTACATGCCTTCCGCTACCATGGCCTTGGGTTCTAATTGTATATATTTGCACTTACGCCTTTTTTGCAGCATCTTACTTTTCATGATCTTAGAGAAGTTATGTGTAAGTTAAGTAGAATTTATGGATAATATATGTTTTTGGGAGTTGTCTGCGTTGACGTGCATGATTTTCATGTTTATTGTGTCTCACACATATATATATTTGTGCATATGGTAAGAAACTCATCTTGACGACTTGAGGAGCGATTCAATAATATTGGCTTGGATATCCTAGAGACTGGATGAATACAAGGTGATCTAATTGAAATGTATAAGATTCTTTGTGGGATTGATAAAGGTGGATGTTCAGGAGCTCTTCTCTCAGAGTGAAGAGTCCAGCACTGAGATGTCTAGTCTCAGGATAATGTGTCACCAGTTTGAACTAAAGTAAGAAATGTGTTTTCTAAGTAGCTCGTGAAACTTTGCAAACTTTTACCACAGAGGGTTGTGGACGCCCACTCTCTCAGTATATTTAATTTTATTCAAGCCAGTCAGAGGATATAAGTGAGAGACCGGAAATTACATGGATGAGGTCATAAGGTCATAAAGAATAGTAGAATTAGGCCATTTGGCCCATCAAGTCTACTCTGCCATTCAATCATGGCTGATCTGTCTCTCCCTCTGATCCCATTCTCCCGCCTTTTCCCCATAACCTCTGACACCCATACTAATCAAGAATCTCTCTGTCTATGCCTTAAACATATCCACTGACTTGGCCTCCACAACCTTCTGTGACAGAAAATTCTATAGATTAACCACTCTCTGACTAAAGAAATACCTCCTCATCTCCTTCCTAAAGGAACATTTAGTTCTGAGGCTATGACCTCTAGTTCTAGACTCTCCAACTAATGGAAACATCCTCTCCACATCCACTCTATCCAAGCTTAGTATGTCACTTAGGGCAGCACGGTGGCGCAGCAGTAGAGCTACCACCTTACAGCACCAGAGACCCAGGATCATTCCTGACTATAGGTGCTGCCTGTACGGAATTTGTACTCAATGCTGAATCCGGCAAAATGCACTTGCAAAGAATGGGCATAATACTAGGCCCAGTAACATCAGACTTACCGTGAAAGAAATGGATCCTGATTCTAAACGGAGCACTGCGTCCGGTAACAGTCAACCTGCAATTGGATTTGGGTAAGTGGGTGTTGCTGGATACTATGTTGGCCACTGCGGGAATAGATATCGAGCCTTGAGACGGTGGACTCACGATGAGGTGCAGGATACGGAGTTTGGTGACTATGTAATAGAAGTACAGGAACTTGATTCTGAGTGTACTATTAGCCAAAAGGACAGTTATTGATCTGAAGTATTACACACAGCATAGGGGTTGAAAGTGTAATATATCACCAATACATGAGTGGTTGAGAGGGCTAGACTTCGAGCCCAAGATCAATGTCTTCGCGGTTGAAGGGCAGGATAAAGATCCTGATAATTATTCTATGATGGACTTTATTCAGTCACTTGAGATTTTGTCATTTAACCCATCTGGGTTCATTATTTCATTGCATTCTTGACTTGAAACAAGACTGCCTCAGAGGAATATTGTGAGTTCAGGAGAGGAACTATTTGTCATAAAGTTCCAGCCTCGTCCATGCTTTCAGAAAATGATGCTGATACAGCCGACCCAGTCCAACTTTTGGTTAATAATGATCTACTAAATGTTGTTAACGGAGACAATACCACTGACAATATAATTGCAGGTCAAAGGAGGTTTTGCAGGCCTTTCTTTGATTTGAGATGGATATTATGTGGTTCCTATGTCATGCAGATTGTACCTGTCACTAGCAACAAATCACTGCTTGTCATCCAGATCCTGTTATAGGCTGTGATTTTGTCCACATGAGTCTTTTGTTGCATCATTCCAGTGATTGATTTTGACAGTTCTGCTGCTTTTTGCAGCATTTTTGAGCATCAGACATTTAGTCAAGGACAGATCCTTTCACTTCCTCAACATTCAATTATTCCACAACAGATAATTTACTGCGCTGATTACAAGGTTCTTTTGCGCACCATATTTAATCAATTATTTCACAGTGTCCTAATTAAAAGCATAAAATCAATGAATTTGATGACAACATTTTCACATCAACAACATAAACATAACCACTGTGAATATTTGGTGTGTGCAAATGTGAAAACAATAGTAAGTTACATTATTTTGACTACATCCAACCAAAACTCACTTAAGCCTATTATGTGCACAAAACTGAATCTGTACGGATCAGATGACAATTGCCCACACACTCGCTCAGGACCCAAAGAGTGAAGATAAGTTTGGCCATCAGTAAACAAAGCTATATCGTCTGAAAGGTTGCAAATGAGAAGTGAAACCAGATTTGATCAGGAGTTAACCATTAATCCTATATTACTTATATGATACCATATGATACGATTGAACCTTATTTATCCCTGGATGGAAATTGATCTGCCACCAGTCATAAAACACAAAACACATGAAACATGAAATTAAAGTGATGAATGGAAAGTCCAGGATTGGGGGTGTGCAAAGATTGATGAGAGGGAGGTGTGAGGAGGATGGGGAGTAAGTCTAGCCCACGACGGGAGGGGGAGGATTTGTACAGTTTGATAGCCACAGGGAAGAAGGATCTCTTGTGGCGTTCTATGCTGCATCTTGGTGGAACCAGTCTGTTCATGAAGGTGCTCCTCAGGTTGACCAGTGTGTCATGGAGGGGGTGAGCTGTATTGTCCAGGATATTGCGCTGTTTGAGGCCCCAGCACACGCCAGCAAAGAACATCTGCAGCATCTTACGGAGCCTTCTCAAAAAGTACAGCCGGCTCTGTCCCTTCTTGTACAGCGTTCCTGAACCAGTCCAGTTTACTGTCCAGGTACACTCCCGGGTATTTGTACTCCCTGGTAAGCTGCACATCCACACCATTGATGGAGACAGGGGATAGGGGTATTACTCTCCTCCTAAAGTTCACCACTAACTCCTTAGTCTTGTCGGTGTTGAGCTGCAGGTCAGCCCACACCAGTCAACAAAGTCGTTGACCACACGTCTGTATTCAGCTTCCCTCCCCACACTGATGCAGTCCACAATTGCAGAGTCATCTGAACACTTCTGCAAGTGGCAGGAGTCTGAATTGTATCTGAAGTCCGAGGTGTAGATGGTGAACAGGGAGAGAGGACCGTCCCCTGTGTCTCTGGGGCCCCTAAGTTCAGGAGAGGAACTATTTGTCATAGAGTTCCAGCCTCCTCCATAGGCTTTTTCAGAAAAATGACCAGCCAACCCCAGTCCAAAATTTGCTGTTAATTGCTCACCACCATGTCCGAGACACAGTTCTGTAGCCTGACATATTGTGGTCGTCCAGTCAGGTAGTTGGTGATCCAGGACACCAATGGAGCATCCACCCACATCTTCATCAGTTTGCTCCCTAGCAGTGCAGGCAGGATGATGTTAAAATCATTGGAAAAGTAAAAAAGCATGACTCTCACAATGCTTCCTGGCCTATCCAGGGGAGCGTAGGAACGATGGAGCAGGTGGATGATGGTACCCTCAACCCCCATCTTTGTTTGGTAAGCAAACTGCAGGGGGTCCAGGTTTAACCAGGGGTCGCAGGTGAGTGAGCACCAGCTTCTCCAGGTACTTCATGAGACCACACCTGGAGTATTGCGTACAGTTTTGGTCTCCAAATCTGAGGAAGGACATTATTGCCATAGAGGGAGTGCAGAGACGGTTCACCAGACTTATTCCTGGGATGTCAGGACTGTCTTATGAAGAAAGACTGGATAGACTTGTTTTATACTCTCTAGAATTTAGAAGATTGAGAGGGGATCTTATAGAAACTTACAAAATTCTTAATCTTGGGGGTTGGACAGGCTAGATGCAGGAAGATTCCAGGTTCCCGATGTTAGGGAAGTCCAGGACAAGGGGTCACAGCTTAAGGATAAAGGGGAAATCCTTTAAAACCGAGATGAGAAGAACTTTTTTCACGCAGAGAGTGGTGAATCTCTGGAACTGTGTGCCACAAAGGGTATTTGAGGCCAGTTCATTGGCTATAGATTTAAGAGGGAGAGTTAGATGTGGCCCCTTGTGGCTAATTGGGGATCAGTGGGTATGGAGAGAAGGCAGGTACGGGATACTGAGTTGGATGATCAGCCATGATCATATTGAATGGCGGTGCAGGCTCGAAGGGCCGAATGGCCTACTCCTGCACCTAATTTCTATGTTTCTATGTTTCTATGTTTCTTGATGCGTAATGTCAGCGCCACCGGTCTGTAGTCATTGGAGGAGCTGGGACCGTCCTCTTTCATACAGTAACCAAGTAGGATGTCTTCCACATCACAGGAACCCTCTCCAGGCTCAGGCTAAGGTTGAAGATGTTCCCTGCAGATGATGATTGCAATACCCAGGAAGTAAACTGTCCTATTGTTGAACAATGTCTGAGTCAATCTGCATAAACAACTTGCATATCTTTAACGAAGATAGACACAGAATGCTGGAGTAACTCAGCAGGACAAACAGCATCTCTGAGGAGAAGGAATGTGCGACGTTTATGAATTGTGACCCTTCTTCAGACCTTTACCGAAAGTGTATCGCCAGACATCCCAGAAATGTCTTGCTTGTTTAAGAGATGGAGTTGCCTGCAGTGGATGTCAGACACTCTCTCTGTGGTTATATCAAATCAGTCACATCATTCCGGAGACATTTCCTCAAACACAGGACAGATGAACCACACATCTACGATTGCCCACGAGCTACTGGACGACCTTGATGATTGGGCTTTCGATGGTGCAAAGGAGACGTTGGCACATGCGACGATGCTGGTCCACCCGCTGGCTGATGACCCAACTGCCCTGATCATAGACCCCTTTGACTCCGCTGTGGATGGTGTGCTGGAGCAGTTGATGGAGGGGTGCTGGTGGCCCCTGGCCTTTTTCAGCTGCCGACTCACGTACAGTGCCTTTGACCGGGAGCTCCTTACATTATACCAGGAGGTGAGATACGTTCGCTATTTCTTTGAGGGCCGGGATTTTACTGCCTTTACCGACCATAAGCCCCTCACCCTTGGGTTTGCAAAGGTGTCGGATCCCTGGTCCTCTCGGCAACAGCGTCAGTTGGCGTATGTTTCGTAGTTCACAACCAGAATCCGTCACATCGAGGTTAAAAGTAATTGGGTCGCCAATGCATTGTCCCTGCCCACCATCGGTGTCATACTTGATGAGGCCCCGAATATTGACTATTCCGTGGCTGCTCAGCTGGAGGATGGGGAGATGCCCGCCTACCGTACTGTGATTTCCGGCTTGGTGTTGGAAGACCTGTTGATTGGTCCTGCTGGTGCTACGGTCATGTGCGATGTGTCCACTGGTCAGCCGCGGCCCATCATCCCTGCCGCCTGCCACCGTCGGGTGTCTGATATTATCCACGGGTTGGCTCACCCTTCCATCCGAGCTATGATTGCATTGGTGGCAGCCCGGTTCAGGTGGCAAGGCTTGCGTCCTCCATCCCGGGGTGTCATTTATCTCTTACGGTGGTGGATCATTTCACGCAGTGGCCAGAGGCTGTCCCACTGGCTGATACCTCTGCTGTGACGTGAGCCCATGCCTTCGCTGCCCACTGGATTGCCCGTATTGGTGTCCCGGTTGTCATTTTGTCGGACCGGGGGGCTCAGTTCACCTCTGAGTTGTGGTCCGCTAAGGCCCACCTGTTGGTGGCCCAGCTCCATCACACCTCGGCCTATCATCCCCAATCCAACGGTTTGGTGGAGCGGTTTCACCATAATCCCAAGGCCGCTCTGAAGGCATGACTCACGAGCCCGGAGTGGATGGACGAATTTCCGTGGGTTATGCTAGGAATTCGTACTGCCCAGAAGGAGGATTTGGCTTCTTCCTCTGTGGAATTGGTTCATGGTACTCCACTTATGGTTCTGGGGGATTTTGGTCCGGTGGCCCGAGGGTTGCAGGAGCCGCCCTCGTCTGTGTTGGTCCGCTTGCGGGAGAAGGTGGGTAAGCTCTCTCCTGTCATGACATCTCACCATGGAGTGGTTTATTCCCATGCTCCTCCTGCTCTCCAAGACTGTTTGTATGTGTCCCTGCACCGCAACATTCACCGGTCGTCGCTGAAGCGTCTGTACAAGGGTCCTTTCCGGGAGCTGCGGCATGAACATTGGGGTTCGGCGCGAGTGTTGGTGGCTCACCTGAAGCCGGCCCATTTGGCTATTTGTCAGGTGGCCCAGCCTCGATGTCGGGGGGGGGGGTCAGCGGTCACGGCCGCTTCCGATTCCGCCTTTACCGTTTGTGTCCCCTGTGCGGAGGGATGTGTGTATGAGGTCCGGCCGTCTCGTTCATCTGCCGTTTCATTTTCGTGCCCCTGGTTCTGAGGCCCCTGGGTCTTGTGGCGCCACCCAGTGGTTAGGCCATTTATTGAGGTAACCCTCGGCCCTAGGACTGGCAGGGTCACATGACTAGGTTTGGCGGGAAGAAGTCATCACGTGGCTTAGGGGTGTGTCCTGGTATATATACAGAACTTTGGGAGAAGCCTCCCCAGTCGCATGTGAGCTGTTCTTTGTGTAACTCAATAAAGATCACTTTATTTCACAACTCGTGTCTCGCTATACTACCATATTAACACTGCATCTCAGTAGCTCTCTCTCTTAAATTAGTTGGCATTTCAAACTAACAACAAAGGTTTTTTATTAAGTAAATGAAAAGCTTACAATGTCAAAACTGTATCCACCTTACTCTGCCTTTTTCTACACAGACAGATTGATTGACTAGATGTCTGGTTCTACGCTATCCAATGTTGGAATAATTCAGAGTGGAGCCAGTCATGTGCTACATTTCCGAAGATAGTACCAACCAACGGTGCATTTGTTACCTGCAAAAAATTATAACACGTTGACAATATAATGTGTAGACATTGGAGTCTTCTCTTCCTGCCTGCCCGGCAGTGAACTGGAGCTTACACTACACCCACCCCCTAGAGTCATAAAGTCATAGAGTGTGGGAACAGGCTATTCTGCCCAACGTGCTCACACCAGCCAACATGTCTCAGTTACACCAGACCCCCCGCCCTTGTTTGGTCCATATCCCTCCAAACCTGTCCTATCCATGTACCCATGTATCCTGAATGATGAAGTGGAGAGTGAAGAAGTCCAGAAAGTGCAGCAATAAAGAACCAAGATCAAAGCACAAAGCCCAATGCATCTGCAGAAACTGAAGGACATAACATTGAATTGGAACACCGATATGATTCTGCTACGTCAGAATTCAGTTCTTGGGACTGAAGAGGCAACACTTTGCCACATATTCCCCGGGACTGTTATCGTGAGGAAGTGAGGAAGAATATAAAGGATTATCTTCCCGCTGAATTCCTCCAGCATTTTTGTCTATCTTTCCAGCATCTGCAGTTCTTTCTTAAACAAGAAGATAAAGAGAGTGAATTTCCTCGAATAACTTACAACATTTTCAATATTGCTGATCAAAGTGTGCTGGATCAGTTTTACAACATCTGTATTCAGAATGTAAGCACAGAGCCAATTCAGACTCCTCCAAATGTTTAAGAATTTTGTACTTGAAGGATATAAGAAGGCATCCTAAATGTGATGACTTTCTTGTACTGCCTCAGTGTAATTTACTATTCTTAAACTCATAAACTTCAGTGCTTATGTATAGTCAGATTTCACTGAACTGTGGCCTACACCATCTTGAAGCCGCGGTCTCCGGTGGGGAGGCACCGATTCAGGACTTAGCTGGTCTCACCTTGTCTGCACATCTGGACGCCCGCTGCGGCGACTGCGGAGGGTTGTGGTCCCGACCACGGGGAAAATGGAGGAGGACTGACAAAACTTTGTGCCTTCCACCACAGTGATGAATGCTGTGGTGGATGTTTGTGTTCATTTTTTTTTATTGTGCCTTGTGTGTTCTATTTTTATTGTACCACTGCTGGCAAATTAATTTCACTGCACTTTATGTGTAAGTGACGAATACAACTTGACTTGACTTGACTTGACTTGTATGCAATAAAAGTATTTCACTGTACCTAGGCACACATGACACCAAAGTACCATTGATACTGAGATATTTGAGGTTTTTTTTAATGTATGAATGACAAGCATTTTGAAATAATATTCCTTTTTCTATGTTACCTACTTATTTTCATGAATGATTAAATCTAGATCTGACATTTTTGACATTTAGTTTTTTAAGTCAATAGAGGAATAGATCAGATAGATACACAGAGTCTCTTGCCCAGAGTAGGTGAATCGAGAACCAGAGGACATAGGGTTCAAGTTCAAGTGTTCAAGTCAAATTATTGTCATGTGTCCCTGATAGGACAATGAAATTCTTGAATTGCTTCAGCACAACAGAACATAGTAGGCATTGACTACAAAACAGATTAGTGTGTCCATATACCATTATATAAGTATATACACACATGAATAAATAAACTGATGAAGTGCAAATAACAGATAACCGGCTATTAGGGTTGAGTTTTGTCCGAGCCAAGTTTAATAGCCTGATGGCTGTGGGGAAGTAGCTATTCCTGAACCTGGTCATTGCAGTCTTCAGGCTCCTGTACCTTCTACCTGAAGGTAGCAGGGAGATGAGTGTGTGGCCAGGATGGTGTGGGTCCGTGATGATACTGCCAGCTTTTTTGAGGCAGCGACTGCGATAGATCCACTTGTTGGAAGGAAGGTCAGAGCCGATGATGGACTGGGCAGTGTTTACTACTTTTTGTAGTCTTTTCCTCTCCAGGGCGCTCAAGTTGCCGAACCAAGTCACGATGCAACCGGTACCTAGGTACACATAGGTTTATGTGACATAGGTGACCTAGAACATAGGTTTATGGTGAAGGGGAAAATATTTAATAGGAATCTGAGGGGTATCTTTTTCACACAAAGGGTGGTGGATGTATGGAATTAGCTGCCAGAGGTAGTTGAGGCAGGGACTATCCCATTGTTTAAGAAACAGACAGGTACATGGATAGGACAGGTTTGGAGAGATATGGACCAGACATGGGCAGGTGGGACTCATGTAGCTGGGATATGTTGGCTGGTGTGGGCAAGTTTCCACACTGTATCACTATGACTCTGACTCTAAGTCATTTGTTCTCGATAATGTTTCCTGTTTGGATATTTTAATAATTTAATAGCCACAGCTGTCGCAATGCTGGCAATGTTTATGATGAATATTATGGCAATATAGTTTCTGGCAATGTTTGAAAGAGGAAACCCGCTGTTTGCATAGCACATTGGGGGATAAGTAATCAATGGGAAAACCTTCATGTGGATGAAATAGCACAGACCCTAATGTTGCTGGGAACTGTTTGCATTCAGCTCAAACAACCTGACATTTCCTTATAAGAAACAAATGACCATTTTATAGTTCCACATAAACATAATAATTAAAATGGACTGTTTCTGTCTTGCAAAAACAATGGAGGCACATTCCCAACAACAAATATAAATATTACTTCAGTGTCAGATTTTCCACCAGCTGGTTTAAATCCAAATGCTAACACTATTAATTCTACAAATCGTCTGCTCTCGAAAGAATAAAAACAACAAATACCCAGAAATTACATTTTAAATGTTAGTGTATACTCCGTTGCATCACATCACTATTAAAAATTGATTTTTGCGTTAATTTGCAGTAATATTCTCACAATGATCTTGGACAATATTAATCTGAGCAAACATTGTAAAACTGCTTTAATCACAGATCCTCTAGGATTTCTTAGAAGCAGATATTGTCATATCTAATAAAGCTCAAAACCAATATAAATGGCGTTGAAATTGCGCGATCGAGGTATCATTAGTAAAGTGAAAATTTTACTTAAGAGCCAGAAGCTTGCCGTGGGCAACATAAAGCTATTAATTAGTAGTCCTGCAGCAAACCTTGAGGTTGTCCAGGAATAAATTTGTTGTCTCTAAAATGGGTCTAGATGTAGTGGAATGGGCACATCGCATCCCATCACCTGAAGCTGACATGTATGGTCTGATTACTTTGCACATTCAGATCTTGACTATGCTTTGTCAAATAAAGAAATCAGATTTGATGCTGATCGGATCACCAGATTTGTCATGGAAAACAAGAGTCAGTTCCAGGCTTTGTAAATGGTGAGCTGCAAGTGATGATCTTGTGGAACTTGTATATTTACGCGCTTGTTCTTCCAGACTCTCAGTCTGCTGAAGTGTCCCGACCTCAATAACTCTCAGTCTGATGAAATGTCTCAACCTGAAATGCCACCAATTCCTTTTTATCTGAGATGCTGCCTGACCCGCTGGGTTACTCCAGCATTTTGCGTCTACCATTGGTGTAAACCAGCATCTGCAGTTCTTCTTGCACAGGGAACTGCAGATGCTGGTTTATTAAAAAAAAGGACAGAAAGTGCTGGAGTAACTCAGCGGGTTAGAGAGCATCTCTGAAAAACATGGATAGGTGTTGTTTCAGGTCAGGACACTTCTTCAGAAGAAGGGTCCCAACTCAATTACATTTAAGGTCCTTGGTTTGGCTAATCTGTGTACTTTTCAAAGATAAGATTCATGTATTTCACACTATCCTAAATTGTACATGAAAATTACATTCAGGGTCCAACAACAAATGCTTAGTAGCAATTTACATCTAAAAGCAGCCGATTTGCTAAAAGGTCGTGCTATTTTCTCTAGTTGTACTGTGACTTTTTCTATGTTAACACGTTAATATTAAAGTTATTATTAACATGTTAATAGTATAAATTACAAGAACATTTCCATCACCCGGGCGAAACTGGGGGCGCCACCATTGGTCGTTCATTCATTCGTGCCACTGCCCGTTGGTTCAGTTTTCTCCAAGATCTATTTAAGAAAGAACTGCAGATGCTGAAGGTAGACAAAAAATGCTGGAGAAACTTGGGCGAGGCAGCATTTATGGAGAGAAGGACTAGGTGACATTTCGGGTCAAGACCCTTCTTCAGACTGAAGTGGGGGGCGCAAAACAGAAAGGAAGAGGCAGAGACAGTAGGACTGGAAGGAAAGCTGGGGTGTATACTACCCAAGCGAAATACCGAAGCTTGTCTCCTCACTGCATTTACTGCTGGCTCCAGTCGAAAATCGGAGTTTTCGAGAGATCTGTGCAAGGCATTCATTGATGCTGGACTTCCAATGTGGAAATTGGAAAATAAATCTCTCAGAGGTTTTTTTTAGAGAAATACACAGAGAAACATATACCAAGCGAATCATCATTGTGGAAAAATTATGTTGACAGTAACTTCAACATTGTTGTGCAGAAATTTAGGGATGAAGTTGTATGCAACAAAATATGGATCTCAATAGATGAGACTGTGGGTTTGTGGAGAAATATGTTGCCAATGTGGTCATCGGTATACTGGAGGCAGGTCAACCATCAAAGGAGTATTTGTTGACATCAGAAGTATTGGAGAAGTCAAACACATCAACTATTGCTCAGTTGTTTACATCTTCACTTGCTGTACTTTTGCCAGAGGGTATAAAATACGAGAATGTTCTTTTGTTTGTGACTTAAAGTTTTATTTCCCAAAATGTTGCATTTGACGTGCTTAGCTCATGCACTCCATAGAATTGCCGTACACATACATAGCTTGTTTCTAAATGTCGATCGCCTAGTTTCCAATGTCAATAAAATCTTGCTCAAAGCACTGTCACGTGTGCAGTTATTGAAGAAAATGGCACCTGAGATTCTGATACCTCCTCAGTCCATTTTGACTAGGTGGGGTAAATGGCTTTCTGCTGTACTCTACTATGGTGCAAATTTAGAAACGATAAAATAAATCATCAACTGTTTTGAATAACAAGAATCTGCTGCAGTCGGGATTGTCAGTGAAATCATGCAGAAAAAGTCACTCCACCGCGATCTTATGTTTATTGCTTCCAATTTTGCAAACTTCCCACAAGCTATCACTTCCCTTGAGAAACGTGGCGAAACATTAATGAACAACATGCAGGTTTTCAACAAAGTAGCTGACGATATTCGTAAAGTTCCTGGCGATGTAGGTAAAGACATACAAGGAAAATGTGAGAGAGTGATTTTAGCTAACAAAGATGTTGTAGAAATAGAAAACCTAGCTAATGTTCTGAAAGGTAGTTCTAATGCACAAAATATCAAGATGTATATAATCTGTAGCTTGTTTTGGGTATGCACCACTGACCTCAGCTGAGATAGAAATAAGTTTTTCACAACTGAAGCATATTCTGTCTGACAGACAGCATAGTTTAACACCAGATAATTTGAAAAAAATGCTAGTAATTATGGGCAACCAGTTAATTTTTGTCATTTAATGTAGTTTATCTTCATATTAGCATTTTTTGTCAATAAATGCCTTTTTCGTGCCTTTTTTGTAATTTTATTATGACTTTTTGCCTGCATATTTCAGAGTTTTTTAGTGCCTAAACATCTTTGCTCTATTCATAATTAATATCATTTATCAGCTCCTTTACTTCAAAGTCAAAAACAAAAAGCCTCTGCTGAATGCTGTGTAATCTATGCACTCCTTACTTAGTATCTATGGTAGAACAAATATTCTGAATAAATTTTTCAGCAGTTCATAGAGAGCAATTGTAAAATTCACAAGGCAAGCTATTAATGTGATTCCCACCCACGCCATTCTGCGGCACCTGGGCAATGGCATATCTGCAGTAGTAGATTTAAATAAGGATGTACTCTACACATTGCACAAGCAGAAACTCTAAAGCATGGTTGTTATGTATAGTTTCAGTCAAATGGTTAACTCATCTAGTAAAGGCATAGCACTAATAACACCAAGGTCATGGGTTCAATTCTCATACTGCTTCTGTACAATATGCTGTCAAATTATGCAATGGGAATCCTTCACCATATACACCGATACATTCAGGAGAATCTTGTGTAAGATGAAACACAGAAACATTGAAAACAGGTACAGGAAGAGGCCATTTGGCCCTTCGAGCCAGCACTGCCATTCATTGTGATAATTCACAATCAATAACCCGTGCCTGCCTTCTCCCCTTACCCGTTGATTCCGCTAGCCCCAAGAGCTCTATCTAACTCTCTTTTAAATTCATCCAGTGAATTGGCCTCTACTGCCTTCTGTGGCAGAGAATTCCACAAATTCACAAGTCTCTGGGTAAAAAAGTTTTTTCTCAACTCAGTTTTAAATAGCCTCCCCTTTATTCTTAGACTGTGGCCCATGCTTCTGGACTCCCCCAACATTGGGAACAATTTTCCTGCATCTATCTTGTCCAGTCCTTTTACAATTTTATACGTTTCTATCAGATATTCTCTCATCCTTCTAAATTCCTGTGAATACAAGCCCAGTCTTTCCAATCTTTCCTCAAATGATAGTCCCACCATCCCAGGAATTAACCTTGTGAACCTACGCTGCACTGCCTTAATAGCAAGGATGTCCTCCTCAAATTAGGAGACCAAAACTGCACACAATACTCCAGATGTGGTCTCAACAGAGCCCTGTAAAACTGCAGAAGGACCTCTTTACTCCGATACTCAAATCGTCTCATTATGAAGGCCAACAGTAGGGAAAATAATGCTGAGGATCCCTACATGATACAACAGAGCCATGGAAGAGCTTAACATAGTTATTAGGTTGTTTCTACAGTTTGCAGCAAACACCAACAGAATGTTCAGAGGGGAATTGGTAAAGTAAATAAGAGAGATCATGATTGAAAATCTCAGGGGACTTAAATTGACTTTCAAAGAATACAAAGGACATTTATTATCACATACACCAATTGGTGTAGTGAAATTTGACTTGCCATGCAGCACACAAATAAAGATAAGACTCAGCATTAAAGAATTTAACAATAAACATAAAAACATCCCCCCCACAATGGTTCCCACTGGGAGGGAAGGCACAAAGTCCAGTCCCCATCCCCTTGTCCACCCATAGTTGGGCCTATTGAGCCCTCTGCAGTCGGCGCTACGGTGGCCCGATGTTTCAGGTCCTCTCGCTGGATGATGGTGCTCCGGCGTCGGGAGAATCCTCTCAGCGGCTTGGGAGACCTGGAACGGCTGCTTCCTTATTGGAGGCCACGGCTTCCACCACTGGCGACCTCAGCGAGAGATCCCAGGGTCCCGATGTTAAAGTCAGCACCGCCGCCCGTGACTGGCTGCTCCACAGACCTGCAGCTCCGCAATGTTTTTTTTATCGGCGGTCTCAGCTCACCGGAGTTCCAGTGCGGTGACCCGGGTAAGGCATCGCCCGCTCCGCGATAGCGCTCCAGCGCTGTGCCGCCGCCGAAGCTGAGGTTCTGTCCGGGCCTGACAGAAAACGCCGCTCCAGGCCCACTGGTAGGCCGCGAGGACGGGTCGAAGGTGCTGCCCAGAGAAAAGCCGCCTCTACGACCAGGTAGGGACCCTGAAAAGCAGTTTCCCCCTCCCCCCGACATAAAAAAAAAGACTAGAACTCCAGAAACAAAACACTAAAACCCTCTAAAATTAAAAAAAAAAGAGGTGAAAAAAATGGACAGCTGCAGGTTGGGCAGCCATACCATACAGGACAGTGCCCCCATCCTGGGCAGCCATACAATACAGGACAGCTCCTGGCCCGCTGGTAGGCCGCGAGGACGGCGTCCCCATTCAATCAGCTGATGAACATAATATTTGAACTATTTTTTCAGAATTACTTTTTTTGGAATTCCCAAAAGACAACTAGTTAATGTTTCCAGTGAAGGTTGACAATAATGCTGGATAAACTCAGTGGGTGAGGCAGCATCTATGGAGCGAAGGAAATAGGCAATGTTTCAGGTCAAGAACCTTCTTCAGACTGATGTGAGGGTAGGGGGGAGCGGGAAGAAGAAAGGAAGAGGCAGAGACAATGGGCTGAGGGAGAGTTGAGAAGGTGAGGAGAAAGCAGGGACTGCCTTAAATTAGAGAAGTTAATGTTCATACCGCTGGGGTGGAAACTGCCCAAGCGAAATATGAGGTGCTGCTCCTCCAATTTACAGTAGTCCTCACTCTGGCCATGGAGGAGGCCCAGGACAGAAAGATGGGATTCGGAATGGGAGGGGAAGTTGAAGTGCTGAGCCATCGGAAGATCAGTTAGGTTAATGCAAACCGAGCGGAAGTGTTGCGCGAAGCGATCGCCTCGCCTATGCTTGGTCTCACCGATGTAGAGCAGCTGACGCCTAGAGCAACGGATGCAATAGATGAGGTTGGAGGAGGTGCAGGTGAACCTCTACCACATCTGGAGAGACTGCTTGGGTCCTTGAATGGAGTCAAGTGGGGAGGTAAAGCGACAAATATAGCATGGGAGCTAAAGCGAGCAGTGGAGATGGGAAGATGTGGCCAGTGGTGGGATCCCGTTGGAGGTGGTGAAAATGTTGGAGGATTATATGCTGTATGTGATGGCTGGTTGGGTGGAAGGTGAGGACAAGGGGGACTCTGTCCTTGTTACAAGTGGGGGGAATGGGCAGTGAGAGCAGTCACGGGGCATAGAAGAGACCCTGGTGTGAGCCTCATCTTTACTAGAAGAGGGGAACCCCCGTTCCCTGAAGAATGAGGACATCTCAAATACCCTGGTGTGGAACATCTTATCCTGGGTGCAGATGCAGCGTAGACGGAGGAATTGGGAGTGGGGGATGGAGTCCTTACAGGAAACAAGGTGGGAAGAAGTGTAGTCCAGATAGCATTGGGAGTCAGTGGGTTTATAATGGACTAGACTGCATGGGACTTGTTGGATCCCATGCTCACATGGGAGGGCAGGTCCCCCAACGCAATATTCCACTTTTTGGAGCGCTAGTATGGGTTTTGTAGGCCGAAGGGACAGGTTTCCAGAGGGCTAACGTGGATATTGTGGGATGAATGTATTCTTGGGATGGCAGATCAGTCACTCAGGCCTGGTGAGTTGGCAGCTCAGTCACTCAGGGCTGGTGGGCTGGCAGCTCAGTCACTCAGGGAGGGTGGGCTGGCAGTTCAGTCACTCAGGACTGGTGGGCTGGCAGCTCAGTTATTCAGGGCTGGTGGGCTGGCAGATCAGTCACTAAGGGCTGGTGGGCTGAATGCTCAGAAACTGCCAGAAATTCTGCCCAAACCAGGTGAAAGACTCGATGAGAGAGAGAAGGGGAGAGGGTGGAGAAGCAATTTTAGACATTTTTCATCTTTTTCTACAGATCACAGCAGTGAAAGAGGAAAGTCTATCTTGCCCTGGATCTCACAAGGAGCCAATGAAGGGAGGGAGAAAAATACAGGAGTGAGATTTAATACTTGCAGGGGCAATACTTACTGATGAGCCAAAGGGACTTCTCCTGGGCTAGTACATACCTGATGATCCGAAGGGACTTTAAAAAAATCTGAGTGAAATCTCAGTGAAAGGCACTTTTTGTGGACTTTTGCTGGCCGGACATGGGCCTTTTGGGCCAAAATGCTCCTCCTGGGCTAATACGGGCATTTTGGGCCAAAGGGACTGGTTTCAGGGCTAATAGAGGTCTTGTGGGCTGAAATGAGTGGTTTCAGTTACGCCAAAGTGGGCTGGCAGTTCACTCATTCACTGACGGTTGGTGGACTGGCAGTTCACTCACTCACTCATGGCTGGTGGGCTGGAAGTTCACTCACTCATGGCTGGTGGGCTTGCAGTTGACTGACTCATGGCTGTTGGGCTGGCAAATGACTCATGGCTGGTGGGCTGGCAGTAGATTGAATCACGGCTGTTGGGCTGGCAGTTGATTCACTCACGGCTATTCTTTGAAATTCCATTTCAAGCAGAATGCAGGCCACCAAATTCAAATGCAATTTCATACCATTTCAAGCAGTGTGCAGGCCGCCAAATTCAAATGTAATTTCATACCATTTCAAGCAGAGTGCAGGCCACCAAATTCAAATGCAATTTCATAGCATTTGGGCTTTATATTACTTGCCCCCCCAGAAGGGGCATTACCTTCATCATTGTGATTGATAGGCGAGAGGACGAATCAGCTGATCTCAAGATTTTTTATACACTCATAACTTTTTTTTTTCATCGATTGGAAAAATCCTCGGGGCTGCCTCAGCGGAGGACTCCGAGTAAGATAGACAAAAATCATAGCGATATATGGTCGTTTTTTTTTCTAAAATCAATATACAGCGCAGACAGAAGGTGGTCAATATGAGACCTTTAGTTATATAGTTGCCAGTCAGTAGTCTATCACCTGCAATGGAGATACTGAGGTCTAGAAATGGTAGGAAAATGTCGGAAATGGTCCAGGTGTATTTGAGTGCCGGATGGAATTTAGAGGTGAAATGGACAAAGTCAGTGAGTTGTGTGTGGGTGCAGGAGGTAGCACCAATGCAGTCGTCGATGTAGCAGAGGTAGCGTTTGGGGATAGTGCCCTGATACGCCTCAAACAAAGATTGTTTGATGTACCCTACAAAGAGGCAGGCATAGCTAGGGCCCATGCGCGTTCCCATAACTACTCCTTGTATTTGGAGGAAATGGGAGGAGTGAAATGAAAAGTTGTTAAGGGTAAGAACCAGCTAGGCGGAGGAGAGTATCAGTAGATGGGGATTGCTTTGTTCTGCGGTCGATGAAGAAATGGAGGGCTTTAAGACTCTCCAGGTGGGGGATGGAGGTGTAGAGTGACTGGACATCCATGGTGAAGATGAGGGAGTGGGAGCCTGGAAAATGGAAGTCATGGAGTAGACGAAGAGTGTGTGAGGTGTCTTGAACATAGGTAGGGAGGGATTTGATCAGGGGGGATAGGATGAAGTCAAGGTATGTGGAAATAAGTTTGGTGGGACACAAAACAGGCAGAAACAATCAGGCTGCCAGGACAGTCAGGTTTGTGGATTTTGGGGAGAAGGTAAAATCGGGCCATGCGGGGCTGGGGAATGATGAGGTTGGAGGCTTGGGAGAGCAGGGAGCCGGAACTGATGAAGTCAGTGATGGTTCTAGAGATAGTGGCCTGTTGCTTGTCTGTGGGGTCATGGTCCAAGGATAAGGAGGTGTGTGAGAGTTGGCGCGTGGCCTCAACCTTGAAGACATCAGCACGCCAGACTACCACGTTTCCATGTTTCCAGTGATTCAATTCAAACCCTTTGTGCTGAGCCATTGACTCAAGTGCAATGTATATTTAAATAAGGACACATTCTGCCACTGTAGCAACATATATAGAAAACTGACCAAGTAGCAGGAATTGGAAAGCAATTTTGAACAGTTGATTTTTTCAGACTGGTGGTAAGTCTTATTGGCAACTAAAGATACAATTCAACAACAGAGACAGCGGTGATGGCTGGGGCACTGAATGTTACAGTCAATGGGACTCAACAAGACAGTTTTGAATTTTTTGAAGATGTAACTAGGAAAATGGATGTAGTGTACCTGGATTTTCAGAAAGCATTTGAAAAAGTCCCACATTGGAGAAGAGTGGGAAAAATTAGGGCACATGGAATTGGGGGTAGAGAGCTGACATGGATAGAAAATTGGTTGGCTGTCGGGAAACGAAGAGTAGGGATTAACGGGTCAGTTTCAGAATGGCAGGCAGTGACTAGTGGGGTACAGAAAGGCCAGGTGCTGGGACCGCAGCTATTTACAATATACAGCAATGATTTAGATGAATGGATTCAAAGTTACATTAGCAAATTTGCAGATGACACAAAGCTGGGTGGCAGTGGGAACTGTGAGGTGGATGCTATGAGAATACAGGGTGACTTGGACAGGTTGGGTGAGTGGACAGATGTATGGCAGATGCAGTTTAATGTGTATAAATGTGAGGTTATCCACTTTGGTAGCAAAAACAGGAAGGCAAATTATTATCTAATGGTATCAAGTTGGAGAAAAAGGGATGTACAACGGAATCTGGGGGTCCTTGTTCGTCAGTCAATGAAAATAAGCATGCAGGTACAGCAGGCAGTGAAGAAAGAGAATGGCATGTTGGCCTTCATAACAAGAGGATTTGAGTATAGGAGCAAAGTGGTCCTCCAGCAGTTGTACAGTGCCCTAGTAAAACCACACTTGGACTAATGTGTGCAGTTTTGGTCTACAAATTTGAGGGAGAACATTCTTGCTATTGAGGGATTGCAGCATATGTTCACAAGGTTAATTGCCAGGATAACAGGACTGTCATATGATGAGAGGATTGAGCGGCTGGTCTTGTATACTCTGGAGTTTAGAATGATGAGAGGGAATCTTATTGAAACATATAAGGTAATTAATTGTTTGGACATGCTAGAGGCAGGAAACATGTTCCTGATGTTGGGGAAGTCCAGAACCAGGGGCCACCACCTAGGGGGCACCGGAGGAGAGAGATTGCAGCCCTGCCGACAGTCTATTCTTTTTTTCATCCTTTTTGTTATTTTTAACGTTTGTTTAAAGTTTGTTTTAATGTTCTTCTGTGGGGGGAGGTGGGGGGGTCGGGGTCGGGGTCGGGGAAAACTTTTTTTTTTCAACTCCGTACCTTCCCGGTGAGGGTAACAAGTTTTGGATCACATTCTCCAGGCTCTGTGGCCTACCATCGCTGGAGCTGTGAGCCGCCTCGGACTGTCGTGAGCCCCACCGCGGGGCAGATCCCTTGCCTGGGATCGCTCCCACTGTGGCCTGCGGACTTACCATCAAGGGCTAACTCTCGGGAGAGGAAAGTTGGGAGCTCCAACGCCGCAGAAGGTTCTTCCAGCCCCGACGCGAGGTTTGATCGCCCGGAAACTGAATGCCTCGACGCGGATGGCCGGATCGCCGCTGGCTACGGGACTCAATACCGTCCCGTCAACGGGGGCTTGAGACCCCTGACCAAGGATAAACAACAAGGGAAGGACTTAGAACTTTATTTTCGCCTTCCATCACAGTGGGGATTGTGTAGGAGTCACTGTGATGGATGTTTATGTCAAAATATGTTTTTTTGAGTCTGTTGCTTTTTTAAATTGTATGACTGACCTGGCCAATGAATTTCACTACACCAATTGGTGTATGTGACATTAAATGAACTTATGAACTTATGAACAGTTTAAGAATAATGGGTAAGCCATTTAGAACGGAGATGAGGAAGCACTTTTTCACACAGAGAGTTGTGAGTCTGTGGAAATCTCTGCCTCAGAAGTTGGTGGAGGCCGGTTCTCTGGATACTTTCAAGAGAGAGCTAGATAGGGCTCTTAAAGATAGCAGAGTCAGGGGATATGGGGAGAAGGCAGGAACGGGTTACTGATTGTGGATGATCAGCCATGATCACATTGAATGGTGGTGCTGGCTCGAAGGGCCGAATGGCCTACTCCTGCACCTATTGTCTATTGTTTATTGTCTATTGAAGCTAGTACGACTTGCGTGGTCTTGTTGCGTCTCATTGTCTGTAACTCGTTTTCACAGCGAACAATGGCCGATTTCCTTTATCATCGTTACTTTTGTTTGCATTTCTTTCATTCCTTTTTTTCTATATTTCTCTAGTGTCATCATCTATATCTCTCATTTCCCTTTCCCCTGATCAATGATTTATGTTTCACTTCGCAAACTCATTCATATCTCTTCCTTTCCAAAAATTCTGACTGAACTGAAAAGGTTTTCCACTGACTTGGTAATTAGCAGATCCCTGCCTTAAATTGTCATGACTCGGATTTTTGGCCTTGGCATTGGGCAATTGTAGGTGATTTTCCTGCATGAGTGATGAGCTTAATCCAATCCAGATTACATCTGACAATTTGTAAAACATCTTCCAAAATCAAGGGCACTGAAGCTAATTATCATGATTCAAATGTAATCCTAGCTGGAGAACATCAATGTGGTATGTAAGGTGATTGATATTGATCTTACTACAGATATATGTTTCAGTTTATCATTGGATAATTCATTAGGAGCATATGGGTTTTCTCTTGCTCCAAAAGCTCTATTCCCCTAGTAAGATAACAATCTTACATTTCTGCAGACCCGAGCAGAAATAATTGTAATTAAGATATTTCCATTTGGTGGGAGGTGGATAAAGATATGAAGGAGGCATATCCCTTTCAATTTCTTCCTCTCTTTTTCTTCTCTCTTTTTTCTCTCCTATTTTTCATTGGTGCACATCACCTTTTTCTTTTCTTTTTCAAGCTATATAATATTCTCTCTCTCTATATTTCTTGCTTTTCTTATCTTTTTTTCTACTATTAAATTTAAAATAAGAAGTTGTACATGAATTGGAATATGTTATTCATGTAGTATATTTTTGTACATCACTTCTAATAAAAATATTTAAAAAAAAAAAGTTATTTCCATTTGTGATGATAGATATGTCATTATTAATAAGTACAAGGAAGAATTGAAGAGGTGTTACTGAAGGTAGGAGAAGTTAGGAGAACTGCCCTGGCAGACCCATTGTTTCTGCTTGTTGCTATCCCACTAAACTAATTTTCACATACCTCAAATCCATCCTATCCCTCTTGGCCCAATCCCTCCCTACCTATGTCCAAGACATCTCACATGCCCTTCGTCTCTTCAATGACTTCCGTTTTCCAGGCCCTCACTCCCTCACTTTTACGATGTATGTTCAGTCATTCTACACCTCAATCCCCCACCAGGAAGGTCTTAAAGCCATCCGATTATTTCTCAACCGCAGAACCAGCCAATTATCTGCTACTAAGACTCTACTCCGCTTAACGGAGCTGGTCCTTACCCTCAACAACTTTGCCTTCGACTTCTCCCACTTCCTCCAAGGCACCCGCATGGGCCGCAGCTATGCCTGCCTCTTTGTAGGGTATGTTGAACAATCCCTGTTCCAGGTGTACACTGGCCCTATCCCAGAACTCTATCTCTGCTACATTGATAACTGCATCGGTGCTGACTCCTACACCCATGCAGAACTCCCTGACTTCATTAACTTCATTACTAATTTCCATCCTGCACTCAAATTTACAGACCATCTTCGACATCTCCCTACCGTTTTTTGATCTCTCCATCTCCATCACAGGAGATAGATTACTGACCGACATTTATCATAAACCCTCTGACTCCCATAGCTATCTAGACTACACTTCTTCCCACCCTGCTTCCTGTTGAGTCCCTAATTCCTCCATCTATGCCGCATATGCGCCAAAGATGAGGTGTTCCACATCAAGATATCTGAGATGTCGTCCATCAGATGAGGCCCTCACTTGGGTCTCCTTGATATCCCACAGCTCCGCTCTTGCTCCCTCTCTCCCCAGCCGTTACAGGGACAGAGACCCCCTACTCCTTACCTTTCACCCCATCAGCCGTCGCATACAGCACATAATCTTCTGTCATTTTCCTCACCTCCATCTGGATCCCACTACTGGCAACATCTTCCCATCTCCACTCCCTTCCGCTTTCCATAGAGACTGTTCCCTCCGCAACTCCCTGGTCAACTCAACCCTTCCCACCCAAACCACCCCCTTCCCACGTAATGTGCGGGAAGGAAGAAGTCCGAAGAAGAGTCTCACCCGAAATGTCACCCATTCCTACTCTCCAGAGATGCTGCCTGTCCCGCTGGCTTACTCCAGCATTTTGTGTCTATCTTCTGGTGAGAGATAATGTATTGCAACTGAAGGTTAATGGTGAAAATTATGGAGTTTATGGAGAATTTTATCTCTGTTCTGAGATGCCAACTAGAAATGACAATAGACACTTCCGGTGGCGATATGCTGGAGTAGAAGCACGTGCCAGCTAGCTCCACGCTAAATCCACAGACAAACTGTAGAAAAACGGGACTGACCTGCTGAAAACTCACCTGAAGCCTGTGTTGAAGGTGAGTGATGTCATCAGACCGTGACTCCGGTGGTTAATGTCGATACAACGTACTCCCCCAAAAGAACAGGCAAGGAAACCTGGTAGGACTAAGCCACTGGTGGAAGAAATAGGCCTGACTGAAGCCTCGGGCTCAATTTCAGCGTCTTCCCAAGAGGAAGGTTCAAAACAGGTCCAGAAGACAAAGACTAAAAAAGCTGAAATGGAGGACCTTCATACTTTTATTTCAAGAGAAATCTCAAGTATAAAAGAAAAACTGAATCATTTTAAAGAAGAAATGAATTTTAAAGAAGAACTTAAAAATGTTAAAGAAGAAATTTCTGCCTCAGTTCAGACTATTCGAGAAGAATTGTTTACCTGGAAGGAAGAAATGTCTGAAAAATTTAATCAACAAATGGAAGAGGTAAATGTTAAACTTAATTTGATGGAATCTAACTTTAATTCTAGGTTGGATCCCATTATCGATACAGTATATCAGCACAATGCAGCTCTAACTGAATTAGAGTCAATTGCCGATACAAGTGCTGAAACTACAAAAATAATTCTCTCCGAGTAAGCGTTTAACAGACTTATTGAATAAAGTGACTGAAAAATGTATTGACTTGGAGGGACGTCAGAAACGCCAGAATCTAAGAATTGTTGATGTTAAAGAGGGCAAAGAGGGAAATAAAAAACGGTGACTTTGCTGTAGATCTTTTACAAAAGGTTTTAAATTTAGATAAAAAGCCTCTATTAGGTCGGGCACACAGAGCACTGAGACCTCGTCCGAGTGCTAGCCCCCCCCCCCAAGACAACTGATACTGAAGGTGCAATATGACCATGTTTTGGATGACATCATGACAAAAAAGGTGGTAACAGATATCTTTCATTTTAAAGGGGACAGGATCAGTATTTACAGAGACTACCCTGTAGAGGTCATTAAGAGGAGAGCGCTTTCCAATTAGACAAGAGTGATCCTTAAGAAGATACCAAATTTGAGATATGGACTGATGTACCCTGCAAAACTGAGAGTCACCTACAAGCAGAAGGAACATTTATTCACCGATAACAAGAAAGCACTGGAGTTCGCCCAGGATATTGAGCATCCGATTGATGATTGAACATTATCTCCATGATGTCATCACCTTGCAGAGAACAAATTGAATTTTAAATTGTTATACATAAGGACCAATGATAGTTGATAATGATAGTTGAGCAAGTTATCTTGCAATTGATTTACAACCTTTATTATTTAGTACTAATCACTACTAATTAATACTAACTATTATTAACAAGATATTTTTAGAATTAATTATAAATAAGAACTGTAAATAAGGTTTAGGTATTTAATTAATAACATTTGTTTTTTTTAAATATTTGACTAATATTTGACTAATATTTTTTAGGAGATTAAAAATTCTCTACTACTGGATTACAAATTCTTTGGACCTAAAAACTTGTCCCCCCCCCTTTTACAAATTGCTTTTATTGAAATTTTCTTTTTTATTAAAGCATGGAGTTAGTATTATATTTTTTAAGAAGGCTACGGAAGTCTTTAGAGGGTTAGCCACGCTAGTGTGGCCATCACTAACTACACTGATTGTAGATGTCATTTTTTCCCTTTCTTTGCACTCTTCTAACCAACTATTTCTTAAATTTCTTTTAATTACAACTTTAATATTAAATTCAATTATAAGTTTTTTTTAAGAAGAAATGTTCGGGATGAAGACTTATTAAATCTAAAATTCATCTATCCTGTGTTTGGGTGTAAGGTCGGGTTTAGTGTGTTGAACCTGTAGACTAGTGCATGTTCCTTTAACATAGTGACCTCACCACTACTAACCACCCCCCATATCACCAGTATAATTGTAACCTCCCCACCTCTAGATCGCTCTCTATCTCTGGTGACAGACCGCGGACAGCTAGGGCAGTAATGTGTATGAGTAGTGTGATTAATAATAAAAACAGTAGTGAAGACAAAGTGCGTTTTGACTCGTCTTTACATGGTGTCATAGTAGTACCTTGCGCCTCCTGTTTATCAGGTTTTATTTCTTTTTTAGCCCAGTTCCCTACCCTTCAGTGTTTCTCTCCCGTGCCCTCCCATGGCCAACTCTTGTCGAAAACCTGATATGCTGGTCTTTGACTCCGACATTGCCCATCGGTGGGCTGTCTTCCGACCCGATTTTGAGCACTACATTGCTATTGCCCATCCTAATGCCACCCATGCAACGCAGTCGCACCTGCTCCTAAACTTGGCTGGCCCGGAGGCCCTGGAACGATTGGAGTCGTTTGAATACGTTGATGGTGAGGATGCTCGGGACCCGGTATGTCTTTTGGCTAAGTTCACCGGTCTGTGCGACATTCCCACCAACTGCATTCTAGAGCAATTTAAGTTTTTCACTAGGCGACAGAACCCCAGTGAGCACATTGACACCTACATTGCCGCGTTGCGGCATCTGGCATGGCGTTGCCGCCTGGACGCGCTGACCCCCGAGCAAATGACCCGGGATGTCCTGGTGTTCGGTCTCCAGGACGAGAAATTGTGGGCTGAACTTCTAAGGAAGCCCGATCTGACTTTGACAGAGACTCTGCACGCCTCTCGCATGGCGGCGGCTGTCGCCTCCGTGGTTTTGCCTGCTGCTCAGGACCTTAACGTTGCGGTTGTTGCTGGCCGCCGGCGGATCGATGTCCCGCCGTGCCAGCATGGTCCCCCTGCCCCCTCGAGGGGCAGCCCGCATCGTTGCCCCAACTGCAACTTTGCATCCCATCAGTTCAATATTTGCCCAGCGCTGGGGAAGACTTGTAATTTCTGCAAAAAGTTGAGTCATTTTTCGGCCGCATGTCGGTCCCGCGGGAATCCTGCTCCTGCCCCCAGGAGAATGCTAAACAACCTTGCGGAGACTGATAGCGCACTCGGTTCACAGCACCATTCGGATGAACTCCCTGATTCTGATACCAGTTCCTCCCATGATGAATCAAGCATTTTTACACTATTGCGTGCACCCGCACTGATTACGGATCCCTCGGTGCATGTTACTGTGAATGGGTCGACCTTCCCTTCGAAACTTGACACGGGGGCGGTTGCCAATGTTATGTTGCTGAGCCTCTTTAAAAAGATAAGGTCTGGTGAGAAGGTCACTCCCGACAACTCCCATCTACATGCCTATGGGGGCGGTGTGCTTATACCAGTCGGGAAGGCAACCCTTATCTGCAAGGTTTTGAAGGCCTCTCGGACCCTCACTTTTTATCTGCTTGACACAAGCAAAGGACCTTGAATCTAGTATAACTTCATTGGAAACTGTTTTCAAATTAGAAAAAACTCATAATCATTTTGTTATTTCTGCTACTGAGTTAATTTTGGATCTCTCTTAGATTCCATGGGCATATACTTTTTTGACCAACTTCTCCTGTAAGAACTAGTTAAAAGTCTTGCTATAATAGGAATTAGAATACATTATTGTCACATGTGACTAGGCAGTGAGATTCTTTGCTTGCATACACTTGCATACACTATGTATACAAGAAAACTGTAACAAATGTGCTGACGTGATTGACCTTCCATGAACTTTGATTCACGATTCCATGACATTCCATGAACAAACCCATGTTAATTGTTCTGATGAATTGGTGCATTCCTAACTGGAATTCTCTGCCTCAGAGGGCAGTGGAGGCCGGTTCTCTGGATACTTTTAAGAGAGAGCTAGATAGGGCTCTTAAAGATAGTGGAGTCAGGGGATATGGGGAGAAGGCAGGAATGGGGTACTGATTGTGGATGAGTTTCTCCAGCAATTTTGTCTACCACACAATTACAATTGATCCATTTACAGTGTATAGATACACGGTAAGGGAAAAACATTTAGTGCAAAGTAAAGCCAGGTCAAGGATAGTCCGAGGGTCATTAAAGAGGAAGATAGTAGTTCAGCACTGCTCTCTGGTTGTGGTATTGCAGGTGGAGCTATAGTTGATAAACAGGAGCTTTGTTGGTCAATAGATGTCCTGGTTGTCCAGATGTTCTAGGAATGAGTTTAGGGCCAAGGAGATGACATGTCTTCCGCTAGTATGACCCTATAAGGTAGGAGCCTCCAAATCTTTCTGCATGGGGGCCATATTATATATTTAGCACAGGGGTAGTGGATAGACAAGGTAGCCGATGGCATCCGCGGGCTTGGAATGGACTTTGGTCACTCGCGTTTTCTCTGAATCGGAGATAGAGACGGCGAGAAAATGAAGGGAAGAGTTGGGGCTCAAGCAGGGGAAAATAGGAGATGGTTGGAAACTGGCAATGAGGGAAATGAAGCGTTAAAGCCATGAACGAGAGCAGGAAGCAGCACCGATACAGACATAATGTACCTGAGAGAGAGGTGAGGGAAGGGTTTGGCTGCGACTGAAACAAGAAATTATCTAGGCATTCTACAGGGAGAGAAACAGAGCCTGAGCACAAAGGGCTCCCACCTGGAACCGGGAATTCGGTTTGAACCCATTCTTCCAAAGATCCCGAAGAAAACAAATCTGTTGTGTGGAGCAAATGCTTAAACACGCTGCAAATTCTCTGAGTCGCCGGACTTTGGGACCCGGGGGAGCCCGGAGCTCAGAGCTTGCTATGGGCTGGATAAAATCACGTGGTGGGCCGGATGTGGCCCTCGGGCCATAGTTTGGAGACCCCTGCTCTAAGGCATCTACTCCTATGCTACTTGCTGTACCTGAATCTGATCCCTGAAGAACAGGCAGCTGGGCTATCAGATGACAATTAATAAGCTCAGGAGTTCTCCTCGCATATTCTTCTGCCTTTCCACCTCTTTTATCCCTTTGAGACATTCTTATAACATCTCTCATTGAAGCTTTGGTCATCTGTGTGAATACCTCCTTCTCTCGACCAGTGTCCATCTTTGCCCGACCACACACCATGAAATGAATGGCTGCAGGGTTAATATATTAAAATCTGTCATTTGGCATTGCTTCTTCATGGCATGTTCATCACATGTTCATCTTTCTAAATTATTATTTCATGTCAGTTTGTTGAAGATTTCGGCTTTTAATCAATTTGTAAAGAGAAGAAACTGAAGGTGTTATTGGCTTGAGGGAAGAATACAAGATGTAAAGCAATTGTAAAGGATTGCAAGATAACAATATTTTTAAGCTAATCTTTGGAAAAGAGAACAGAAAACCCCCTGGCATACTTTCATGCTGCTAATACCTTCTGCAAGAGAGCTTTCTGAGAATACATAGGCCATTAGTAAGGGCTACAGATATACTTGATGGATTAGGACTTTAAAGATCAGTTGTTAGTGGTAAATCTTCTCTCTATCGAACCATCATGAATGACATCGCGTTTGTGGAGGTCTTTAGCACGCCACACAGAGTGTTTCCTTTCTGTCATGGCTGACTGGAAGTGTCGGATACAGACAGAAAATCTATCGAGTAATGGGGCTTTCTGCTTCTGTTCCAAAGGTCAACAATTTCCAGATTGTACCCAGAGAGGCATGGGAATCCATCCTGTTGAAGTTCTCCAGATCGGTATTCAAAATGAGCTTGGAAACATCAAACGATAAGCTATAATTTATATCTAAATACGGCACTTTTTTACAGCTTTACCTCAGGTGGGCAGATGTCAGCAAATACTGAGAGATCATTTGACAAACAAGATATATATGGGTTATTAGGACGGCTCAGTGGCGGAGCAGTAGAGTTGCTGCCTTACAGCGCTTGCAGCGCCAGAGACCCGGGTTCGATCCAGCCTACGGGTGGTGTCTGTACGTAGTTTGTACGTTCTGCCCATGACCTGAGTGCATTTTCTCCGAGATCTTCGGTTTCCTCCCGCACTCCAAAGATGTCCAGGTTTGTAGGTTAATTGGTTTGGTGTATGTGTAAAATTGTCCCTAGTGTGTGTAGAATGGTGTTAATGTCTGGGGATCGCTGGTCGGTGTGGACACAGTGGGCCGAAGGACCTGTTTCCGTGCTGTATCTCCATGTATCTCTGTATCTTGATCAAGCAGGCCATTCATGCATTTTCATAAGAATGATGTATCTAACCATAAAAGATCCCTTCTGCAAGTTCAAAAAAGAGAAGTTCTGACGGCAGGTTCTGTAGACAATTTCCTCCTTGATATTCTGGAAGGAACTGCAGATGCTGGTTTACACTGAAGATAGACACAAAATGCTGGAGTAACTCAGCGGGCCAGGTAGCATCTCTGGAAAGAAGGAATGGATGCCTTTTGGATTGATACCCTTCTTCAAACCAATGAAGAAGTCTGAAGAAGGATCTCAACCCAAAAAGTCACCATTACTTCTATTCAGAGATGCTGCCTGTGCCGAGGAGTTACTCCATCATTTTGTGTCTACCTTCTTTGCTTCAGCATCTGTAGTCATATAGAAGGCAAGGACAGTGAAAATTGTTCATGTGTTGCCAGCTCTTCAAAGCAGATGGAGAGCTGTGAAGCAAAAGTAGAGGGTCATTAAATAAAAGACACAACAAGGCTGCTGTAAAGCTTAATAATATGGCAGCTTTTACTTAGACCACATGGGTTATTAGGAAGAATGATTACAAGAATGAAACTGTATTAGTAAGTTCTAGAAATCATGGTGGACCATTTTGCATAATTGCATAGCATTACAGATAAATAGAGCAGATAAATGCAAAATGGTCCAGCATGATTTCTCTCATGGCTATTCAAAAACTACAAACAAGTGTCCATATTGTCGTGAGCATGGTCAACCATCTCTACTCACCGTCTGTGTTCCCCACTCCCTAAATTCATCTTTGTGGCATCCAGAAGAGCAATGTTGCAAGTGCAGATGGCCCTGAAGCCCCCAACAGTGAGCAGCTGCCCCTTGAACAATGGAATTGAAAAACATTTAAAACAAACTGCATACCGGAAATTTGAAATAAAAACACAAAACACTGGGATACTCAATATGTCAGACAGCCTTTGTAAAGACAGAGGCACTGTTGGAACATGACCAGTCCATTTGTGACACCCGTATTCTCACAAAGAGAAAGACAAAGTGCTGGTGTAGCTCAGCAGGTCAGGCAGTATCTCTTGAGAACATGGATAGGTGACGTTTCGGGTCGAGACCCTTCTCAGCCAGACCTTGCGTGTGTATTCTCACAGAGTTTCCAAAAGCTACCAGCAATTACATTGAGAAATGTCAGCAGTTCTGCACACTACCACGGACAAAATCCAGGCCAAGGATCCAATCAAACTCATATCCAGGCGTGCGAGAGATGTATGGTACACATTCACCTTAGAGAAGTCCTTCCAATGCCGATGAAATAGATTCCATTTAGTGCAAGAGTATTCTTAATGTTCCAGGACTTTTGTATCACTTCCAGGGCACCTTCACAATTGCCATGAAATTGTGTATATAGATTGTTTAAGTTATCAGGGCATGAATGAAAGAGTACACAGGAATCTGACAGAGCAATCAGGAATAGCAAAGCCTCCTGCTGATAAGGAATGTTTACAGCAGTTTTTGTCTTCCACAAGATTGGAAGCTATCACTGGGTCACTCACATTGATGTTTGTAAAGGTTTCCATCTTATGCCCCATGCAGTTCACAGGATAAAGCTTAAGTTCTGGAAATCCAAACCAAAGTCTTGGATTTCATTCAAGTTTTCCACAATGGTTCTATGGAACCTAAATTTAAGTAATTTTTAGAAACCTAAATTTAAGTAATTTAGGCTCTATGGAACCTAAATGTCAAACCTTCAACATCTCAAAGCCACTCCATGGATAATGGAATCACGTCTGAAACAAACTTGCTGATGATTGTGGGCAACTGCATCAGCTAATTTAGATGTAGTAAGGTTCCAGAAAGTATTATTAGTCATAATTGGTTGTGATAGGATTTCTTTATTGGATGACTATTTGCCAAAACACTGGATGTGCTCCACGTTTTTTAATAAAGTAAGTAATGAGAGTGTACTATGAAGGTGACCTTAGTACAATAGCGATAACTTTGGTTTAAATTCTCATCTAACAATCAAAGACTTTGTCAGAACCAAACTGAAGTGTTAGCCTAGTTTTCTTGGAATGAGTAGAAAGTTTAACTACTGATGCAAAACTCTGTGAGTGGAGAAATGCTGATTAACCTGTTTTAATGTCATTGTATAATTAATTTATTTTGTATCCACTTGATGTTTGTATAACATATTAGTGAGTTTATATTGAATAATTAGGCTAAACTTTAGTAACCACAACTGCCAAGATGAGATTGAGCACAAAGTGCTGTGCCAAATATCTGCTTATCAACTAGAATGCAAAGGAATGCTGGCTCGAACAAGCATTGTCCATTGATTGATTAATGCAGGACATTGTGTATGCATTCAAATAACCTTGCAATATAACCTTGTCAGGAAATATCCTCTCAGATAGTTTTAGGGATTTTCCATCTCACTTTACACAGGCTCAAAATTGAACGGGTTTTCATTAATAATTTCTGGCCACTTTAATAGACAATAGACAATAGACAATAGGTGCAGTAGGCCATTTGGCCCTTTGAGCCAGCACTGCCATTCACTGTGATCATGGCTGATCATCCACAATCAGTACCCCGTTACTGCCTTCTCCCCATATCCCTTGACTCCGCTACTTTTAAGAGCTCTGTCTAACTCTCTCTTGAAATAATCCAGAGAAGTGGCCTCCATTGCCTTCAGAGACAGAGAATTCCACAGATTCACAACTCTCTGGGTCATCATCAGGTACGCCGCATGCGGCAGCCTCGCCAACAGCTATCTGGCCTTTCATTTTTTTTGCTATTTTTAGTCTGTCTAAAAGTATGTTTTTGGAGGTCTTTTAGTCTTTTTTATGTGGGGGGTGGAAGGGGGAAACCGTTTTCTCAGTCGCTACCTGATCGAGGATGTGTCTTTTCTCTGAGCCGCATCTTCGCCCCTCCTCACGGCCTACCAATTGGATTGGTGCGGCCTTTCCTGCCGGAGACCGGCCAGAGCTTCAGCGGTGGCGCAGCATTGAATTATCATCGCGGAGTGGGCGATGCGTTACCAGAGATCGCCGTGTGGAGCTCCGGAGTGTTGGGCCTGCTGATTAACACCTTGGAGCTGTGGGTTTGCGGAGTTACCTGCCACAGGCAGCATCGATTTTTAACATCACGGAGCCTGGGATCCCTTGCCAGGGTCACTAGCGTTGAATCTCCGCTCAGCTCGGCCTGTGGACTTCGGGAGCTGCTGTCTCTGGTAGGAAGTGGCCGATTTGGAATCTCCAAGCTGCTGAGATTGTTCTCTTTTCTGACGCTGGAGCTCCAATCATCCTGGCGAGAGGGACTGAAACATCGGGCCGCCGTAGCAGCGACTGCGGAGGGCCCATAGGCCCCAATCACAGGTGAACAAAGAGGAAGAGGACTTACATTTATTGCCTTCCCTCACAGGGGGAATGTTGATTCCACTGTGTGGGGATGTTCATGTTAAATTCAATTGTGTATTGTGTTCTTTTTATTCATATGGCGGTATGGTAACTCAAATCTCAATGTATCAATTGGTGCATCTGACAACAAATGTCTCTTGAACTCACTTGAACTGCTGAAAAAGTATTTCCTCATTTCCGTCTAAATGGCCTTCCCGTTATTCTTAAATCATGATACCATCTCAGCCCCCGTCCCCCTTCCCTTTCAGGATTCCAAAAGTACACTTTCCTACACAACTCCCTTCCATTTCCACCATCTGTATCGCACAGGATCAATCGACAACAGCTGATCTTCACCTCATCCCTTTTCATAGTCCATGGACTAAAATGTTCATTTGCAATGAAGTAGAAACATAGAAACATAGAAATTAGGTGCAGGAGTAGGCCATTCGGCCAATCGAGCCTGCACCACCATTCAATATGATCATGGCTGATCATCCAACTCAGCATCCTGTACCTGCCTTCTCTCCATACTCCCTGATCCCTTTAGCCACAAGGGCCACATCTAAATCCTTCTTAACTATAGCTAATGAACTGGCCTCAACTACCTTCTGTGGCAGAGGATTCCACAGATTCACCAACTCTCTGTGTAAAAAATGATTTTCGCATCTTGGTCCTAAAAGACTTCCCCCTAATCCTTAAACTGTGACCCCTTGTTCTGGACATCCCAACATCGGGATTAATCTTCCTGCATCTAGCCTGTCCAACCCCGTAAGAATGTTGGAAGTTTCTAAAAGATCCCCCCTCAATCTTCTAAATTCTAGCGAGTACAAGCTGAGTCTATCCAGTCTTTTTTCATATGAAAGTCCTACTATCCCAGGAATCAGTCTGGCGAACCTTCTCTGTACTCCCGCTATGGCAGGGAGTAAAAGTAAAAATGAGTTGTACTTTTTCCAATGCTTACTACACTGAGTGACCATGTTTGGGATCCACCACTGCAAAGTCACCAAAGGTGGATTTGGTGATACCTTCACTGAATCATTCCATTCAATCCACAAGTGTAGTTGGTCACTTTAATTGTAGACACAAGGAACTGCATATGCTGGTTTACAAAGAAAAACATACAAAGCGCTGGAGAAATTCAGTGGCAGAGATGTTGCCTGACCTGATGATACAATGCTCTGTATAGGTTTTTGGAATTGTTTTTTTGTTCTCTGTTCTCTGTCTTTAACTTCTTCTACAGGCAAACCATCTGCAATAAATAAACCGTGTCCACCTTCTCTCTGTCGGCACTGGAATTATTTGCATCGTTTTCTCTCTGTTGGTCTCACATAAATTCCCTTTAATCTCCCACAACTTTGGCCTTAACTACACGTAATTCATTATTTATAAATGTTCTAGATTTAATAATGTCGGCTGAAAGTTCATGGAGCATAAGAGTTAAATGTTCCTCTCTCCACAGATGCCGACCGAACTGTTATTTCCATCATGTTCTCTTTATGTGCTGCCAGATCGAAATTGCTTGTCGCATAAAATGCCATCTGTGTGTTAAACACACAGCATAGTGTGACATGATCCAAAACTGATTCTACCTGCAGTGAATTGAGTTAGTCATCCCTGCTGTGACAATCTGGTTATGATCCATGTTCGTATAGCCAAACTATTCCCAGTGTCAGAGGTGCACCTCATAATATCAACCATTCTGCATTCCTATTCCTTCCAATAAAAATCATAGTTGTAAGTTCCAGAAAACAACAGTTGCTCAACAATCTCAGATGCACAACTTTCCTCCCACACTCCAAAACCAAATTTATCGACTTTGGGATATGCCTGGAGTGAGCTTTGAAACCAACTGCAGGATATTGAAATGTGCAGGTAGAACTGCAGATGCTGGTTTAAACTGAAGATGGACACAAAAAGCTGGGGTAACTCAGTGGGACATAGAAATATAGAAAATAGGTGCAGGAGTAGGCCATTCGGCCAATCGAGCCTGCACCGCCATTCAATATGATCATGGCTGATCATCCAACTCAGCATCCTGTACCTGCCTTCTCTCCATACCCCCTGATCCCTTTAGCCACAAGGGCCACATCTAACTCCCTCTTAAATATAGCCAATGAACTGGCCTCAACTACCTTCTGTGGCAGAGAATTCCAGAGATTCACCACTCCCTGTGTGAAAAATGTTTTCCTCATCTCGGTCCTAAAAGATTTCCCCCTTATCCTTAAACTGTGACCCCGTGTTCTGGACTTCCCTAACATCGGGAACAATCTTCCTGCATCTAGCCTGTCCAACCCTTAAGAATTTTGAAAGTTTCTTAAAGATCCGCCCCCAGTCTTCTAAATTCTAGCGAATACAAGCCGAGTCTATCCAGTCTTTCTTCATATGAAAGTCCTGACATCCCAGGAATCAGTCTGGTGAACCTTCTCTGTACCCCTCTATGGCAAGAATGTCTTTCCTCAGACAGTGACGATGTGATTCCACAATGCAAGTCCAGTCAAGTCAAGTCACTATTATTTATATAGCATATTTAAAAAACAACTCTCGTTGGCCAAAGTGCTTTACATTGGTGGAGGTACTAACGTTATATGACATTGGTTTATAGATTAAGTACATACATAAATACATACATATAGCCCTCACTCAGAGGACGGCAGGAAAGGCTTGAGAGTAAAGATGAGTTTTGAGTCCTAATTTAAAGGAGTCGATGGAGGGGGCAGTTCTGATGGGAACAGGGATGCTGATCCGCAGTCTAGGAGCTGCAACCACAAAGCACGGTCACCCCTGAGCTTATGCCTAGACCGCGGGATGTTCAGTAACCCCAAGTCGGCCGATCTGAGGGACCTGGAGGTGGTGTGGTGGGTAAGCAGACTCTTGATGTAGGTGGGGCAAGCCAGTTAAGAGCTTTGTAGACATGAAGGAGGATCTTGAAATTTATTCGGAACCGCACAGGGAGCCAATGGAGAGAGGCCAGGATCGGGGTGGTGTGGTCCCTTTTTCAGGTGCCTGTCAGGAGTCTCACTGTGGCATTTTGGACCAGTTGCAGGTGGGACAGGGAAGATTGGATGATGCCAGATGCCAGAGGGGGTTGCAGTAATCAAGGCGGGAGGAGATAAATGAGTGGATGGTCTTTTCGAGGTAATCAAACTGAAGGAATTGTTTTATTTTAGCTATCGTCCGAAGCTGGAAAAAGTAGCTTTTGACTTGTTTGTCAAATTTCAATGCTGAGTCAAATATCATGCCAAGGTTTTTGATGTGAGGTTTGAGTAATGGGGCAAGGCTTCCAAGGCTACCTGCTATCATTTTGTTTGAGTCCGAGGGGCCGAGAAGGATGACTTCAGACTTATTCTCATTTAGTTGGAGAAAGTTCTGGGCCATCCAACACTTTATATCCTCGAGGCAGCGGATAAGGTTAAGCAGATTTGATCAGTTTTTGGGCTTCAGGGGGATATAGACTGCGTATCGTCTGCGTAACAATTGAAGGTAATGTCGTGCCTTTGAATGACTTGGCCTAAGGGGAGCATGTACAGGGAGAAGAGAATGGGGCCAAGGATGGAACCTTGTGGAACCCCGCAGAAGAGGCTAGCTGGGGAGGAGAAAGAGTTGCCTATGTTAGTAGAGAAACTTCTACCTTTGAGGTAGGAGATGAACCAGCTCAGGGCAGTGCCATCAATACCAACCCCATACCGGAGACGGTCAATTAGGATGGTGTGGTCGACAGTATCAAATGCTGCGCTGAGGTCGAGAAGGAGCAGGATTGCACAGTCCTCGGAGTCAAAGGTGAGCAGTAGGTCATTATGTACCTTTAACAAGGCAGACTCTGTGCTGTGGTGGGCCCTAAAACCTGATTGGAAAGTTTCCAATAGTATTCTGGTGAAGGTAAGGCATAAGTTGACTTAAAATTACCTTTTCAAGGACTTTTGAAAGGAAAGGCAGTTTTGAAATGGGTCTGTAGTTGCTTGGCAAGGTGAGGTCGAGGTTAAGTTTTTTCAGGAGGGGCTGGACCGCTGCATGCTTGAAGCAGGTAGGAACAGTGCCAGTGGCCAGAGAACTGTTGAAGATGGTGAGGATGCTGGGACCGGCTATTGTAATGACTTAATTGACCAATGACTTCCTTTTGAAGGGCAGAGGGGACAGGTGGCAGGTTTCATGGTGGTGACCAGTTTTAAACGGGAGGGTAGAGAAATGGGTTGGAAACAGTCTAATTTTGAAGAACAGACCAATGAGACAGCCTGATCAATGCAGTACGTACCTGACCACCACAGAGACTTCACTGTAGTACTCGAAGTACTGCACAAGTGGACCATTGTGAGGCAGCAGCCAAAACCTCTGCTAGAGCAAGCAGGAGATCCGGAGCCTGAGAGGCAGGAAGAAGATGCAGGAGATGAATAGGTGGCCCTAAAGAGTGATCAGTCTTCAAGGGGATCATTCTTTCATCATCAAGATCTCCATCCTGCTGAGCAAAGGAGGGAGGCAATTCCAGTGATGAATAATGGATTCACCATGAAACCCTTCCACAGTTATTGATTTTCTATCTAGAATATGTGATCTCACAATAATAACCAACCCAGAAGATGCTAAGGGTTTTGTGAAGGTTCAGCGTCACCACTATTATTTAAATTATTTTGCTACAAGATCTTGGTGTTTCCTGGTGAATATCAAAGGGTAAAAATACTCATTAAATGCCAACTGCACTTTCAGAGAGTTCGGAATCATCCAGATTGAGAATGGGTCTTTTGAGCTATCTTTTGTAGGAAGGAACTGCAGATGCTGGTTTAAAACGAAGATAGACAAAAAATGCTGGAGTAAATGGCATGTCCCACTTGGATGACCTAATCCACGAGTTTAGAATTGGAGGGGAAAGAGGTGGAGATGTTGCATTGCTTGTCAGAGAAGATATTACAGCAGTGCTTTGGCAGGATAGATAGGGGGGCTAATCTAGGGAGGCTATTTGGGTGGAACTGAGAAGTGGGAAAGGTGTAGCAACGCTTATAGGGGTGTATTATAGACCGCCAAATGGGGATCGAGAATTGGAAGAGCAAATATGTAAGGAGATAGCAGATATTAGTAGTAAGCACAAGGTAATGATTGTGGGAGATTTCAACTTTCCACACATAGACTGGGAAACACAATCTGTAAATGGGCTGGATGGTTTGAAGTTTGTAAAATGTGTGCAGGATAGTTTTTTGCAGCAATACATAGAGGTATCTACTAGTGGAGGGGCAGTGCTGGACCTCCTGTTAGGAAATGAGATGGGACAGGTGGCGGAGGTAAGCGTTGGGGAGCACTTTGGGTCCAGTGATCACAATACCATTAGTTTCAATATAATTATGGAGAGGGTCAGAACTGGACATAGGGTTGAGATTTTTGATTGGAGATAGGCTAACTTTGATGAGATGCAAAATGATTTAAAAGGAGTGAACTGGGACATTTTGTTTTATGGGAAGGATGTAGAAGAGAAATGGAGGACATTTAAAGGGGAAATGTTAAGAGTACAGAATCTTTATGTTCCTGTTCGGTTGAAAGGAAACAGTAAAAATTGGAAAGAGCCCTGGTTTTCAAGGGAAATTGGACATCTTGTTCGGAAAAAGAGGGAGATCTACAATAATTATAGGCAGCATGAAGTAAATGAGGTGCTTGAGGAGTATAAGGAATGTAAAAATAATCTTAAGAAAGAAATTAGAAAATCTAAAAGAAGATATGAGGTTGCTTTGGCAAGTAAGGAGAAAGTAAATCCAAAGGGTTTCTACAGCTATATTAATCATAAAAGGATAACGAGGGATAAAATTGGTCCATTGAAGAGACAGAGTGGACAGCTATCTGCAGAGCCAAAAGAGATGGGGGCGTTATTGAACAATTTATTTTCTTCGGTATTCACCAAGGAGAAGTATATTGAATTATGTGAGGTAAGGGAAACCAGTAGCTATGGATACTATGAATTTCAAAGTAAAAGAAGTACTGACACTTTTGAAAAATATACAAGTGGATAAGTCTCCAGGTCCTGACAGGATATTCCCTAGGACATTGAGGGAAGTTAGTGTAGAAATAGCCGGGGCAGAAATATTTCAAATCTCATTAGAAACGGGAATAGTCCCGACGATTGGCGTACTGCGCATGTTGTTCCATTGTTTAAAAAGGGTTCTAAGAGTAAACCTAACAATTATAGACCTGTTAGTTTGACTTCAGTGGTGGGCAAACTAATGGAAAAGATACTTAGAGATAATATATATATAAGCATCTGGATAAACAGGGTCTGATTAGGAACAGTCAACATGGATTTGAGCCTGGAAGGTCATGTTTGACTAATCTTCTTGAATTTTTTGAAGAGTTTACTAGGGAAATTGACGAGGGTAAAGTAGTGGACTTGTCTATATGGACTTTAGTAAGACCTTTGACAAGGTTCCTCATGGAAGGTTGGTTAAGAAGGTTCAACTGTTGGGTATAAATGCAGGAGTAGCAAGATGGATTCAACAGTGGCTGAATGGGAGACGCCAGAGGGTAATGGTGGATGGCTGTTTGTCGGGTTGGAGGCAGGTGACTAGAGGGGTGCCTCAGGGATCTGTATTGGGTCCTTTGTTGTTTGTCATGTACATCAATGATCTGGATGAAGGTGTGGTAAATTGGATTAGTAAGTATGCAGATGATACCAAGATAGGGGGTGTTGTGGATAATGAAGAGGATTTCCAAAGTCTACAGAGTGATTTAGGCCATTTGGAAGAATAGGCTGAAAGATGGCAGATGGAGTTTAATGCTGATAAATGTGAGGTGCTACACCTTGGCAGGACAAATCAAAATAGGACGTACATGGTAAATGGTAGGGAATTGAAGAATACAGTTGAACAGAGGGGTCTGGGAATAACCGTGCATAGTTCCTTGAACGTGGAATCTCATATAGATAGGGTGGTGAAGAAAGCTTTTGGTATGCTAGCCTTTATAAATCAGAGCATTGGGTGTAGAAGCTGGGATGTAATGTTAAAATTGTATAAGGCATTGGTGAGACCAAATCTGGAGTATGGTGTACAATTCTGGTCGCCCAATTATAGGAAGGATGTCAACAAAATAGAAAGAGTACAGAGGAGATTTACTTGAATGTTGCCTGGGTTTCAACAACTAAGTTACAGAGAAAGGTTGAATAAGTTAGGTCTTTATTCTCTGGAGCGCAGAAGTTTAAAGGGGACTTGATAGAGGTCTTTAAAATGATGAGAGGGATAGACACAGTTGATGTGGACAAGCTTTTCCCTTTGAGAATAGGGAAGATTCAAACAAGAGGACATGACTTCAGAATTAAGGGACAGAAGTTTAGGGGTAACATGAGGGGGAACTTCTTTGTTCAGAGAGTGGTAGCGGTGTGGAATGAGCTTCCAGTGGAAGTGGTGGAGGCAGGTTCGATGGTATAATTTGAAAATAAATTGGATAGGCATATGGATGAGAAGGGAATGGAGGGTTATGGTATGAGTGCAGGCAGGTGTGACTAAGGGAAAATAATGGTTCGGCACGGACTTGTAGGGCCGAGATGGCCTTTTTCCACGCTGTAATTGTTATATGGTTATATGGTTTAGAAGACCCTAGACGTGTTGAAAAAAATGTAAAGGTCCTGTTGACTCGTCAAAGTAAAAGACCTCCGACGACTATGTCCACGAGCACCAACGACTCTGTCTACAACCTCCTATGACTATGTCTATGACCTCCTACACCCCCCCCCCCCCCTCGACCTCAGTGTTCCATACCAAAGAACAACTACGACTAGCTACGAGTGGAAAATGATCGCATGATAAAATGATGTCATGTTTGTATTTTTTTTCTCGTGCCAGTTACTGACCGACGACTACCTACAACTATCTACGACAACTTACGACTGCCATCACGCACCAGACTGTGCCGGGATCGCCTCGGCACAGAGGGAGAATAAGAAAGGATGAGACAAAGACTTAAGACTTTTGTCTTCCATCAGAGTGAGGAGCTGCCTGGCGAACTCACTGTGGTGGATGTTAATTTGAGTTTATTGTGTGTTTTTGTCATTTTTACCATATGTAGGACTGCAAGGCATCAAAATTTTGTTCAGACTGCAAGGTCTGAATGACAATAAAGGCTACTTTGTCTTTTGACTTTGACGACCTACTACGACCTACCTATGACCTACCTACGTGTAAAAAGTATCAATTTTTTCCATGTCGACCTTTTTTTTACTCATGGACATTTTTTATCAGGCTGGAAAAAACCTACTTGAGCGGACGAGTATGCCGAGATCACTCACGAGCATGAGGAAGAGTTACAAATACCTCCAACGACCTCCTACGACCTTGTGGTGACCATGCTGAGAGTATAAGTCAAACGCAAAATCAGCAGAGGTCGCCAATTAGTTCGTGAAAGGGCTTAACTCAGCAGGACAGGCCGCATCTCTGTCGAGAAGGAATGCATGACGTTTTGGGTCGAGGCCCTTTTTCAGACTGATTTCAGACTGAAGAAGGGTCTCAACCAGAAACATCACCAACATCAACTCAGCGTCGGCTGATGGGATGAAAAGTGGGACTGTGGGGACTCTGTCTCTGTTGCGACTGGTGGGAGGGGGAGCAAGGGCAGAGCTGTGGGATATCAAGGAGACACTAGTGAGGGCCTCGTCTCTAATGGAAGAGAAGAACCCTCGTTCACTAAAGAATAAGGACATCTCAAATGTCCTGGTATGGAATAACTCATCTTGGACCCAGATGTGACAGAGGGAGGAATTGGGAGTAAGGGATAGAGTATTTGCAGGAGGCAGGAGAAGAAGAAGTGTAATCTAAATAGTTGTGGGAGTCGGTGGGTTTGTAATAGATGCCAGTCGATGGTCCATCCACTGTGATGGAGATGGTGCGATCAATAGACAATAGACAATAGACAATAAGTGCATTAGTAGGCATCAGTACCCCGTTCCTGCCTTCACCCCATATCACTTGACTCCACTATCTTTAAGAGCTCTATCTAACTCTCTCTTGAAAGCATCCAGAGAATCGCCCTCCACTGTGAATTCTGAAGCCTCCCTTTGATCTTAGATTTTGTTGGTTCACATGCTTGATCAATGGTGTTGTTATCATTAATGTTTTATTATTATTAATGTTTAGTGTTTTCTGAGTGATTCGTAACTGTCACTGTATGTCATATTGTTACTTGTGTGCAGAGCACCAAGGCAAATTCCTTGTATGTGAATACTTGGCCAATAAACGTTCTTACTTACTTACTTACTTACTTACTTACTTACTTACTTACTTACTTACTTACTTACTTACTTACTTACTTACTTACTTACTTACTTACTTACTTACTTTTCAGCGCCTTCTGCCAGCCCGCTCACCTTTGGCAGTGCTCTCCATCTGAACACCTCTCACCTGCCGCTCGCCGACTTTGCACATGTCAGCCACTTCCCGCAAGTCCTTAAATTCCCACAGCCGAGTAACCTCAATTGGTCCTTTGATCGCGCAGTCAGAATTTAAGGATTTGCGGGAAGCAGCTGACATCGGTGAGTCCGGTGAGCAGCAGGAGAGGTTTTCAGATGGAGAGCACTGCCGGAGGTGAGCGGGGGCCGGGAGAAGGCGCTGAGGTGGCAGCTGGTTCCGCTGTCCAATCCCGGTGGCCGCTCACAACCACCCGAGCTAATTCTCCCCCCCCGGCCTCAATGCGGTGGCTCCGTGCAAGGAGCGTCGCAAGTGGGTTACTGGAATGATCTCGATCCCCTTCTTCACAACCCTCCTATCCTCCCCGCAACTTTACCCCGGGCCATTCCTCACAGGCTGTGAAAGGAACTCTCCCCCCACCCTGGGAAATATGGTATTTAAAAACATATAGCACCAAGAAATGTACTTACCACATTATCGGTACACAAACGCCATTCTTCTCTCTTTGTTTCCTAAGATCACTTAAGATAACGGCAATCCATATTTGAAAAACCCACCACAAAACATGTGCTGCGCATGCGCAGTACAGCAAATTGACTCGTGAGTAACTCATGGGTTTGGCATGAGTACCGGAAGTGAAATGTTGAAGATTAGTCTTGACCGGAGAACTTGGATAGGTGACGTTTCGGGTCGGGAGCCTTCTTCAAACTTTAGACCCTTCTTGCACCGGAAACATCACCTGTCCATGTTCTCCACAGATACTGCCTGACACGTTGATCCAGCACTTTGTTTTTTTTCGTAAACCAGCTTCTGTAGCTCCTTGTGTTCCAAAATGTAATGCTTTATAAATCTCCAGAGATGATGCCTCTCCCACGGAGTTACTCCAGCACTTTGCGTCTGTCTCCCAGGAAACCTCGTTTCCCAGGCAATGTGACATCTACCATGCATATATTGCCAACTGTTGTTTTGGCAGCAGCAACATGATCTCCCGGTCAGTACACTCAGTGTTGCTGAGGCCTAGTTTATGTAGAGACAAGAAAGTGCAGATGTCGGAATCATGATCATAAAGCACACACAAAGTGTTGGAGGAACTCACACAGCGCTGGAGTAACTCAGCGGGACAGGCAGCATCAGCGGAGGGAATGGACATATGTTGATTCGGCTCAAAAAGAAGGGACCCAATCTGAAACATTGCTTATCCATTCCCTCCTCAGATGCTGCATTTAGCCTCACTCTGACTGGAGGAGACCTCGGACAGAAAGGTCAGTGTGGGAATGGGAAGTGTTTGGCAACTGGGAAATCAGGTAGGTCCAGGTAGCAACCGGGAGAGAGTCGCGATCCAAAACGTCACCCATTCTTTCTCTCCAGAGATGCTGTCTGACTCTCTGAGTTGCTGCAGCTTTTAGTGTCTATCGTCGGGGCAAACCAGCATCTGCAGTTCCTTCTTACACAACATAACAGTACGAGGAGCTCTATTGACTACAACCACCCGTTTAAAAACATTAATGACTGCTCTTTCATTCTCAACCACTGGATATTTGCCTGGAAACATATTGCATGTTCTCATTCAATGAGACAATTCAATTTTAATAGACTGAGGTGTTAAATCCGGAGCCACTTCACAACAAATTAAACAACCTTTAATTTAAATAGAGCATTTAGGATCGATAATAAAATACCAAAGACTATTTCACATATATAATTCCAGCACCACTTCACACTGAGCTGTCCATGATGTTTAAAGGGGCTGGCATCTGCCCTGATCCGTTGTTCGGATAAAACACTGTTTGAAATAATTTGAAGTTTTGAAATTAATCCTCGCCGTCTAATGTACACTTTGGGCTAAGATTTGATCCCTGCACAAAGCGCAATGTAAACGGAATGGAATCTCTACTAACGTTCTGAGACTCTCTACATAATGGAAGTGATCACATTTGGTCCTTCGAGCCAGCATTGCCATTCAATATGATCATGGCTGATCATCCAAAATCAGTACCCAGTTTCTGCTTTCTCCCCATATCCCTTGTTTCCATAACCCTAAGAAATTTAAACATGGGAGGCTTTTTTATGGTGGAAAAAAAACAGCATGACATAATTTTTACCACGTGATGATTTTTCCACACGTCGGTAGTCTTTGTTGGCTCAAGAGTAACTCGGGAGAGGAACTTGGTGCATCGCAGAAATGAGAAGTAAATGGCAAACTTAGACATACACGTGGGAACTCGTTTAAACTCGTGAACATAGACTTGGAATCTCGTAGAAAACAACGAGTTTGATTTTTTTTTTTCACTCTGGATCACTCGTGGGTGGACTCGCACCGTGAGACAAGGCCATTACTCTCTTATTACTTCTCGAACTTTCCTTCCCATTAATTCGGGAGTCTTTTGTAATTTTTCCTGTAGTCACTTCCCCTTTAACTCCATCTTTATAATCCCAATTTATCAATCCCTCCCCCTCGCTATTTAGTTTAAACCCACACGTGTAGCCTTAGCAAACCTACCTGCCAGAACGTTGGTCCCCTTCCAGTTAAGGTGTAACCCATCCCTGTTGTACAGGTCACACCTTCCCCCAGAAGAGATCCCAGTTGTCTATAAAGCTATATCCTTGTTCCCTGCTGCAGCCCCTCAGCCGCACATTCAGATCCCCTATCTCCCTGTGCCTGCCCTCATTAGCACGAGGTACTGGAAGCAATCCAGAGATAACCACTGTAGAAGTCCTGCTTTTCATTCTTCTTCCTAACTCTCTAAACTCATGTTGCAGAACCTCCTTCCTCTTCTACCCAATGTCATTTGTGCCCCTATACACAACTACGTACTGCTGCTCACCTTCCCTCTCGAGGATGTTCTGAAGTTGGTCGGAGACATCTTGAACCCTGCTACCAGGGAGGCAACAGACCATCCTCAAGTCTCGGCTGCCGCCACAGAATCTCCTGTCCTCACCTCGGACAATGTAGTCCCCCACCACTATGGCTCTGCCCGACGTCAGTCTCGCCGGTCGAGTCTCATCGCTAGGATTGTTTTCCCGGATGGCCCTGAGGTCATCCAGCTGCTTTTCCAGTTCCCCAACACATTTATTCAGGAGCTGCTCCTGGACACAAATTCTGCAGGTGTGGTTTCCAGAAGCACCAGCAGTGTCCCTGACTTCCCACATCCTGCAGGAAACACATTGTACCAACTTACCTGCCATTACTTCAGTGGGCAAAAATCACAAATCACAAATTTCGATCAAGTGTAGCCTCCTTGCCTCAGCCTCTTCGCCGAAGACTCTTGAGCTAAAAAATCACACTATACACAACAAGGCTTTAACTTCTGCAGCCAATCCGCCACACTCGCTCCGTCACCTGCCGCTCCTCTGCCGACCTTGAAGGGAGAGGGTATCGGTGGTCCAAGTGAATTTGAGTGCAGGATGGAAATTAGTAATGAAGTTGATGGTCCATGAGTTCTGAATGGATGCAGGAGGTAGCACCGATGCAGTCATCAATATAACAGAGATTGAGTTTGGGGATAAGGCCAGGGAATGCCTGGAGGAGGCGACGTACCCTACCCAACGTACCCTACAAGAGGCAGGCATAGCTGGGGCCCATATGCTGGACCATGGTGATGCCTTTGATTTGGAGGAAGTGGGAGAAGTCAAATAATAAGTTGTTCAGAGTAAAGACCAGGTCTGCTAGGCAGAGGAGAATGTTGGTAGAGGGAAATTGGATGGTTCTGCGGTCGAGGAAGAAACGGAGGGCTTTAAGGCCTTCTGGTGGGGGATGGAGGTGTAGAGCGACTGAACATCCATAGTAAAGATGAGGGAATGGGATTTCTCCATCCCTTCCCCACCCTAGTCCCTGGACTGACTGACGGCCTGTTGAGTTTCACTGTCTGTATAACTCATTATCACCTAGCCCACAGCCAACAATGGACCAACCTGGACTCCACCTTTCCTTTTTTGCATGTTTTACATTCATTTGTTCTATATCTCTTTATATCACCGTCTATATTTCTTGTTTCCCTTTCGCCTGACTGTCAGTCTGACGAAGGGTCTTGACCCAAAATGTCACCTATTCCTTTTCTCCAGAGATGCTGCCTGGTTTGCTGAGTTGCTCCAGCTTTATGTGTCTATCTAACAGATCCTAAATGCAGAGTGGTTGGTTCCTTCTGCCTTCATTCCCTTTCTCAGAGTCAGTTCTCTGCTCATTCAGGACTGCAACGTGCTGAAGTGCAGATCTCTCCATTCACTGGAAAACAGCTGGCCATGTGCAGCGTCCCTGTGTTCCTGGATAAGGGCAGGTTCTCAGGAGTATTATCACCGAGTCTTCTGAGAGGAGACATCAGCTCAGAAGCAGCTGCTTGCTGGTCAGTGGTGACGTCAAGCTGAGTGTTCCCTTGCTCATCAACTTCAGGCTGCTGTCTAGAGGGATCTGTGTGAGACTCCACTGAAGCATCAAAACACAGCGTGACACACATCTCTGCCTCCACAGCAGCAGCCACCTGAACCAGGAGGAGCTGTGGGTTTGGTGCTGAATCTTTGCAAAGAAGTACATATGGCCTTCAGAGTGGAGGCAGTGGTCCCCTGGCTCTGCACAGGCTCTAACAAGAGATTGGCGACGGACTCCTCCAGGCTTCTAGTCTTCTCCTGCATTTGATGTTTCAGTCTAACAACATGCTCTCTAACCCATGCAACCACGCCAGCCTTGTACTGATATCTTCACAGTTGTGGTCTTCCTCCTTTTCAGCAGTCTCGATGTGTGGACCTGGATGGAGGGATGGAGGTTGACTAACCATAGAAACATAGAAACATTGAAAATAGGTGCAGGAGTAGGCCATTCGGCCCGTCGAGCCGGCACCGGCACCGCCATTTGATACGATCATGGCTGATTATCCAACTCAGTATCCCATCCCTGCCTTCTCTCCATACCCCCTGATCCCTTTAGCCACAAGGGCCACATCTAACTCCCTCTTAAATATAGCCAATGAACTGGCCTCAACTACCTTCTGTGGCAGAGAATCCCACAGATTCACCACTCTCTGTGTAAAAAATGATTTCCTCATCTCGGTCCTAAAAGTCTTCCCTCTTATCCTTAAACTGTGACCCCTAGTTCTGGACTTCCCCAACATCGGGAATAATCTTCCTGCATCTAGCCTGTCCAACCCCTTAATAATTTTGTAACTTTCTATAAGATCCCCCCTCAGTCTTCTGAATTCCAACGTGTACAAGCTGAGTCTATCCAGTCTTTCTCCATATGAAAGTCCTGACATCCCAGGAATCAGTCTGGTGAACCTTCTCTGTACTCCCTCTATGGCAAGAATGTATTTCCTCAGATTAGGAGACCAAAACTGTACGCAATACTCCAGGTGTGGTCTCACCAAGACCTTGTACAACTGCAGTAGAACCTCCCTGCTCTTATACTCAAATCCTTTTGCTATGAATGCTAACATACCATTTGCTTTCTTCACTGCCTGCTGCACCTGCATTCCTACTTTCAATGACTGGTGTACCATGACACCCAGGTCTCGTTGCATCTCCCCTTTTCGTAATTGGCCACTATTCAGATAAAAGTCTACTTTCCTGTTTTTGCCACCAAAGTGGATAACCTCACATTTATCCACATAATACTGCATCTGCCATGCCTTTGCCCACTCACCCAACCTATCCAAGTCACCTTGCAGCCTCCTAGCATCCTCGTCACAGCTAACACTGCCCCCCAGCTTCGTGTCATCCGCAAACTTGGAGATGTTGCATTCAATACCCTCATCCAGATCATTAATATATATTGTAAATAGCTGGGGTCCCAACACTGAGCCTTGCTGCCTGCCATTCTGAAAAGGACCCGTTTACTCCTACTCTTTGCTTACTGTCTGCCAGCCAGTTCTCTATCCACATCAATAATGAACCCCCAATACTGTGTGCTTTAAGTTTGTATGCTAATCTCTTATGTGGGACCTTGTCGAAAGCCTTCTGTAAGTCCAGATATAACACATCCACTGGTTCTCCCTTATCAACTCTACTAGTTACATCCTCGAAAAATTCTATAAGACATGATTTACCTTTCATAAATCCATGCTGACTTTGTCCAATGAACTCGCCACTTTCCAAATGTGCTGCTATCCCATCTTTAATAACTGACACCAGAATTTTCTCCACTGCCGATGTTAGACAAACTGGTCTGTAATTACCCGTTTTCTCTCTCCCTCCCTTTTTAAAAAAGTGGGGTTACATTAGCTACCCTCCAGCCCTCAGGAACTACACCAGAATCTGAAGAGTTTTGAAAAATTATCACTAATGCATCCACTATTTCTGCGGCTACTTCCTTAAGTACTCTGGGATGCAACTTATCCGGCCCTGGGGATTTATCGGCTTTTAATCCATTCAATTTACCTGACACCACTTCCCGGCTAACCTGGATTTCACTCAGTTCCTCCATCTCATTTAACCCCTGGTCCCTTGCTATTTCCGGCAGATTATTTATGTCTTCCTTAGTGAAGACAGAACCAAAGTAATTATTCAATTGGTCCGCCATGTCTTGTTCCCCATGTCCTTGTTCCCCATGATCAATTTTTTATCTACCCTGCCAGTTTTCTTTTATAATCTATTTTCCCTTTCCTAATTAAGCCTTTAGTCCTCCCCTGCTGGACACTAAATTTTTCCCATTCCTCTGGTAGGTTGCTTGTTCTGGCTAATTTGTAGGCTCCCTCTTTTGTTTTGATACTATCCCTGATTTCCCTTGTTATCCACGGATGCACTACCTTCCCTGATTTATTATTTTGCCAAACTGGGATGAACACTTGTTGTAGTTCACCATGCAGTTTTTAAATGCCTTTCATTGCATATCCACCGTAAACCCTTTAAGAATCATTGGCCAGTCTATCTTGGCCAATTCACGTCTCATACTCTCAAAGTCACTTTTCTTTAAGTTCAGGACCCTTGTTTCTGAATTAACAATGTCACTCTCCATCCTAATCAAGAACTCAACCATATTATGGTCACTCTTGCCCAAGGGGCCACGCACAACAAGACTGCTAACTAACCCTTCCTCATTACTCAATACCCAGTCTAGAATAGCCTGCTCTCTTGTTGGTTCTTCTACATGTTGGTTTAGAAAATTATCCCACATACATTCTAAGAAATCCTCTTCCTCAGCACCCCTGCCAATTTTATTTACCCAATCTATATGTAGATTGAAGTCACCCATTATAATGGTTTTACCTTTGTTGCATGCGTTTCTAATTTCCTGTTTGATGCCATCCCCAACTCCACTACTACCGTTAGGTGGCTGGTACACCACTCCCACTAGCGTGTTCTGCCCCTTAGTGTTTCGCAGCTCTACCCATATCGATTCCACATCCTCCAAGCTAATGTCCTTCCTTTCTATTGCGTTAATCTCCTCTCTAACCAGCAACGCTTCCCCTCCTCCTTTTCCTTTCTGTCTAACCCTCCTGAATATTAAATATCCCTGGATGTTCAGCTCCCAGCCTTGGTTACCCTGGAGCCATGTCTCCGTGATCCCAACTATATCATATTCATTAATAACTATTTGCACATTCAACTCATCCACCTTATTACGAACGCTCCTTGCATTAAGATACAAAGCCTTCAGGCTTGTCTTTACAACACTCTTACCCCTTATACAATTATGTTGAAAGTGTCCCTTTTTGCCCTGGTTTTGTCTGCTTGCCACTTTTACTTTTCACCTTGCTACCTATTGCTTCTACCTTCATTTTACACCCCCTGCCCCTCTGCTCTTGCACCCATCCCCCTGCTACATTAGTTTAAATCCTCCCCGACAGCACTAACAAACACTCCTCCAAGGACATTGGTTCAATTCCAGCCCAGGTTCAGATTGTCCTGTTTGTACTGGTCCCACCTCCCCCAGAACTGGTTCCAATGCCCTAAAAATTTGAATCCCTCCCCCTTGCACTATTTTTCAAGCCACGGCTTCATCTGCAATATCATCCTATTTCTACTACGACTGGCCCGTGGTACTGGTAGTAATCCAGAGATTATTACCTTTGAGGTCCTACTTTTAAGTTTATCTCCTAGCTCCCTAAGTTCACCTTGTAGGACCTCATCCCTTTTTTTACCTATATCGTTGGTGCCAATATGCTCCACGACAACTGGCTGTTCACCCTCCCCCTCCAGAATGTTCTGCACCTGTTCAGTGACATCCCTGACCCTTGCACCAGGGAGGCAACATACCATCCCGGAGTCTTGTTTGCGGCCGCAGAAAAGCCTATCTATTCCCCTTACTATTGAATCCCCTATTACTATTGCCCTTCCACTCTTTTCCCCCCCTCCTGTGCTGCAGAGACACCCATGGTGCCATGAACTTGGCTGCTGCTGCCTTCCCCTGATGAGCCATTTCCCCAACAGTATCCAAAATGGTATACCTGTTTAGGAGGGAGATGACCGCAGGGGATTCCTGCACTACCTGCCTACTGCTTTGCTGGCTATTGGCCACCCATTCCCTTTCTGTCCTCTTACCTTTTACCTGCGGTGTGACCAACTCACTGTACGTGCTATTCACGACTTTCTCATCATCGTGGATTCTCCAGTCTGAATCCAGCCGCAGCTCCAATCGCTCAATGCGGTCTGCCAGGAGCTGCAGCTGGACACACTTCCTGCAAACGTAGTCACCAGAGACACTGACCATATCCCTGATCTCCCACATGTTGCAGGATGAGCAAACCACGGGGCCAATCTCCTCTGACATAGCTTACTCCCAAATTAACTCTATATTAAATATTTAAAAAACTTTATCCTTTAAATTGTACCTTTACTAATAAATACTGTACCATTAACTCCCAGAACCCTTAACTCCCAGAACCCTTAACCTGAAAGCAGGAATATAAACCTGGGGTTGCACACAATCAGCTGCTTCCTCTGGTCCTCTTCCACCAATCAGAGACTTCCACCAGACTCCTTCTCTGGAAGTGAGATGGAACGTTGCAGATTTTGGTCCTCCTCTCACCAATGCTCGCCGGGCCTCTGTAAAAGCAAAAAAGCAAGACCCACGCTGGATTTTATCCTCAAAGCCCAGGTATTTCCTCCTCTCACCAACCGCTCCCCGGGCCTCTGTAAAAGCAAGCCCCGCGCTGGATTTTATACTCACAGACCAGGTAACTCCTCGTCTCACCAACGGCTCCCCAGGCCTCTGTAAAAGCAAGCCCCGCGCTGGATTTTATACTCACAGTCCAGGTAACTGCTCCTCTCACCAACAGCTTCCCGGGCCTCTGTAAAAGCAAGCCCCGTGCTGGATTTTATACTCACAACCCAGGTAACTCCTCCTCTCACCAACGGCTCCCCGGACCTCTCGATGAGCTTCTAAAATGATACATCTGGATTTTTGTTGCTGAATCAGTTACTTAGCAACCCAGCAGCAAACAATCCACCCTTGGCCAATTCCGTCCAGCAATTCAAGGGAACAATTTGATTTATCTGTGGTTGATATCCATCCATAATTCAGCATAGCTGCCTTTGCACCTTTGATGTTGTACCACTGATGTGCAATACTTGATTTGAATTGTGAATTTAAAGGAAGGCACACAGAGTTGTTCAAATTTTGCAAGCGGAATTGTCGGAAGGTGGATTACTTTCTCTTCCATTGAGTGAAGACTTTTGCATTAACATTACACTGGATTGAAACCATAAATACAGAGGGAAATAATATTCCCTTTACTTGCGACTTCACATAACTTCAGGTCAGGTCGGAGGGGAGTTCCCTCCGCCACGGGTATCATGTAATCCCGTTCTACCTGCTCCATGGTCGGATAGTCAGCGACCTAAACGTCTCCCCCACCTGGTTTGCCAGTGAGGAGGGGGCTGTGGATCCCCAGCAGGACCAAAAACAAGACCTGTCAAAGGGCGGATGAGCTTCTAGTGAGCCAATGGCCATCCACACTTCAGAAGAAGTTGCCATCACTGTCGTCCATAGCATTGTAAGGAATGATGACAAAGCACACACACACCAAAATCCTCTACTTCCAGCGGCGGAAGTCCACAGGCACTGGAGGACAGAGATGTGTGGTGCTTCCGTCACCGTTCCCGTCGGAAACCAGCACCACTGCGTCGCTAATGTTTTCAACAATGATGATGATAACTCCACTGGGAGCCGACATGGACATTATCAGTGGAATGGCCTCTAACTGTGTTAATATTAGTCCAGTGTCAAGTTAATAAAAGTCCTGGCCAGTAAGATAGACACAAAATGCTGGAGTAGCTTAATGGGGCAGGCAGCACTCTGGAGGCAAGGAATGGGTGACGTTTTAGGTTGAGACCCTTTGTCAGACCAGTAATGTCACTTCTCCATTTCCTCTACAGATGGTGCCTGACCCACTGAGTTCTTCCGGCATCTTCTTCTTCTTCTTGCGTATGGCGTGCACAGCCTAAAGTTGTTGGACAACTTGTTCTATTTGATCTTATTTGATTGTGCACGCCAGGTCGATTGCATTCGTTGAAACAGGGTGGACCACATGAAGGTTGCAATCTCCCACCCCTTCCGGCATCTTGTGTTTTGCTCAAGATATTTCTAAATATTTACCAAGGCACGGAAATATAAAACTGAAGTGAAGCAAAACCCAAGATATATTCTGTTGTAAATCCAAGATATATTCTGTTGTAAATGAGAAAGTAATCATGCTCTCAATTCATTATCTGAATTTTGAAAAGTTAGGCTTACCAACAAGAAAGTTGTCCTTGTTTGTTTAGCTCCAGTGTAACATCCCAAGGGATAACACTGCTGCCAGGCTTATATTTGCATGCAACACCCAGATGTATTCGGAACAGATGTATCAAATGATGTTACAGGAAGGTACATCATAGAAATACCCAAATGTCCCATTTACAAGGTACATAATACAAGACTGCGTACCTCAGTGTATTGCTTGTTGGCCTGGTGAACATTATTTGTTGCCATTGGCAATCCTTCCTGTAAATCTCCAGTGGTTTCTGTGCATCTTATACATAACCCTACTCATTAGAAAAGATGCAACTCACAGTTTCTCAGATCACACATCAAGCCATTGGAAAATAATCCAGCAGCATGGTGTGAATTTATTCACTGACACTTTGCCCAGTATAGGTTATGTGTTTTTCTGTAAACCTGTAGGTACCTGTAGGCACCCCAAGCTTCAGTAGGTCAACACCTTGTTTCTGTGTAGGAAAGAACTGCAGATGTTTGTTTAAGCCGAAGATAGACACAAAAAGTTGGAGTAACTCAGTGGGTCTGGCAAGAATAGGTGACGTTTCAGGTCGAGACCCTTCTTCAGACTGAGAGTCAGGGAAAGTGAAACGAGAGATATAGATGGTGATATAGAGATACATGTTTCTGTGTACAGCCTTGAACAGGAGATAGACCTTCTTGATGGTTAGTAGGTTGAATAGTGGCAGAAATCTGTAATTAAACCTATTTCTGAATACATTAATTTATACTAATGCCGTAAGGAAATTACTGCAAGGTTGATAGAGGGGATGTGTTTGGTTTGCTCCCAGGTTCCAGGAGACCTGATCCTGAAATATCGTCAGGAAACTATTTTCCAAATTGGAGCTGTTTGAACTCAAGATTTATTTTAAGTTTAATTTAACATTGGTTTGTCAAATTCCATCACAAAGTGAAAGCACCACTTACAAAAATTATATGGTTGAACTATCACAGTCATGATCTGATGAGACAGGCTTAAATTAAATGTGTGTGGGTGAGAAATCAATGGTGAGGTCCTCTGAGTAGCATAACCATAAGTAGCTTCCTGACTAATGTGGATTCCCTTCAGTTCCTCCCTCCCACTAGATCCTTGGTCTCCTAGTATTTCTGGAAGATTGTTTGTATCTTCTTTAGTGAAGACAGAAACAAAGTATTTGCTTAACTGTTCTGCCATTTCTCTGTTTCCGATTATTAATCCACCTGTTTCTGATTGTAAGCGACTTACATTTGTTTTCACTAATCTTTTACATTTTACATATCTAATGAAGCTTTTTGAGTCCATTTTTAAACTCCCTGCGAGCTTTATTTCATGCTCTTTTTTCCCCCTCTTAATTAACCCCTTTGTCCTCTGTTTTCTAAATTTCACAAGTTCCACCGGTTTGCTGTTTCCTCTGGTCAATTTATATGCCTTTTCCTTGGATTTAACACTATCCTTGATTTCCCTTGTTAGCCACGGTTGAGCCGCCTTCCCTGTTTTATTTTTTCGCCAGACATTGATGAACAATTTTTGGAGTTCACCCATGCGGTCTTTAAATCTTTGCCATTGCATTTCCATCATCAACCCTTTAAGTATAATTTGCCCATCTATCCTAGCCAATTCCCGTCTCATACCTTCAAAGTCTCCTTTCTTTAAGTTCAGGATCTAGTCACTTTCCACCCTAATGCAGAATTCCACCATATTATGGTCACTGTTGCCCAAGGGGCCTTGCACAACAAGATTGCTAACTAATCCTTCCTCGTTACACAATACCCAGTCTGGGATGGCCTGTCCTCTAGTTGGCTATTCTACATATTGGTTGAAAAACCCATCCCGTATATACTCCATGAAATCCTCCTCCTCAGCGCTGCTACTAATTTGGTTGGCCCTATCTATATGTAGATTAAAGTCACCCATGACAACTGCAGAAACCTATAGAGCTGCAGCAATTAAGAATTTCATTGTTTCATTCTGTCGCAGAATACAATTGAAAACTCGTGACATTTGACCCTTGCTTGTAGTTCATGGATTGTTTGCTGGATATGACTGATACTGATTAGGTATCACATTATTTTTTAATGTTTCCAGCTTCTTGTTTAATTTAGAGCCTGCAGCCTTCATGAGGAGATGGCACCCAAGCCAGATGCCTCTCTGTGTGTGAGTCCCAGAAGTGGATCTGCAATTGTTCATTATGATCGGCCCACTCTTTGAAACCTCTGATCCAACACTAACTGTACAGAACTGCGTCTCGGACATGGTGGTGAGCAACACAGGGGCCCCACAGGGGACAGCCCTCTCTCCCTGTTCACCATCTACACCTCGGAATTCAGATATAACTCAGACTCCTGCCAGCTGTAGATGTTTTCGGATGACTCTGCAATTGTGGGCTGCATCAGTGAGTGGAGGGAAGCTGAATACAGAGGTGTAGTCAACGACTATGTTGGGTGGCGTGGGCTGAATCACCTGCAGCTCAACAATAACAACACTAAGGAGTTAGTGGTGGACTTTAGGAGGAAAGGAACACCCCTGTCCCCTGTCTCCATCAATGGTGTGGATGCGCAGTTTACCAGGGAGTACAAATACCTTGGAGTTTACCTGGACAGTAAACTGGACTTGTCTAGGAATGCTGAGGCCCTGTACAAGAAGGGACAGAGCTGTCTGTAGTTTTTGAGGAGGCTCTGCTCCTTCAACTTCTGCAATAAGATGCTGCAGATGTTCTACTAATCGGTGGTGGCCAGTGCCATCTTCTTCACAGTCGTGTGCTGGGGCAGCAGGGTGAAGGCCGCGGACGCTAACAGATCAGGAAGGCTGGCTCCACCCTGGGGGTGGAGTTGGATTCATAGGAGATGGTCTTGGAGGTGAGGATGCTCCTCAAACTGCGGAGCATCTTGGTCAATACAGCTCACCCCCTTCATGACACGCTGGTCAACCTGAGGAGCACCTTCAGTAGCAGACTGACTCCACCAAGATGCAGCACAAAACGCCACAGGAGATCTGTTTTCCCTGTGGCTATCAAACTGTACAACTTCTCCCCCTCCACATGCATAGAGATACCATAGCATCAGCGCCCAGACAACCAGACTGCTAAACAGCTTCCTACCACAGGCTGTGAGGCTACTAAACAGTCACTCCACCTGATTCTGCTGCTTTTTTGCACTGACAATTTAATAACAACTCTGGCACTGGCCACTTAAATCAGCTGCCCTGGACAATTTATGATTGTTTTTACTTGTATTTTAATGTTGCTGTTTTTTTTACCAGCACTTTTTAACTATTTGTATTGTTTTTATCATGGACTGGATTGTTTTTATTGTTTTTATTTATGTGTGAAATGTTTAAGTTTTATGTGCAATGCTTGGTATTCCCTGGAAACATTTTGTCGCTTTGCAAGATCATTTTTGCACTGTATTGAACTGTTGCTTTGATTGATTGAGATTGATTGATTGATTGATTTGATTGATTGATTCGTGATTGATTCGACTTGACTGACTGACTGACGATTGATTGATTGATTGATTGATTGATTGATTGATTGATTGATTGATTGATTGATTTGATTGATTGATTGCTTGATTGATGATTTGATTGATTGATTGATTGATTGATTGATTGATTGATTGATTGATTGATTGATTTGATTGATTGATTGATTGATTGATTGATTCTGCCGTGGGGTAGACTGACTAGTCTGAGTTACTAACTTGAACCATTCTGGTGAAGGTATGGGTGGACCCCACAGTACTGATTAGATAATGGAAATTTCCCCCAACAGGATTCAGAAATCACTACCCAGAAGCGTGAAATTCAAAACAATTCTCTCAGGATTTATGTGAAAAAATGTAAACTTTTTTTTCAACTCACATTTCTGCCACATATACAGATGATATGGCTTCTAATTGTGGAAATTCTGTTTTAATGGGTGATGCATACATGAATGCAACATAACATGATTGGTGCATTTGTGGTTGAATTGGTTAAAGCACAATTATAATTGGGAACTGGAGAACCACTTAAAAATTACTTTTGAAATTGGCAAGGAGAAAAAAATAGTTGTCTAAAAAATATTTCTATATGACCACCTTGCAGTAAGCAGAGAACATTGAATATTGAATATTGAACATTGAACGTTGAATAAGTTAGGTCTTTATTCTCTGGAGCGCAGAAGGTTAAGCCAATGGGGGGACCTGATAGAGGTCTTTAAAATGATGAGAGGGATAGACAGAGTTGATGTGGACAAGCTTTTCCCTTTGAGAATAGGGAAGATTCAAACAAGAGGACATGACTTCAGAATTAAGGGACAGAAGTTTAGGGGTAATATGAGGGGGGACTTCTTTACGCAGAGAGTGGTGGCGGTGTGGAATGAGCTCCCAGTGGAAGTGGTGGAGGCAGGTTCATTGGTATCATTTAAAAATAAATTGGATAGGCATATGGATGAGAAGGGAATGGAGGGTTATGGTACGAGTGCAGGCAGGTGGGACTAAGGGGAACAAAATTTGTTCGGCATGGACTTGTAGGGCCGAGATGGCCTGTTTCCGTGCTGTAATTGTTATATGGTTATATGGTTATTGTCACTTGAAACCACATTTAATTGTGGTGGTCACAGAAATTGACAAGCAATTGTTTTTATTGGCGTTGTGCAATGATACTCTATTACATAATGTAACTTGCAGTCTTAAATGTTTTTAGCAGTAATAAAAAATACCAGACTCATATGTCACACAAGGTTAAATGCCAATTCAAATGTAGGGCAGTCACTCTGACCTCATTTTTGGAGTTCAGCTCTTTAACCCATGTTTAATGTGATGCTGGGGTCAAGGAAAGAGCATTCACGTCATGGCCTGTTTCCACCAATATTTCCTCCACCATGTACAAGAAGCCCAAGAAGCAACAAGACAGACGCCATTGTATGCAGATGCCGAGACGTGTGTTCAGCTCTGGCTGAACAACTTCTAATCTTGTGTGTGGACTCGATAAGAAGAGGGGTGATGCTCTCCAGCTCTAGGACCAAGTTTTACAGTGATCCTTTTTACATTTTCCTTGACCTTCGTCCCCTTTGATCTATCATTTTCACACCTTACCCATCCACATCTCTGTGTCTCTCTCTCCCCTGAAGAAGGGTCTCGACCCGAAACCTTCTCTCCCTGTCTGCCTGTCCCGCTGAGCATATTGTGTCTATCTTTGATGTGATGAGGTCTGGAGCAGTGAGCTGTATATTTTTTAGTAAGTGCTACCTGATGGCATTGTCAATAACAAGTCCGAACACTTGCCAGGTGATTGAGAGTCATCCAATTTGATTGTAATAATCCAATTGGATTTCTTCTGGTGTTCTGAACATGGAACACAAATGTCAATTTGCAAAGTTCTCCCCCCCCCCCCCCCACTGGCCATCCAACATTTATAGTTTTCCCCCCCCCCCCCCCCCCCCCCCCCCCCCCCCCCCCCCTCTCCCCCCCAGAACCTTCCCTCTTCCATTGCTCCCCCCAACCCCACCCTCTTTCTTTCCACCACCCTCCTCTTTTGGAAGGTTTAACATTAAATGGGCTATCTGATAATGTTGTACTTCCCTCCAGTAGTTCTGCTGCTGTAGACCCTGCCCACTGTTACCTCTCCAGATTTCCAGCTTAACCCATTGCTCTGGGCTTTGTTCACAATATCTACGGGAATTGAGAATAGTCAAATATGTTTAATAACATGTTTAATAACATAATAATATGTTTAATAAACAACAGAACAATTAAATTCTTTGTCAGGTCTGGAGTAGGTTTTGGAAAATGTTGTGGTGATTTGTGTGCATTTGTAATACATTCTTCTCTCCAGAAGGAATATTAACCTCTAACCTTGCTAAGATTAATATTCCTTCAGGAGAGAAGAATGTCAATTTGCAAAGTACAAATGAAAAATGTTGCAATGAATTGTTCTATGAAATACACTGGCCATCCAACATTTATAGTTTTCATCATTTGGACAGAAATCTCACTTTCTCGTTTACATTTATTTTGTATGGATCTTATTTCTTTACTGTGTCCATTATTATCCACTTGTTAGATGATAATAATTTCACTAAAATCTCCTGACTTGAACCCAAGCACAGAACTGTTTTCTTCTCTATGTGTCACTGCATCATAAAATCTGTTTTCCTCTAACTTCTACAAGTTCGATGGAAGATAGTCAAACAAAAACTCTTGGCCAGAACTTAATTATCACTGAAGAGAGACATAAAATGCTGGAGTAACTCAGCGAGACAGACAGCATCTCTGGAGAGAAGAAATGGGTAACGGTTTGGATTGAGACCCTCCTTCTTAACGGAAATTCTATGTGCCCGCCCATGAATACGCAGGGCCCTTGAATGTGATGCCTCATTGTGGGCCATGAGTTCGGCCTCTCTGCAGGAGAGAACCTGGGGGTCTTCCCTCTGGAAGGACTCTGAAGAAGAGTCTCGACCCAAAAGGTCACCCATCCCTTTTCTCCAGAGATGCTGCCTGTCGAAGAAGGGTCTTGACACGAAACATCACCCATTCTTTTTCTCCAAAGATACCACCTGTCCCGCTGAGTTACTCCAGCATTTTGTGTCTATCTTCAGTTTAAACCAGCATCTGCAGCTACTTCCTACTTATTATCACTGTTCATATCTCACAAGGCTGCCAGTCCTGTGGCTCTATGGTTCTGTGGTTATGTGGTTTCTGGTGGTCAAAAGAACTCATCCACACAACCCTCCCGCCTTGGAGAGTGGGCCACTGATAGCAGCACAAACTGAGACCCTCCCCAATGAAATCTACAGGTGGCGTTCAGATAGAATGTGCTGACAGAAAGTATTGTCACTGACTTTAAATGTCTCTGATTTAGAAATAATCCCACAAATATAATACATTAAAATATCAATAATAAATTTCTGAAATAACAAGTTCACTTCAAGATTAAATTAACTTATGTAAGTTAATTAAAAAATATTGATACTGATTAAATGATAAATAAAAACAAATCACTTCCTTATTCAGTGTTTTTAAGGTTGGATGTGGCTGTAGAATGCTGAGCAATCCGATACAAACTGTATTCAATCTCCCAGCTCACGACATGAATGCTCGAGACTGGATATGATGTCCAGGGATAGAGCAGATCATAAGGTCATAATTACGTAATTCTATCAAGTCTACTCCAACATTCTATCATGGCTGATCAACCTCTCCTTCCTAACACCATTCTCCTGCCTTCTCCCCATAACCTCTGACACCTGTACTAATCAAGAACCTATCTATCTCTGCCTTAAATATATCCATTGATTTGGCCTTCACTGTCATCTGTGGCAAAGAATTCCACAGATTCACCGTCATCTAACTAAATAAATTTCTCATCGCATTCCAAAAAAATGTCCTTTCATTCTGAGGCTATGACCTCTATTCCTAGACTCTCCCACTAGTGGAAAAATCCTCTCAACATCTGCTCTATCCAAGCCTTTCACTATTCTGTATGTTTCAATGAGGTCCCCCTTCATTCTTCTAAATTCCAGCAAGTACGGGCCCAGTGCTGACAAACATTCATCATAGGCTAAGCTACTAATTCCTGGTAGACAAAAATGTTGGAGAATCCCAAAATGGGCTGAGCATGCTCTCTGTCCCATTGTTGGGTTGTTATCAGCGTGATCTAGTCCATTAACTCTGGGGGAGAATAAATGAGAAAGGAAGAGGGCTGAGGGAGAGCCAGAGGGCTGAGGGGGAGCTGAGAAGGGGAGGAGACAGCAAGGGCTACCAGAATTTGGAGAAGTCAATGTTTATGCCGCTATGGTGCAAACAGCCCAAGCGGAAAATGAGGTGCTGCTCCTCCATGGCTCTCTCTGGCAATGGAGGAGGCCCAGGACAGAAAGGTTGGATTCGGTATGGGAGGGGGAGTTGAAGTGCTGAGCCACAGGGATATCAGGTTGGTTAATGCGGACCGAGCAGAGGTGTTCGGCAAAACGACCGCCAAGCCTACGCTTGGTCTCACCGATGTAGATCAGCTGACATATAGAGCAGTGGATGCAATAAATGAGGTTGGAGGAGATGCAGGTCGCACCTGGAACAACTGCTTGGGTCCTTGAATGAAGTCTAAGGGGGAGGTAAAGCGGCAAGTGTAGCATCTCTTGTGGTTGCACGGGAAAGTGCCCAGGGAAGGGGTGGTGCGGGAGGGAAGGGAAGAATTGACCAGGGAGTTATGGAGGGAGCGGTTATGGTGGCAGATAATCAGCCGGTATCGATAGTCTGACTTGGGTCCGAACTAGGAGGTAGGGAACTGGAGCTGGAAGCCTAAGCTTCGTCTCACCGATGTAGAGCAGCTGACACCTAGAGCAGCGGATACAATAGATGAGGTAAATACTTAAATATTCACGTGTTTGATTTATATCTATTAATTAATCTGATACCTGCATATTGGGAAATGTATCAGATTTACAAAATACGTGGTAAATTAGAACCTTGTACTTACCTCAATGTTCAGAATTATTTTCAATATAGTCACAAGGAACTGCAGATGCCAAATCTTGAACAAAACACAAAATGCTCAAGGGATTCAGCAGGTCAGGCAACATTTTTGAAGGATGGACACTAAATGCTGGAGTAACTCGTTGTGCTGGCAACATCTCTGGAGAGAGATGGAATGGTTGCCGTTTCTTCAGTCTGAAGAAGGGTCTCGATATGAAACGTCACCTATTTCTTCTCCCCAGAGATGCTGTCTGTCCCGCTGAGTTACGCCAGCTTTTATGTCTGTATTTGATGTAAACCAGCATCTGCAATTCCTTCCCAAACATCTTTGGAGGGATGATGTCTTCAGTCGAGATCCCGACTTGAAAGGTCATCTGTCCATTCCCTTCAATTGTACTTCATGATTCACTGTGTTGCTCCTGCTCTTTACGTTATATCATTTTTTTAGAGTCATAGTCAATGGGCAGTGGGCGGGTGCTATAGACCTGCACGGGAAGGTAGATGCTCCCGCCCCCACGAGTCTTGGCCAGACCTGGGAAGGCAGTCCACCTAGGAGAGGGAAAACTCTGATTTAAAACCTCCACTGCCTTGTGGCCATATCCAGTCATGGAAAAGGCTCCAGGAATAAACCTCAAGAAAATCTGTAGTCGGAGCCCCTAAGGCAGTTTGTCATTGTCTACAACCTCGCTCTGGCAGCTCCTACTATGGCGCTGGTGCCAAACTGTATTGACCCTGCTGTTCCTTTGGATCGATCAGCTATGTGGAGAGGGGGGACGTGCTGCATGAGCAACAGCCTGTCTTCCAAATGACATCGCCCAGGCTTGCATCCGGCCAGGATGCATCGCCCATGGTCAGTCATGACCGAGAGAGGCCTACTTCAGTCAATGAGTAATTCAGTGTGGAAACAGACCCTTTGGCCTAACTTGTCAACACCGGCCAATATGTCCCAACTACACTAGTCCCACCTGCCCGCATTTGGTCCATATCCCCCCAAACCTGTCCTATCAATGTACCGTATAAATTCCAATGTATATATTTTAATTTTTGTTTATTTTCTGCAATTAAATGATATCCATTCACATAGGTAGGCTGCGAGTAAAAAGCTGGCTTAAAATGTTTAAATGCTATCGTCAAAGTGTATTTTGCAAATTTCTGTTTCAATTATAATAGTTTTGTGTAACTTTAACTAACATCGTGAAATATGTATGTTGCTCTCTGCAGGAAATGGCTGTTCTGTGTTTCTGTTGCAGTGTAAATATTCAATAAATAATTCCCTGGTCTCTTTGAAATGCAGATAGCAGTAACATAGGCATCATTATAAACTATTGTGCTTTGCAAAAGGTGGTGAAAGTAAATAGCTCAGCAATTCCTGAAGTTGCATTGTCAGTGCTCACATAAAACTGCGATCAATGGCCCCAATGGCCCCTCATGTTGTAAACCAAATTCATGGAACCAATGTCCATGTCCAGAAAGGCATGCTGAAACTTCAACCATGTGAGAGGCATAAAATGCTGGAGTTACTCAGCGGGACAGGCAGCATATCTGGATAGAAGGGATGAGTGACGGTTTGGATCGAGACCCTTCTTCAGACTGAGTCTGGGTAGAGGGAGTCACTGAGATAAGGAAGTGTAAGGTGTGAAAATGAGATCAAATGAGATGACGTTTCAAGGAAAGTGTAGAATAGATCATTGTTAACAAGGAGAAGGTGACAACGAAGCATATGGTGATAACATTTAATTAATGGGACAGTCAGACTGGTCAGAGATCTAGGAAGAGGGAGGGGTGGAGAGAGTGGGAAAACAAGGTTTACTTGACGTAAGAGATGTCAATGTTCCTACCGCTGGGATTTAAGCTGCCCAAGTGGAATATGAGGTGCCGTTCCTCTAATTAGCGCTGACAGTGGACGAGGCCCAGGACAGAAAGGTCAGTGTGGGAATGGGAGGGGGAGTTAAAGCATTGAGCAACCGAGAGATCAGGTAGATTTAGGCGGACTGAGCGGTGGTTTTCAGCGAAATTTTTGCCGAGCCTGCGCTTGGTCTCTCAGATATACAGGAGTCCACATCTGGAACAGCGGATACAGTAGATGAGGTTGGAGGAAATGCAAGTGGACCTTTGCCTCACCTGAAAAGACTGTCAGGGCCCTTGGGCGGAGTCGAGGGAAGAGGTATAGGGACACGTATTGCGTCTCCTGCGGTTGCAGGGGAAGTACCTGGGGAGGGGGTGGTTTGGGTGGGAAGGGATGGGTTAACCAGTGAGTTGTGGAGGGAACTGACTGTGGAAAGCGGAAGAGGATGGACATGGGAAAATGTGGTTAGTGGTGGGATCCTGTTTGAGGTGGAAAAAATGTCGGAGGATTATGTGTTGTATGCGATGGCTGATGGGGTGAGAAGTGAGGACAGGGGGGACTCTGTCACTGTTACGAATGGGGGAAGGGGGAGAGAGAGCGGAACTGTGGGATACCGAGGTGACCCTAGTGAGGTCTTCATTTATGATGGAAGAGGAGAACCCTCAATCCCTAAAGAATGAGGACATCTCAGATGTGATGTCTGGGGTTTACACTTGCCCAACAATGGAGCTCATGATCTCAATAGTTTTGTGAATGAAAGAAGTCTGAGGTGGAGACATATGGCACTGCAGATGCTGAAATCTTGAGCAAAATTAAATTGTTCGAGGAACTCAACAGGTCAGGGGGCAACTGAGAAGGGAAGTGGACAGTTTTGGGTCGGGACCCTTCTTTAGGCTTGTTATGTATGAAATATGATCAACATATTTGATGTCTTGCACAATGGTATGCATGCGCAGGAGAGACTCATCATGGCGTTCAGAATAAAAGAAGCTTGGGGGTTTACTCCCATGTCCGAGCCTTATTTAAAGTCATTTTCCAGCACCAAATACACAACAATTGGTGATGAGAATCAAAAAACAGAAAAAAGAACAAGTATTTCCAAGAAAAAATAAAAAAGTTAAAAATAGGTTTGTATTTGGAACCACAAATTGGAACGGCACCAAGCAGAAAGATTTGGCGCCAAATTGTATTTGAATTGGCGCCAAAGAAAAGAAAAGTCGGAACGGGAAGCAAGAGCACAACTAGTGTGACAGTAAGTGTCGCCGAAGAGCGCAGCTGGAAGCTAGAAGCCTAACCAGCAGGACACCGACAGCGTCAGCTTACCTAGAACGCTTTCTAGTGCCGTGCAGCCCACAGCGAGATCCAGCAGCCGCCAACGATGTCGGGTGAGTGTCCAGTGCCGTGCAGCCACAGCCATGTCCACCGCCACCGACGATGAAGCCGAGCCTCCAGCAAGCCAGCCCAGCAGCGAGCACAGCCAGCCCGGCCGCGAGCACAGCCAGCCCGTGAAGCCAGCAACAGCCAGCCCGTGAAGTCAGCAACAGCCAGCCCAGGAAGCCAGCGACAGCCAGCCCGTGAAGTCAGCAACAGCCAGCCCAGGAAGCCAGCGACAGCCAGCCCGTGAAGCCAGCGACAGCCAGCCCGTGAAGTCAGCAACAGCCAGCCCGGGAAGCCAGCAAAAGCCATCTGAGAAACCAGCAAAGCCTGCCTGTAAGGACAGCCCGAGAAGTCGCCGAGGCTCCGGTGTCCTGGACTGTACGAATTTAATGCATTGATCATAGTTATCAATGATTTAAGCAAATATGCATGCATAGCAGGCTTTAAAATGTTCTAGTTTGCTATTAACATTAAATGTTGATTTATTAGTATACATCTATTATTATAAGAATTAGTAATAGTCAGTGGGCTGGATAACTTCTTAGTGTGTAAAAAAAAATTAAATCCAGTGCAGAGAACACTGTGTGAAAGAACAGAACATAGTGTACCTGAATTCCAACAGTGTAACATGGCTACTTCAGGAAATGTGCCCCAGTTAGTAAAATGATGCCAATAAAAGAACAAGATGTCACCCAGCTCCAACTGTTTCCCTTTAGAATCGTTACTGAAAAATTCAAATACCTCGGAGTTTACATTACGAGAAAATATTCCCTTTTGTTTAAAACAAATTTTCCACCATTAATTGCTAAACTCCATACGTATATTCAATTTTGGAAAACACTGCCTATTTCTCTTCTCGGCAGATTAAATGCCGTAACGATGATATTTCTCCTGCAGCTTCTATACTTTTTCCAGTCAATACTGATATATCTTCCCAAATGATAAATAAAAAAATTGATTCCATTGTCACTAATTTCATCTGGGACTATAAAAGCCATCAAATACACAAAATACATTTGTGTAAATCCAAAGAGAATGGAGGACTAGCTTTACGTAACTTCCTCTTTTACAATTGGGCAACCAATATTACAACTATAATTTTCTGGATGGATGATTCATACCAACAGGCAAACTGGCTAAAAATGGAGAGGGAAGATTGCTTGCCATTCTGTATAGGCTCCATTGTCCTGTCTCCAATTTCTCTGAATGTCAATGTATAAGCATAACCCGACAATACAAAGTACTGTCCGTAGCTGGAAACAGTTGAAACTCAGTCTCAAATTGAGAAACATGTCTCTCCTTCTCCCCATTGCAAATAATCCCTCTTTTAAACTTTCTATCCTAGATGCGGTTTTTGTTCAATGGAAGAATCAGGGAATCAATACTGTGGGAGACTTTTATCAGAAGGGGACTCTTTCCTTTCAAGAATTGCAGGAGAAATACAAATTGAACACCAATAACTTTTTCAGATACCTCCAAGTTAGGGATTACGTGAGAACATATACACAAGACTGCTCCTCTGTAGCTCCAGACATACTCGATGGATGTTTGAATAAACATGCAGATACAGAGAAGTTAATATCCCACATTTTCAATGCCATCCAAAATATCGATACTCCATTATTTGAGATTTTTAGGCGTCATGGGAGGATGAGATGGGTCAACACATCTCTCAGGATATATGGGACGATAGCCGACAATACATACATCATTGCTCTTTAAATGCCAGACACTGCCTGATACAGTTTAAAGTATTGCACAGGCTATATTACTCAAAGACCAAATTGAACAGGATTTTCCCCAGCGTTTTCCCCCTTTGTGACAAATGTCACTCTCAAGAACCCACCTTAACCCATACTTTTGTACTCTCTACAAAAATAGATTTTTTTTGGACGGAAGTCTTTAACGTTTCCTCTAAAACACTGAAAATTCCACTAGAACCAGACCCCAAACTGATAATACTGGGAATATCAGAGGCATGTATCAAACTAATGGTATTTCAAAGATATTTTCTTGATTACGGTCTAATATCGGCAAAAAAACATACTTAAATTTTGGAAAAAGATAACAGTCCCCTCGGTGAAGATGTGGATTACAGAAATGACAGAGACACTACATCTAGAAAAAATTATGTTTTTTCTTGACTGACAAACCGGAACAATTTTTAAAAATATGGTCTCCTTTTATTGAATTTCTTGAACAATACAATGGTTGAACACAAACTCAAAACTGATTGTAGGGCTGGGTGAGCGGGCGCATGGGTGGGTCGAAGGACATATCTCTTCTTTTTCTTTCTTTTCATCTTTCTCTTTCCTTCTTCTTTCTTTTATCTTCTTTCAATTTAATATTATTTTTGTAAAATGTTAACAATGAAGCTTTGCTAGAGTTGTAGAACTGCTAAGTCATTCTTTTTTGGTACAATTGCTTCCAATAAAATAATAATTTAAAAAAGAAATCAATGATTTAAGCAAATATGTGTGCACAGTAGGTACAGTATATGGCTTAACATGTTCTATTAAATGTCCGTTTATTAGAATAAATCTATTATTATAATAATTAGTAATAGTCAGTGGGCTGGATAACTTCTTAGTGTGTAAAATAATTAAGTCCAGCGCAGAGAACACTGTGAGAGAACAGAACATAATGTACCTGAATAGCAAATGTTCGGTAGACGGCGCGACTCTCGTCAGCAGCGGCCTCTGCAGTCCGTCTGCGTTTTTATTATTTTCTGTCTATGTTTTTATGTAGTTTTTGTTATTTTTTGTTGGAGTGTGTGTGTGGGGGTTGGGGGTGGGGTGGGAGGGAGGGGGCAACTTTTAAATCTCTCCCTGCACGGGAGACCCGACCTTTTCTTGTTGGGTCTCCGTTGTCGTTGGGGCTGCAATGAGGTGCGGCCTCCAACAGAAGAAGACCGGAGACTCTGGTGCCGACGACTCACTGTCACCGTCATGGAGCTGGCCGAGTCCGGAGCGGGTGGAGCGGTGGTGGAGCGCTGCTGCTGCTGCTGCTGCTGCGGCCCGACCTCCGGAGATTAGGAGGCTGCTACTGCTGGTCTGCGGACGGCGGCACCAGGAGCCCGCGGATCCCTGGAGGGAGACCGCCTTTCAGGGCCCCTGCAACAGCGACTTCTCCCGCCCGAGTTGCGGGGTCGAAGAGCTCCTGGAGTGGGGCCTAACATCACCGCCCCGCGCGGCTTGGAATGGCCGCGGGACTCTGCGAGCGCACGCCGGGGGCTCTAACACCAAGACCCGGTGTGCGACCTCGCACCACCCGGCGTGGCTTTAATGGCCGCGGGACAATCGCCATCACCAGCCGGGGGCTTTGACTTTGACTCTGACTCTGACTGGGGGGGGGGGGGGGGGTGCAGTGGAGAGATAAGTTTTTTTGGCCTTCCATCACAACGATGTGATGGATGTTTATGTAAATCATGTTGTGTCTTGGGTCTATTTGTTTGTAATGTATGGCTGCAGAAACGGCATTCCGTTTGGACCTCAAGGGGTCCAAATGACAAATAAATTGAATCTTGAATCTTGATCTTGAATCTTGAACTATGTAGCATGGCTACTTCAATTGTAGGAAATGTGCCCCAGTTAGATTCAGGGTATAATTTTGAGGAATGGACCGAAGTCTTAGAAGCTTGGTCCATTTCAGATTATATCACTGCAGAGGAGAAGAAGTGAGCATGGTTCCTTACAGGCTTAGGAAGCAAGGGTTATCACACCTTACGCCTTACGTGCATTGCTGCAGCCAGCAAAGCCCGCGAGTAAAACGTACGAGGAATGTAAGGAGGCGTTAATTGCTCATTTCTCGCAAAAACCTCCAAGGGCATCCAGAGAAAAGGAGCCTGAACTAAAGAAGACATGGAGTCCATCAAGGGCATCCAGAGACAAGATTCTCAACTCCAATAGGTGCTGGAGAGGTTGCTGCAGCCGTGGAGCCGACAGTGTGTAAATTCCGAGATGGTAAATGCTTCAGGTGCTCGGGAACGGGTCACACCAAAAGCTAGTGTGATGCTGTTAGAGTTTACCAACAGCAGTACTGGGCACATGTACTAGCCAGAAGTCAAATGCAAATGTACATTGCGATCCAAAGGGTAACCCTATCTATTCAAGCTGCCTTCAGGGGTATGTAGGTACAGAGAGAGATCCGGGACAAACAGGAGGCAGCAACAGTAATACAAGCAGTAGTTAGAATGCGCAGAATATACCTTCCATACAGGGCAATGAGATTGGCAGCTATAATAAGTCAAACCCATTATAGGGCACACCTTCCAATGGAAACTGCTCGCAAAACTTACGTGAAGGTATGCAGCAGCGTTTTGCTGCTTCAGGCTGCCTACCGAGGAATGGTTGTTCTAAAGCATTTGCAGTGCATGCACAAATCTGCCAAGGTCATACAGACTTATTATCAGATGCATAAACAGCGCCAGTATTTCAAGAAACTATGCTGGTCTGCCACTGCTGTACAGGAACGATACCGGGCTTGCCAGATAAGAGATGCCCATGTGAGATTATAATAGTTTGAAAAAGGCAGTGTGTTGCATTCAGGCTTTCTACCACGGGGTTAAAGCCAGAGAATTGGTTGAAAATATCAAGGCAGCACGCCATATTAAGTCATTCTTAATGGCGCAGCAATGGAGTTGCTGCCTCACAGCCCAAGGAGGGTCATGACAGAAGCCTCCTCATGGCGATCCCTGGAAGCGATGACAGGATGCACTCTGTGACGCGTCAGGCCACAATTCTGTCAACATGTCGGATGACGACAGAAGCCAACGGCGAGGTACATTGTCTGGCACACAAATGAACAAACGAACAGCACAAGAGGCCCAGGTTTGATCCTGACTACGGGTGCTGTCTATATGGACGCCTATGACTTCCAGGGTTTACCCTGGGTGCTCTGGTTTCTTCCCACACTCCAGAGACATAGAAGATTGTAGGTTAATTGGCTTTTTTAAAGATTGTAATTTGTCCCAAGTGTGTAGAATATTGCTAGTGTACAGCGAATCGCTGGTCAGAGTGGACTCGGCGGACTGAAGTGCCTGTTTCCAGGCTGGATTTCTAAATTAAACCAAACTAACTAACCTAATCACTAGATCACTTTGTGCAATGTAGGATGTTGTTGGTACATGAAAAATATAACTGGAAGATGTTTCCCAAAATCAAACAATGCATTTCCCTGTGAGTTTCACTCTCTCCAATAGTTGCCATTCATATGGAGCAAGTGTTTCTCCCTGATCTTCGGTTTCCGCCCTCACTCCAAAGACGTCCAAGTTTATAGTTTAATTGGCTTGGAATAAAGGTAAATTGTCACTAGTGTGTGTAGGATAGTGTTAATGTGTGGGGATTGCTGGTCAGTACAGGCTCAGTGGACCGAAGGGCCTGTTTCTGTGCTGTATCTCTAAACTAAACTAAATTAAAATCAAGAGGAAGGGCCAAAACAGCATCCTCTATGAGGCAATAGTAAGAGATTGCCATTGAAACTAATGTTGTGACAAGGCTCTATTTTCCTCGTAAGCAATCATGCCTTCATAGAGCCAGAGGGAAGGAACTTTTCTGTTCAATAACTGAGAGATTCTTTCTCAGCTGAAATGTCAAACACATGCCATCAAATTAATCAAACAAACAAGAAATGGCCAGCTCTTTCAATCAAATGCAATTCATGTTATTGAGCAAGGATCCATCTAAATGAGCTGGGAAGCCTTGATGCATACCAACTCTATTCATTAATCTCACTGTCATGTCACTGGCTTGGAAAGTCAAAGACAGGCCTTTCTTTCGATTGACATTCAAGTCGGAAATGTTTAAAATCCGGCCACCATCCAGTTCACTGAAGGCTTGATTATTGTGTTTATTGCCAAACTTGTTCTCGATATGTTTATAGCTAATAGTAGCAGGTTTGATTATAAAACCAGTAATAAAGCTTTCAGTAAGGAGAAATAGTGGATTGATTTTGAAAAGGTTACTTGCTGAATGGTGCACAAGAGGGCCTTATCTATCAGCACTCGATATTTCTTATGAAACTTGTGGTCAGGGATCGTTTGACTGAGAAAGAGTAATGAATGTGTTTACTCACAAAGACTAACACTCAAGGTAAAACCTAAGGTACCAAGTCCAAGCTCCTAAGTTTATGTGGGTTTAAAAGCTACATGCGGCATGGTGGCACAGCGGCAGAGTTGCTGCCTTACAGCGCCAGAGACCCGAGTTCGATTCTGACTACAGGTGCCATCAAGTTGGGAAAAGGGGAAGTATAATGGGATCTGGGGTTCTTGTACATCAGTCTATGAAAGTAAGCATGCAGGTACATCAGGCAGTGAAGAAAGCAAATGGCATGCTGGCCTTTATAACAAGAGGTATCAAATATAGGAGTAAAGAGGTCTTTCTGCAGTTGTACAGAGCCCTAGTGAGATCACACCTGGAGTATTGTGTGTAGTTTTGGTCCCCTAATTTGAGGAAGGACATTCTTGCTATTGAGGGAGTGCAGCGTAGGTTTACAAGGTTAATTCCCGGAATGGCGGGACTGTCATATGCTGAGATTGGAGCAGCTGGGCATGTACACTTTGGAGTTTAGGAGGATGAGAGGGATTCTCATTGAAACATATAAGATTGTTAAGGGCTTGGGCACGCTAGAGGCAGGAAACATGTTCCCGATGTTGGGGGAGTCCAGAACCAGGGGCCTCAGTTTAACAAAAAGGAGTAAGCCATTTAGAACGGAGACGAGGCCACTTTTTCTCCAAGAGAGTGGTGAGTATGTGGAATACTCTGCCTCAGAGGGCGGTGGAGGTAGGTTCTCTGGATGCTTTGAAGACAGAGCTAGATAGGGCTCTTAAAAATAGCGGAGTCAGGGGATATGGGGAGAAGGCAGGAACGGGGTACTGATTGGGGGATGATCAGCCATGATCACATGAATGGCGATGCTGGCCCGAAAGGCCAAATGGCCTACTCCTGCACCTATTGTCTATTGTCTGTATGGAGTTTGTATGTTCTCCCCATGACCTGCATGGGTTTTCTCCGAGATCATCAGTTCCCTGCCACATTCCAAAGACAATTAACAGTAGGTTAATTGGATTCAGTAAAGATTGTAAATTGTCCCTAGTGTAGGATAGTGTTCATGTGCAGGGATCGCTGGTTGGCGCGGACTAGGTGTGCCGAAGGGCCTGTTTCCATGCTGTATCTCTAAACCAAACTAAACTAAAAACTGAAAAAATATTTACTGGAAATGAACTGCTTTTTATAGCACAATATTAGCAGGATGGATCAGGATACTCAAGCCAACACTACCAGCCATAATTCGCTCCTCTGCCATTTCATTTTTTCATGGGTCTACGCAAGGAACAAGTACTGGTAAGATCGGCAGTTTAAGAATGAAATGTTCCTTCAAGCAAGAATCAAACAACAAACTTATGGCCTTGTGTTTATGCCAGCACCAATTCCAGACTTCTTCAACACAAGGTACAGCCTGCAACAGGTCCCTTTTAGGAATTAAATACACATAGAGCTACAAAACGGCACAGCATGGAAAGAATATATTTTCTTCATCTCTTTAATGACTTCTGCTTTCCGAGCCTCCACTTCTTCATCTTTACTATGGATGTCCAGTCACTCTACACCTCCATCCCCCACCAGGAAGACCTTAAATCCCTCCGAATCTTCCTCGACCACAGAACCATCCAAATTCCCTCTACTAACACTCTACGAAGTCTAGCCGAGCTGGTCCTCACCCTTAACAACTTCTTCTTTGATTTCTCCCACTTCCTCCAAGTCCAAGGCATAGGCTATGGGCACCCCCATGGGCCCAAGCTATGCCTGCTTCTTTGTAGGGTACGTTGAACAATCCCTGTTCCAGGCATACACTTGTCCTATACCCATCACTCGAAATTCAAATTAGACCATCTCCGAAACCTCTCTCCCCTTTCTTGATCTCACAGTCTCCATCACAGGAAATAAACTATTGACTTACGTCTATTACAAACCCACTTACTCCCACAACTAACTACACTTTTTCCCACCCTGCTTCCAACAAAGACTCTAGCCCCTGTTCCCAATTCTCCATCTATGCCATATCTGCACCCAAGATGAGGTGTTCCGTACCAGGACATTTGAGATGTCCTCATTCTTTAGGGAACGTGGTTTCCCCTCTCCCATCATAGATGAGGCCCCCACTCATGTCTCCTTGGTACCCCGCAGCTCTGCCCTTGCTACCCCCCCCCCCCACCCAGTCGCAACAGAGACAGTGTTCCCCTAGTCCATACTTTTCACCCCATCAGCTATCGCATACAACACATAATCCACAGATATTGTTCCTACGTCCAACGGGATCCCAATACTTGTCACGTCTCCCCATCTCCACAACTACCTGGTTAACTCATCCCTTCCCGTCCAAACCACTCCCTCCCCAGGTACCTTCCCCTGCAACCGCAGGAGATGCAACACCTGTCCCTATACTTCATCCCTTGACTGTCCAGGGACAGTCCTTTTCGGATCGGCAGAGGTTTACTTGCACCTCCTCCAACCTCATCTACTGCATCCGTTGTTCAAGATTTGGCTCTTATACATCTGCAAGACATAATGCAGACTGGGTGATCATTTCACTGAACACCTTAGCTCAGTCCGCTTGAACTGACCAGATCTCCTGGTTGCTAAACAGTTTACACTGACCTTTCCGTCCCAGATCTCCTCCCTTGTCAGTGAGGCTAAACGCCAATTGGAGAACAGCATCTCATATCAGTGGTATGAATATTGATTTCTCTAACTTCAAGTTACCCCGGCATTCAATCTCTCTCTCTATACCACCCCGACCAGCTTTTAATTTTCACCCAACAAACCAGAAACGTCACCCATCCCTTCTCTCCAGGGATGCTGCCAGTCCTGCTAAGTTACTCCAGCTTTTTCTGTCTACCTTCTTACCCATATTTCTGTCCAATTGTGTAGATTTTAAGTTGCAATTGTATCCACCTCCATTGCTTTCTCTGGCAGCATTCAGATCTGGGCTCCAGATCTGGGCTGTCCCTCTGAACGATTCTGAAAGTTGAGGTTAATGCCCATCATGATCTTGTGTTCCTCCAAAGAAAAAGGTCCCCACTCCCTATAATTCAAGCCCGCAAGCCTAGTTAATATTCTGGTGAATCTCCACTGCAGCCTTTCTAATCTAATGACTTTCTACTGTTGAGTGTCCTGAACTGAACACTGTACTTCAAGTGTTTAAGAGGGAACTGCAGATGCTGGAGAATCGAAGGTTACACAGAAAACCTGGAAAAACTCAGCAGGTGCAGCAGCATCTATGGAGCGAAGGAAATAGGCAACGTTTCGGGCCGAAACCCTTCTTCAGACTGATCGGGGGTGGGGCCCCACCCCCGATCAGTCTGAAGAAGGGTTTTGGCCCGAAACGTTGCCTATTTCCTTCGCTCCATAGATGCTGCTGCACCCGCTGAGTTTCTCCAGCTTTTCTGTGTAACCACTGTACTTCAAGTGTTGTCTCACGAATGTCAATACTATTCCCAGTAAAGGCAAGTGTGCCATACTCCTCATTCACAAGGCTATGCACCTGACCTGGCACTCTCAGAGAGCCACGCACCTTTACTCCAAGTTCAATCTATTCTGCAACACTCCCTACGACTCTACCATTTACTGTGTGAATCGCACCCTGGTTTAACATACCAAAGTGCAACTCCTCACACTTTTCAGTTAAATTGTTCATTTTCCATTCTTTGGCATATTTCCCAACGAAACTAGATCTTGTTGTAGATTTAGATATCCTTCCTCACTTTCCATTTTATTACCAATTTTGTTGGTCATCTGTACAATTACTAAGCATTAATGTAGATTACAAAGAGTACTGGCCCCTGTAGTGCTCCACTGGTCACAGGGCTCCACTCAGAAAAGCAACTTCCACAACTATACTTTGACTCCTTCCTCTGAGCCAAGTTCAAATCCAATGGGCTAGCTCACCTCGGATTACATGAATTCTAACCTTTCATACTAGCCTTCCATGTGGGACTTTGTAAAAGCCTTGCTAATGTTCATATAAACAACATCCACAAGCCTGCAATCATCTTGGTGACCTCCCATGCACATAAACCATGCTGACTGCCCCTAATCAATCCATGCATATCGAAATGCTGATAGATTCTGTCTCTGAGAATCACCTCCAACAGCATTCTCACCGGCCTATAGTTGCCCGGTTTGTCCTTGCTGCCCCTCTTAATTAACAGTACAACATTCACCATCTTCCAGTTTTCCAGAACTTCACTTGTGGCTATACTTCTTTCAAATGCTCCTGCAAGGGCCTCTGTAATTTCCTCCCTAGCTTCCCACAAGTTCTGTGGATGCACATAAGTTTATAAGGTCATAAATGATAGGATCAGAATTAGGCTACTTGGCCGATCAAGTCTACTCCGCCATTCAATCATGGCTGATCAATCTTTCCCTCTCAACCCCATTCTCCTGCCTTCTCCTCATAACCACTGACACCCGTACTAATCAATAATTTATCAATCTCTGCCTTAAACGTATACATTGACAGCCTCCACAGCCTTCTTTCGTAGTAAATTCCATAGTTTCACCACCTTCTGATGAAATAAATTTCTCCTCATCTCCTTCCCAATGGAACGTCCTTTAATTCTGAGGCTATGACCTCTGGTCCACTCTACTGCAATCAGGCCCTCGGGAATTATCCACAAAGGATTAAAACCACCAATACTTTTGCTTTGGTAATTTGGATGTGATCTCAGACATCATGACTCTGATGCTTCAATTCCACAGTTTCCATGATCTTTCTTCAGTAAAAATGGATAATGGATTCATTTAATATATCTCCCCCATCTATGTAAAATCAACCATGCTGATCGTTAAGGGGACTTATTCTTTCCCCATCCAACTCTTTATACTCTTCTTATCCCTGCAGATTTTCCTTTACCTTGCCAGTCGGCTCCGTTTCATTTTCACATTCTGACCTCCTGATTGCCGTCTTAAGTACATTCATACACACATTATACTCAATCCAGGATTCCCTGGATCCTGACTGCATAAATCTCATCCTTATTTTTACTGACCAGAGCCTTAACATTTCTCATCAACCAGGATTCCCTAAATGTGTCAGCCTTGCCCTTCACCCTAACAGGAGCATATTGATCAAGTAGAGCTGAACAGCACAGAAACAGGCCTTTCGGCCCAAATTGTCTTTGCTGACACAGATACCCCATCTCTGCGAGTCCCTCTAAATCTTTCCTATCCATGTACTTGTCCAAATGTCTTTCAAATGTTATCACATAACTCTCTAATCTATCTCTTCTGGCAGCCTGTTCTATATACATGTCACCCTCTGTGAGCAAAGATTGCCCCGCAGGTTACTGTTACAACTTGCCCTTCTCACCTTAAACTTTTGTTCTTGATACCACTACTCTGGGTAAAAGAGTCTGTGCATTCCCCCTTTCTATTCCTCTCATGATTTTACATCCTTTATAAGATCAGCCCAGCCTTCCGCACTGTAAGGAATAAAGTCCTAGCCTGCACAACCTCTCCCTTTAGTTCAGGCCCTCAGGTCCTGGTAACAACTTTGTAAATTCTATCTGCACTCTTTCCAGCTGAGCAACTTCCTTGTTGTACCCAAGTGACCAACACTGAGCACATTATTCCAAAATGTGGCCTCACCAACATGTTGTCCAATTATAACATAACATTCCAACTTCTGCATTCTATTTCTTGACTGATGAAAGCCAATCTACTGAAAGCCTTCTTCTCCAGTCTACCTACCCATGATGCAACTTTCAGGGAACTATGTACCTCTACTCAGAGATCCCTTTTCTTTTTTGCTCCTCAAGGCCCTGCCATTCACCGTGAAGGTCCTGCCCTGGTTTGACTTCCCAAAATGTAACACTTAATACTTAAACTCCATTGGCCATTCCTCAGCCCACTTACCCAGCTGATCCAGATTCTGTTATAAATTTTCAGCGCCAGTACTCTTGGGCTCTTACTTTTGAAATCCTTCCGCTTGCCAGCCATTCTCTTACCTGCAAACATACTCTCCCAATCACCCTCTGTAACCTCCTACCTAAAGCCTCAAAATTTTGCTTTGGCCCAATTTAAGCTTTCAACTTGTGGGCTAGTCCTATTGTTTTCCATGACTACTATTACAGTAACAGATTTGTGACCCCAAGGTGCTAACACTACTAACACTTCAGTTACCTACTCTATCTCGTTTCCCAACAGAAGGTCCAGTGCAGGGCCCTCTCATGTAGGGCCCTCTATAAATGGATGAAGAAAACTTTATTTAGTACATGTAACACATTCCACCCCATCCATACCCTTGACACCATGTGCCAATAGTTGGGAAGTTACAATTTCCCAATACTACCTATTAATTTCATTGCTAGCTGCAATTTCCCAATGGATCTGCTCCTCTAATTTACACTGACTATTGTGAGCAGAATCTTGATCAGCTAAGCAAGTGGGCCGAAGAATGATGTTTAATTTAGATAAGTGTGTGTAGTTGCATTTTGGAATGTCAGATGAGGTTAGGATCTTCACAATGAGCGGTTGGGCTCTGGGTTATGTTGTAGAACAGAAAGATCTAGGAGTACAGGTACATATTTTCCTGAAAGCAGCTAGGTAGGTGACACTCGGACTATTGGTCAGATTTTGCTGACTTTTCCTTGCATTAATCATTATTCCCTTATCATGTATCTATGCACAGTAAAATGGCTCAATTGTAATCAGGTATTGTCTTACTGCTGATTGGTTAGCACGCAACAAAATATTTTCACTGTACCTCGGTACATGTGACAATAAATTAAACTAAGGTAGGCCGGTGAAGATGGATTTTGGTACATTGGCGTTTATCAGTCAGGGAATTGAAAATAGAAGTTGGAACATTACGTTACAGTTGTACAAGACATTGGTGAGGCTGCATTTGGAGTATTGTGTTCAGTTTTAGTCACTCCGCTCTAGGAAAGGTGCCATTTAGATCAAAAGGGTTCAGTAAAAAATTATGACAATGTTACCTAGACTCAAAAGCCTGAAGGGAGAGGCTGGCAGGCAAGGACTTTATTCCTTGGAGCACAGGAGGCTGAAGGGTGATCTTATATGTGCATCAAACCACGAGGAGGATTGATAAGGTGAATGTACAGTATTTTCCCTGAATTGGGGAATGAAGAACTAATGGGCATAGATTCAGCTGATGGGGAAAAATGTAATAGGAACATGAGGGTCAGCTTTTTCACACTGAGTGTGGTAGGTATATGGAACAAACTGTTAGAGGAAGTAGTTGAGGCAGGTACAATAAGAACATTATAAGTAATTTGGACACAACAATGTGGTTATCAAACTTGATCAACAATGAGGTTAACCAAACATTTCCGATCTGTTTACCATTTCAAGCAGATTTTTATTTTTTATTGATTCATATCATGTATCCGCCTGAAGAGAATTGTGAATTTAGTCCTGTGCCTGCATATCAATTCAGGAATGGAGACAATGAATGAATATCTCATGAGGTTTATCAAGGAAAATTCTTTGTTGTTGTTTTCCTTCCAGCAACAGAGCAACTGAAAATCAACATTTACATATAAAATATGGATTCAATGCAAATAGTATAAATCACCTATTGACATTCTAGCCAATGACATGAAAATCTAGGTAATACCTCCACTCTGAGAACATCAAGTAGAAAATATATTCATGATATGCAGTAAAATTGAAGTATAATCAGGTTTGTCTTGAGAAATTGCAATCAAATATGTGCATGGAAGATGGACAAGCTGAATTAGAGTGTTAACTGAGGTTCACCCCTGCTTTAAACAACTCACTCCGTAATTATCACAGCTAGCCACTCTTGAAATATGTCTCAGTTCTAACAAGAGTTACCAATTACCTTTCATCTTATCTTGGAGACATCAGGAATTGACACCAGCACAGCATGTGTGAATGAATAAAGCTAATTTATTTGACATAATATATGGATTGTAATGATAGCCTAGATGTGGTTCAGATTGGCATGTACAACAAGCACTAATTCTGTAATTAAAGGGAAATGAGGTACCAAAGTAGTTAACAGTATTAAATCATTATTATCATTAAATTACTTTTGCAGTCACTTTATTACCACAAATCCCAACTTGGAATTTAGATCAGAAGCTACTGACGTTTGCACATTTCATTTACACTTCCCATGAAATTTTGCTTGCCAATGTTTATGATGACCTGAGGGAGGAAAATAATTAAAAATAACATTCCTTGAAATAATTATCTTATGAATGAAGAACATATTTAATGATTACACATGTTGGACGGAACTGCAGATGCTGGTTTTGCACCGAAGATAGACACAAAATGCTGGAATAACTAAACGGGACAGGTAGCATCTCTGGGAAATGAAATGGTTGACGTTTCATCTTGAGCCGAAACGTCGCCCATTCCTTCTATCCAAAGATGCTGCCTGTCCTCGCGAGTTACTCCAGCATTTTGTGTCTATATGTCTATTTTTTTTTTAAATCGCTGGACAATTTAATATTTGGATTAAAATAAAAAGTTAATTCAAACACACACAACGTGACGGATCGCAAGAACGGGACAAAACAAAGTGTGAGTCGTTTATTTTACATATAATCTTGCTTCTTGGGATGACTTTAATCTAATTTTACGTTGCGAAAATGTGATTTGGGCCCCATACGAAGCGGCAGTGTTTTTCCTGCCAATATGGGGTTCAAATTCACCGTAAATGCAACGTTCCAATTGATTGCGTTCCAGAAGCAAGATGATTAAAATGCCCAATTTTTTTGGAGATAAGCCGTCTAAATTGTCTATATTTTGTGTTATTCTCTCTCTCCATGATCATTATTTTTAAACTAAATATTCACAACCGTTTGTGTCACATGTATTGTGCAAAAAACAATAATTTGATTATATTTTGGGTGGATTTTTATATATTAATTTACGGGAATTAAATATTAAATTCCTCCCATCTGGGATATAAATTCATGACAGTGAGATTTTAAAAAAATCATGTTATATTGTGAATTCTTGTGTGAATGGGATTAGTTTGTTATTTGAATACTTAGGCTATTAAAAAAAAATCATCATCTTCTTAAGAAATGGAATCTACAGGACATTGTTAATGGGAAAGTAGTGGGCAGAAAGGCATGTCATGTGTGGTTTGAAAAACAAAAACTTGTAGTTTACATTGCCAAAATGGAAAAGTTGAGGAAAAACAAGGTGTACAGAGTTGCTTATTTGGTTACAATCTGAGGAGTATGATGATGCTACTGATTATGATATGCCAATGTACCAGCTAGCAACTGATCTTCTCCAGAAAGACTTGGTCTATTACAAGACATTGTAATGTATTTACCTATCTGTTACAGACGTACAGCATATAATACAATAATATTAAAGATCTGATCTTGAAATTATCAAATTTATGAATTTTCAAGGCAGTCTGGGTGTTTATTGCTATTTATACTGTGGATAGAGAACTGGTTGACAGACAGGAAGCAAAGAGTAGGAGTAAACGGGTCCTTTTCACAATGGCAGGCAGTGACTAGTGGGGTACCGCAAGGATCAGTGCTGGGACCCAAGCTATTTACAATATATATTAATGATTTGTTTCAGAATGCTTCAATCTATAATAACAGAAAATGTCATTCAGTTCTCTTAATTTTTAAGAAAGTTATGGGCTTTTAACTGACCTCGATCACAGTTTTTGTGTTGTCAATGGAAAAGCAATAGGGAACATGATGCTAATTTTCGAGTAATGGCCATAACTTTTTTAATACTGAAGTTATGAAAGTGAATTAGGTGTCTAATTAAAATTATGTTTATGCTTTATCTGATGAGATAAATTGCAGACTTGATTTTTTAAAATCTCAAAATGTTGTAACATTGCTAGATCAAGTGTTTGATTCAGTGGTTCTTGACTGAAACTAGACTGGGGGGAAGCTTAGATCGAGCAATTTACAGATACGTAGACCTTCAAGCCAGCACTGCCATTCAATGTGATCATGGTTGATCATCCACAATCAGTACCCCATTCCTGCCTTCTCCCCATATCCCTTGACTCTGCTATCTTCCAGAGCTCTTTATTAACTCTCTCTTGAAAGCATCCAGAGAATCAGCCTCCACTGCCTTCTGAGGCAGAGAATTCCACAGATTCACAACTCTCTGGGTGAAAAAGTTTCTTTTCATCTCCGTTCTAAATGGCCCACGCCTTATTCTTAAACTGTGGCCCCTGGTTCTGGACTCCCCCGACATCGGGAACATGTTTCCTGCCTCTAGTGTGTCCAATCGTTTAATAATCTTATGTTTCAATAAGATCCCCTCTCATCCATCTAAACTGCAGAATATGCAAGCCCAGTCACTCCATTCTTTTAATATATGACAGCCCCACCATCGCTGGAATTAACCTTGTGAACCTACACTACACTCCCTCAATAACAAGAATGTCCTTCATCAAATTTGTAGACCAAAACTGCTGTGTAACCTGCATACAATACTCCATATGTGGTCTGAAAATGGCCCTGTACAACTGCAGAAGGACCACTTTGCTCCTATACTCAACTACTCTTGTTATGAAGGCCAACAAGCCATTAGCTTTATTCACTACCTGCTGTATGTGCATTCTTACTTTCAGTGATTGATGAACAAGGACACCCAGATCTCGTACTTCCCCGTTTCCTAACTTGAGACAATTCAGATAATAACCTGTCATCCTATTCTTGCCACTAAAGTGAATAACCTCACAATTATCCACATTAAACTGCATCTGCCATGCATCTGCCCATTCACCCAACCTGTCCAAGTCACCCTGGTTCCTCATAGCATCCTCCTCATAGTTCACACTGCCACCCAGTTTTGTGTCATTTGCAAATTTGCTAATGTTACTTTTAATCCCTTCATCTAAATCATTAATCTATATTGTTAATAGCTGCGGTCCCAGCACCGAGCCTTGCGGTACCCCACTAGTCACTGCCTGCCATTCTGAAAGGGACTCACTAATCCCTACTCGTTGTTCCCTGTCTGCCAACCAATTTTCCCTCCATGTCAGTATCCTACCCCCAATACCATGTGCCCTAATTTTTCCAACTAATCTCCTATGTAGGACGTTATCAAAGGCTTTCTGAAAGTCTAGGTACATTGCATCCACTGGCTGTCCCTTGTCCATTTTCCTAGTTACATCCTCAAAAAATTCCAGAAGATTAGTCAAGCTTGATTTCCCCTTTAACTGATCCTGTTACTGCTATCCAAATGTGCTGCTGTTTCATCTTTTATAATTGACTCCAGCATCTTCCCCACCACCGATGTCAGGCTAACAGGTCTATAATTCCCTGTTTTCTCTCTCCCGCCTTTCTTAAAAAGTGTGATAACATTAGCTACCCTCCAATCCACAGGAACTGATCCTGAATCTAAAGAACATTGGAAAATGATCACCAATGCGTCCACGATTTGATTTACTTTTCCTCACTTGAAGGAGGAATCTTACACCAGCTTGCAGTTTGAGCGAACTGGCAACCCTCCAGTATTTTCCCAAGCAATTCTTCTTCATCAGTGAATCTCAGTAATTAGTGCAGGGACATCAATTGATCATGCAGCAACACATTCAAGGTGTATTCACTCAAATAATGCTTGGTATTCTGGTAGGACTTTGTAAACAGTAATTGAGATTTGTAATCTTTAGTGAGTCTTCATTTAGTCCCTAATCTAGATTCAGATTCTGACTGCAAGATTGAGGCCTAGCACTTCATATTTAACTTTGGCAGCTTACACCCCAGCGTTATGAACATTGATTTCTCTAACATCAAGTAACCCTTGCTTTCCCCCTCTCCCCATCCCCCCCTTCCCAGTTCTTCCAGCAGTCTGACTGTCCTGATTATTTTTTATCTATGTTTGCTTTGTTGTCACCTTCCCCTAGCTAACAATGATCTATTGAACATTTTCCTTGAGCTTCCTCCCCTTTGATATCTCGTTTTCACGCTTTACCCTTCCATATCTCTGAGTCTTCCTCTCCCCTGAGTCAGTCTGAAGAAGGGCCTCGACCTGAAATGTCACCCATTCCTTCTATCCAGAGATGCTACTTGTCCTGCTGAGTTACTCCAACACTTTGTGCCTATAGGGCCTGTCCCACTTGGTGATTTTTTTGTCGACTGGTGGCATAATTTATCAGGTCACCAAAAGATTTGCGTTGTGATGCAGCGTGATGCGGTGGTGATGCAGCGTGATGAAGTATGACGCGTGGTGTTTATTCAAGTGTCGCAACAATTTTTTTGTCGCCTCTGGATTTTGAAATGTTCAAAATCTTTTGGCAACACTGATATGACTCCGGCAGTCGCCGAAAATATCATCAAATGGGACTGGCCCTTATCTTCTGACTTTTATGCATTTCCCTTTTCTAGATTGGTGGTAGCAGGCAGAGGGTAATACCATCAACTTGCTTTAATCCTGTTGACTTGTTGTGGTATTTGCCCTGTGGAATGGTAATCCTCCAGCCTCTGACTTCCCCATCAACATCATGTGCTCCCACAAAATGTTTAGTCTGAAGAAGTGTGTCAACCCGACACGTCACCCATTCCTTCTCTCCAGAGATGCTGCCTGACCCGCTGAGTTACTCCGGCTTTTTGTGTCTAACTTCGACCAGCATCTGCAGTTCCTTCTTACACAAGTGTTTAGTTTAGTTTAGTTTAGTTTAGTGATACAGCGCAGAAACAGGACCTTTGGCCCACCGAGTGCACATAAACCAGCGATCCCCGCATATTAAACCTATCCCACACACACACACGAGGAACAATTTACACTTATACCAAGCCAATTAACCTATAAACATGTACGTCTTTGGAGTGTGGGATGAAATTGAAGATCTCGGAGAAAACCCACGTCCTCCGTACAGACAGCACCCCTAGTCGGGATTGAACCGTGTCTCTGGCTCTGCAAGGCAGCAACTCTACTGCTGCACCTAAGTGCTGTTTAGGACATGCTAACTGACCAAATTGAATTTCCAAAGGAGCTTGACTGTCCATCTTATTTTAAATACCTTTTTACTTGGCTGATATCTAAAAATACCCATTTTGACTGCTTTGTTCACTATCATTTAAATACAAAATTTTATTTCCATTCAGACAACATTTAGAACATTTGTATGAAATGCGATTATTGCTATTCGGGTATACTCCAGCTCCAGCAGTTCCCACCAGTATCAGAAGGCCACCAGCGAACCAAAGGACATGGCGTGCTCCCTCTTCAGGGAAACGTGAACATGGATGAGGAGTAGTCACTCGATTTGGCAGCATCCTTCGATGACTGCTGCCAGGACCTATGAATTGCCAGATCTGCCTGTCGAGTCACATTGTGCTGGCCTCAAATCTGTACATGGGAGCCATGTGATGAGCCCCCACATACCCTTTTTCTAAATCAAAAATATTTATACCAATACTAAAATAATATATACAGTACAGTACAACAAAACAGAACCCACCCTCATAATACACGACAAATGATAAAATATTATACAGCTATAGTACAATCCTTGTCAAGAATGCATTCAACCCCCCGCGGTCCCCAGCGGTCCCAGAAATCCCCCAGGGTGCCCGTGGACAGCGTGTAGCCCCTCTCTAACACCTCCCGGCCACGGACGTAACCCCGGGAAAGGGGCAGGCAGCCGGCACGGGCAGAGCCCTCTTCCACCTTGCACCATGCCAGCTTAGCCAGGCCCAGGAGTAACCCAACCAGGTCATCCTCAGCCCTAACCTCTCCCCTACGCACAGGGTCTCACACACCCTGGTGGTGTAACCTTCATTTCACACCATTGCTATGACTACAAATTATAGAAGCAAATTATAAAAAACATGCTTATATGATATATAACCCACCGTAGGATTTTTGACAGTGCATCATATAAAGGAGTGAGCAGGTCACTTTGTGGATGATAAAATAAGTGATACCTTATTCTCCCCAGAGTTGTTATATTCAAATTGTAAGCCGATTGTAGTTGCATTGAGAATGAGCCGTGCTCAATGTCACCAGGACTACCTGTAAATAGACAGGCGATAAATCACCAGGCTATCATGAGGTCTAGATCACTACTTTCTTTAACAATGTTTTGTGTACTCTGAACAATCAACTGTGAGGGATTGGTATTTTATTTTATTGACTCACTGTGAAAAATCATTGCAAACAAAAGTAATCTTAAATAACAGTGATGATCCCAGGCTTGTTGGACTCATTATCACTTCACAAGGACAGTAACATTTAAAAACTTTGGCCGATTGAAGATGTCCAATTCCATATCAATTAATTTATAATATAAACAGACTCAATTATAATGGTCAGGAGTGAATGGAGCAACGGTTACCTATTGCAAACTATTGCAAACTATTTGGTGCGAGAAGCAGTAGATTACACTTTTGATATTTTTATTTTATGAATGGTCATCTAAATGTAATTTCAATATTTTACTTTTTTGAAACCGTGAATTTTTACGCAATTCTTTGTTTTAGGATTGAGAAAGTGTCTGCTGAGATTATATCTATCCAGATGTTTTCCCGGAAAGCCTTCTGAAAACTCCCACCCCAACTGCCCAAGTCCCAGACTGAGCCAGATGCCCCTTTTCGACTGAACCATTTATCCAGAGGTCTTCCTCCATGCAGATGTCCAAATGGACAAAATCATCTAGATCATCTATAGAGCTAGATAGGGCTCTTAAAGATAGCGGAGTCAGGGGATATGGGGAAAAGGCAGGAATGGGGTACTGATTGGGAATGATCAGCCATGATCACATTGAATGGCAGTGCTGGCTCGAAGGGCCGAATGACCTTCTCCTGCACCTACTGTCTATTGTCTATCTCACCTCTACCTTCATTGTCTGCAGCTAAGGTAGTCTAATGGTGCAAAGGCAGACATATTCTAAGCTCAGCAGGGCAGGCAGCATCTCTGGATAGAAGAAATGGGTGACGTTTCGGGTCGAGACTCTGCTTGAGGCTGAACAAGGTCTCGACCCGAAACGTCACCCATTCCTTCTCTCCAGAGATCCAGCCTGTCCCGCTGAGTTACTCCAGCATTTCATGTCTATCTTTGGTTTAGACCAGCATCAGCAGTTCTTTTTTAAACATGCTGCCTGACCCGTGGGATTACTCCAGCATTTTGTGTCCATCTTTGGAACTCCAAAGAATCGGTTCTATTTTGAACAGAACCTTAAAGGAAACAAATCTCACATGAACAATCCACCTTAAAAATATCCTGTCTCTGAAAACCAGCCGCTTGAGTATGTTTTGATCACTGCCCTGGAGTCCAGTTTGCTGCACATATTGCCTGCTATATTAGAGGAATTGCCTCAAAAAGGCAGCAAATATCAACCACAACACCCTGGCAATGCTTTCATTTCACTCTTACAATTGGGAAGAACTAACAGCATGAAAACGATGACCACCTGATTCAAGAACGGCTTCTTCCCAGCAACTATCATGGCTCTTGATCACAACAGAGCACTAACCTCAACTATGAGTGACTGTGGACTGCGTCATACACTCTGGACTTTGGTTTATTTTTAACCATAGTAGGGTTAAGGGTCTCGACCCGAAACATCACATGCCTTTTCTCCAGAGATGCTGCCTGTCCCGCTGAGTTACTCCAGCATTTTGTGTCTATCTTCGGTTTAAACCAGCATCGTGCAGTTCCTAGGTTATTAAATTGTTGATTTTTAAAAAATTATTAAATGTATCTATCTATATTGTGTTTACAGATCTGTTAAGCTGCTGCAAGTAAGAATTCCATTATCAGTACCCCGTTCCTGCCTTCTCCCCACATTCCTTGACTCCGCTATCTTTAAGAGCTCTACCTAACTCTCTCTTGAAAGCATCCAGAGAATTGGCCTCCACTGCCTTCTCAGGCAGAGCACTGGCGTACAAGGATGAGGAAAATATATTGGTCTTTTAGGTAATTACTAATCCAAAATGTTTATCTTTTGTACACAAAATGCAAATTAATTTGGATGTTGCAAAGAATAGAAATCGATGGATGTGGGAATATTTGGGAGTTTGAATTTCACAAGATGATGTGATTACTTTGGTAGTTCATACATTTCCATGGGTGTCAGAATGAATCAATTCTTACAAGTGCTAAACACGATGATCTTTGTGGACCACAAAGCCTAGTCTTGATTCATCGCACCCTTGGGGGAAAAGATACACACAGGACCGGTGACTTATCTAATAATTCTTAAGTATATAACATTATGAGAGGCATAGATATGGTCAACAGTTAGAACCTTTTTCTCAGGATGGAAATGTCAAACAACTAGGGAGCATAGGAGGGGTGGGGTCAAGGTAAGAGCATTCACATCGCGGCCCTGCTTCCATCAATCTTTCCACCACCACTCACAAGAAGCGCAAGAAATGCAAGACAGACACCATTGTATGCAGATGCCGAGAAGTGTGTTCAGCTCTGCCTGAACAACTTCTAATCTTGTGTGTGGACTTGATAAGAAGATAGGGGGGGGGAGTGGGTGTGTGTGTGTGTAATGAGCTGTCAGAAGAGGTAGTTGAGGCAGGGACTATACCAACATTTAAGAAACAGTGAGACAGGTACATGGATAGGACAGGCTTGGAGGTGTATGGACCAAATGCTGGCAAGTGGGACTAGTGTAGCTGGGGCATGTTGGCTGATGTGTGCAAGTTGGGCTGAAGGGCCTGTTTCCACGCTGTATCACTCTATGACTCTTTCACTCTGCAGCTTTACGATGATAGGGTCAAAGTTTAAATGAGATGTGGGGGTCACATTTTTCACACTGAGGGCATTAGGAGTCTGAAATGCACTGCTAGTGTTGGTGGTGAAGGCAGATATGATAGTGGCTTTTAACAGGGTTTTATATAGGCATATATATACATATGCAGGGATGGAGAGGTGTGGATCAAGTGCAGGCAGATGAGATTGGCTTAGCTGGGCAGCATGTACATCAGATATATTGTAGGTGAAGGGCTTGATCCGGCATTGTGTTTTACTGCCTTCTAAGTTGTAATTGTATTTCTCATTCTTTCCTCTATAGTATTTGCTCTCTGTGTAAAGCTGTGGTTCACGAGATGGGTATCTCACACTTTATGCTTGAGCTCATAAAGCAATTGATACAACCATAAGGAAGACATCCAGAGGGAGACTGATGTGGCTCAGATTCAATCACTATGAATCTGCACATGCAGCAAGAAAACAACATTCTGAGTCGATTTTCACACCAGATAGAATTTGGACCTCATAAAGAGCAAATCCTGACAATGTTCAATTTTCTGAGTTCCAATGAAGGCCTGAACACAGTGGATAACACAGGGTGGCAAGGTGGCACAGCGGCAGAGTTGCTTCCTTGCTGGAGGCCCGGGTTCAATCCTGACTAGGGGTGCTGTCCGTACGAAGTTTTTTTTTTTGCATTTATTTTATTAGAAGCAATTGTACAAGGAGAAAGTAATCAACATAACAATTATATAATTTTCGTACAGCTTCAGTTTTAACATTTTATAAACTCGTAAGTGAATCGGAAAAAAGAAAAAGGGAGAGATGGAAAGGAAGAAGAAAGATATGAAAAAGAAAGAAGAAAAAACCCCTGAACTAACGAAGAAGTGAAAAAAAGCGGAGATATATCCCATTACCCTTCCCTACGCCCGCTCATCCGACCCTAGCGTCAGTTTTGAATTTGTGTTCAACCATTCTTTTGTTGAAGAAATTCAATGAAAGGGGACCATATTTTGGAAAATTGAACTGATTTGTCAGACAAAACAAGCCTTATTTTTTCTAAATATAACGTCTCGGTCATTTCTGTGATCCACGTCTTCACTGTGGGAACTGTTATCTTTTTCCAGAATTTAAGTACAAGTTTTTCCGCAGTTATTAAGCCATAGTCAAGGAAACGCCTTTGGAATATCGTTAACTTAGGGCAGCCCTCAGACATTCTTAATATTACTCATTTTGAATATGACTCCAATTGAATGTTGAGTGTTTTAGAAATGGTATTGAATATTCCCATCCAGAAATGTTGTTTTTTTATACAGGATATAAAATAATGGGTTAGGGTAGCTTCTTGGAGGTGACATTTATCACAGAGAGGGGAGACAGTTGGGAAAATCTTATTCAATTTGGTCTTTGAGTAGTATAATCTGGGCAATACTTTGAATTGTACCAGGCAATGCCTGACATTTAAAGACCAGTAATGTATGTATAGTAGGCTTTCCTCCCAAATATCTTTTGAAATGGGTAAACCCAGCTCGTCCTCTGTACGAAGTTTGTACATTCTTCCCATTTTCTCTGTTCTCTCCGGTTTCCTTCCACACTCCAAAGACGTACAGGTTTGTAGATTAATAATCTTAGGTTTATATAAGTGTATAACTTATATAAGTGGTATAAGTGTAAATTGTCCCTAGTGTGTGTAGGCTTGTGTTAATGTGTGGGGATCACTGGTCGGTGAGGACTCGGGGGGCCAAAGGGTCTGTTTCTTCACTTTGTCTCTAAACTAAACTAAATTAAACTAAACTAAACGACTGTTTTCTTAAATGCAAAATGAGTGGGTTATCAATTAGTTTCCAACATGCTGATTTAGATATAATTTGGAACTCAATTAGACAAGGCATTTGAATTAAATAATCATTATGGTGTAAGCAATACATGTGCCCAGAATTATGCTGGCCACTTTTAAGTAAAACTCACATTTAAATGCTATTTAATTGTTGAATTATGTAATTTTACACTGTGTTTCCCTGTTGACCCGTCTTTTTGGGTTTCCTCTGAAAAGCATCTTGTTGCATCCTGGGATTAAACCTGAACAGCAAATGATGAGCAGCTTAGACCTTTTTAAAACTATTATTAGTGCTAAAAAGAATCAAACATTTCTGCCATACCTGCTTCACCAACCCCTATACCTCATCCATCTCCACAATTGCAGTACCACCTATGGAGCTAATAAGCAACTTGCGTGATTTCTCCAACTTTTATGACAACCTCCAATTAGCCTAAGAGCAAACGATCAGCAACACTTTGCAAGAACACCAGTACTATGTCTTGCTCTCTATTGTTGAAATAAAAGGGTTAAATAATAACCCAACTCCCCCTTGTCACAGTCCAGATCTTCCACATTCCACCCTCACTTTTAATCTACGAGCCTTAGACGGTGTAGAAGCCTACCCCTCATACTTGACACTGACAAGCCCACCATCGTGCCCTTCTCCTATCAGATGACCAATTACTAACCTGGCAAGTTTATGGTGGCAGACCAAAAGTTGGAAGAGTCAGGCAAAGAAGAAGGATGAGCATTCATCCAATTCTGCACACAGACACCAACTCAGTTATCGGATAATGTATATGATAGTTTGGAACAGTGATCAGCACCAGCTAAGACAAGGACAATGAAAAAGGAATGTATAGCCAGGATAGACAGTTGAAAATGACAGCACAGGGGTCAGCTTCCCAGAGGTATAATTGCACATAAATTCTGCTCTTCAAGATTTAGACAAGAATTTGATCGTGCAGTGTGTAGGAGAAAGCTAAACACACAATGAAATATTTGGGAAACCAATTAGATAGCCTGAATGCAATATCAAGGAGGATGAAGGAGACTGGCACAGCATTTTGCACTGGACTTGGATCATGTCCTGCACAAAATGGAAATGATAGGAGACTCATTGAGAACTTGGAGATGTGGCAACATTTACGTTCTATTGAGGTACAAGGCAGACACTAAGCTTTGGTATGTTTCAGTAACAGCTCAAGCTTTTAACCTGAAAGTTCATCTTACCTCCATCAGAAACTTGCTGCTGCCATCACAGCTGTGAGTGCAAGCGTTAGAAGTGGCTGGCAGTGTCACACCGCTGCAGGTATCTGCCCTAATTTGGCAGGTCCACTGAGTCACTCCTGTGGAGTCATGGCAGTGGCATGGCTCTCAACTCTCTCAGGATGGCAGCATTATTAATCTCAGCCCGGCTGCTTCTCCAGTGCCCCGACAGTAGCCTTTCAGCCAGTCTGCACCATCTGCTGCAGCTATAACCGAAGTGGAGCAATCTGAGCAGCTCAAGAGTCAACCTTCCGCAATTTCCCCCACTGAGGTTCAGCAATCACCAGCGTTGTGGTAGTGTCATGGCAGAGGATCACAAGGACAGTGAATGCCAGCAGATGTCAGGCACTAAGAGAATCCATGAGAGGGAATGGTTGACAATTTTATACAAAGTGACCTACGAGGATTTGTAAATTTACTTGGAAAATTTATTTTTTGTGTTGGCTTTCATTTTTGTATCCTGGCCAAGCAGTGTTATGATTTATATAAAGGCAAGGCTGGGGAATTTCATGGGAATGCTAACTCATGCACTCATGCCTGGGAACAGCTGATGTGTGCAGAATCCTAAGGACAGTAACATTTGCGTCAGGATATTCTGCACCACTTCCTGTTGATTTTACGAACACTAACGAACTCCAGAAAATACCAGATAGTTGTACAGTTGTAATATCATATTAGCAGCTATTAGAAGGCAATTAATACAAACAGCATTGATAATCCATCTCCCTATCTTTGGTGGAAGGGGAGGTGGATGGACTTTCTTCCCTGTTGTTGAACACATGTTCCACTGTGCAAGGCTGACAGAGGTCATCAGCTGGAGTATTGAGCTCGAGTTTGGCCGTGTTGGAATGCATTCATCCCAGCATAATAACATGATTACTCTCAATACCTTCAGTAGAACCTGTGCACCTTCTGTTGACACCATCTGATATCTAATGTGATACAATTTCAGCATGCTCAAAAACGAATCAGTTTTACACCAATTATTTTTTTGTTTTCAGTATTTTAATCATTGTCTCACTGAAATAAATTATTGCATTCAGAATCTTCTAGATTATTCTACCATTTAATTTTATCTGTCTGTTGCAATTTTATAAATTCTCATCAACCTTACTGTGGGGCAAATTTATATATGGGACTAGATCCAAACTTTATCCAAAATGTTCTCTTTATGGTTGCTGTGATATTGTGATATATTTTCCAGTATGGTTTTTTTTAATTTTTAATTTTAGTATCAGTATTGTTTTTCACTTTCAAAATGATTATTTAATAAAGTAAAATGAAAAAGCATGCAAACAGAGTTAACACTGAAATGGTCAGATCGTTTTATACAATAATGGATGTAAAGTGTATGCACATAAGTGTTAAAATACTTCGCAAACATGTTTAATTTTTTTTTTAGAGAGACGGCATGGAAACAGGCCCTTCAGCCCACCGGGTCCATGCCAGACAGCGATCCCCGCACATTAACACTATCCTACACTTATCCACTAGGGTAATTTTACACTTATACCAAGCCAATACATATCTGTATGTCTTTGGAGCATGGGAGGAAACCGAAGATCTCGGAGAAAACCCACACAGGTCATGGGGAGAAGGAACAAACTCTGTACAGACAGCACCCGTAGTCAGGATAGAACCTGAGTCTCTGGCACTGCAAGCGCTGAAAGGAAGCAACTCTACAGCAGCACCATTGTGTCACCCATGATCTGCACAATGAATTAGCTTAATGGGCTGAATGGCCTGTACCTGCTCAAAATGCTGTTTCAAAATCCATAACTAGATATGAATAACTAGGTCTGATAAGAACATGTTCCCTGAAGAGCACTTTTCTTGTTTACTGCAGTGATCTAGATGATGAAATATTTAATGGAATAATATGGTTTATTTCCTATCAAATTTATAGAAATGTCATCGTTCATTCACAGTTTAATACTGTATTTTGTAATGTTGCTTTGAAGTCCCTACATGTCAATGAATTATTATCGGATATCAGTAAATCATTTTGATTAGCTTATTTTCAAGGAAGGTTTAGGTTTACTATTGTGTCAGGTGAATGTAGATCCTTCTTCTGGGAAAATCCCGCATGCTGCTTTTTTCTCAAGAAACTAAGTTATCTTTTCTTTCATAGGATAATGCATGCATTACATATTGAATAAATTGGTCAAAAAGAATTTCTAAATTATTTTTAGAAATATTTTTTGTAATCCCATGCAGCAGTTTGTCAAATAGTAATTTTCTTTCTATTGCAAGTAAGTTATGTTGATGTTCAAATATGACAGAATTTTGGGGGAAAAGTGTTCGGTGATAAGTGTTTGCAATTTAATATTGTAACAATGAGCACACAAAATTGAGATAACTATTTTCATTCTTTCCACAATATTCTGCATTTAAGGGAATACAGATGAAGGATGTTGGCCTCATGAATTATTGTAAATAAGCAACATTAGCCTGATCAAAATGGTGCAGATGGGAAGAAATATATTATTTAATCTATATTATTAAAAGTAAGATCTTGACAGCTTTTGACTTACTGTGATGTGATCTCAGAGAGAATGCCGCCATTGATGAAAAATCAGAGATATATTAATGTTTTTTAATAAATCACCATTCTCTCTGGCGGCAGGGGGGGAGGGACTATAAAACCCGGAAGTGTCAAGGCTCACTCAGTCTCTGCCAGATGGAGGAAGCGAGAGGGTCACAGCTCTCTGAGCTGTGAATAACACTGAACGCACGTCTACTCCACGGTGTGTCCCCGAGATGTGGTTTTCAGCAAATGTGTTTGTTGTTTGCAAAGTGTTTACCCAATTGGGTTGGCTTTTTAAAGGGCTTTCAGCAAATGTGTTTTGTTGGCTTGCAAAGTGTTTTTTGCCCAATTGGGTTGGCTTTTTAAAGGGCTTTAAGCAAATGTGTTTTGTTGGCTTGCAAAGTGCTTTTGCCCAATTGGGTTGGCTTTTTAAAGAGCTTTCAGCAAATGTGTTTAGTTGGCTTGCAAAGTGTTTTTTGTCCAATTGGCTTGGCTTTTAAAGGGCTTGCTTGCAACAGTTTTTGGAAGGATAAAGCATGAATAAACATTTTATTAGATCAGGACTATGTTTAATTTCAAAATTGGCGTTCATTCTGTGATTTTCGCTTAGTTGCAAGGGCGCAGATTACGTAATTTCTGGTTAGCGGCATGCGGTGCTGAGTGTGCCATTTCCGGTTCGTGGCAAAAAGCGAGAAGGTGACGTCAAGATGGTGCCGAGTGCAGGCGGCGTTGAATAATTCAAGAGAACTGACTGCACTGCCTATGGTGAGTGTGTTTGTTGGATGTTATTATAAGCATGGTTTTGCTTCAGCTCCAGCAACCTCTACAGGAGGCTTTAAACATTTGTTTTACACACTGTATATTCAACACGTTCTGAAGTTACTTGGCATTTTAGTATTGTGTGTGTGTGTGTGAAATGTGTGTGTGTGTGTGAATGAGTGTGTGTGTGTCCGTTTGTGTGTGTGTGAATGTGTATGTGTGTGTGTGAATGAGTCTGTGTGTGTGGGAATGAGTCTGTGTGTATGTGTGTGTGAATGAGTCTGTGTGTGTGTGCGAATGAGTCTGTGTGTATGTCTGTGAATGAGTCTGCTTGTGTGTGTGAATATGTGTGTGTGTGTGTGTGTGTGAATGTGTGTGTGTGTGAGTGTGTGTATGTGAATGAGTGTGTGTATGTGTGTGAATGAGTGTGTATGTGTGTGAATGAATCTGTGTGTGTGTGGCCGTGTGTGTGTGCATGTGCCTGTGTGTGTGTGTGTGTGTGTGTGTGTGTGTGTGTGTGTGTGTGTGTGTGTGTGTGTGTGTGTGTGTGTGTGTGTGTGTGTGTGTGTGTGTGTGTGTGTGTGTGTGTGGGGTGTGTGTGATCAACAAATAACAAATAGTACAAACTAGCACAACAGAAAGCTCCCCCATCCCCCCCACTGGCCAGCAATATTGGACTTGGTGGAGAGGTGGAATATTGCGTTGGGTGACCAGCCTTCCTGTATGATGCTGGGTCCCATCGGGTCCCATTTAGTCTAGTCATTCCTTAAATTCTTTATTATCACTACTTAGAGAATTAATTGTCTGTTGCAGGAGTAAAAGACACATTCATTTTGATAAACATAATAAGATTACACTACTGAAGTTTAAACTTAATCGGATTTTATTGGCAAGAGTAATACGATGATTCCAAATTACAAAACAGGAACATTTCGAATTGGGTGACAAACCACATAAACTCTTAGTGCGGCAACTGAAGAAACAACAAAAGGAAAATACTATTATTAAAATTAAATCAGAGAAAGGTGAATTACTAACTTTGCCCAAGGATATTAATAAAAGTCTCTCAATTTTATCAACATTTATATACATCTAAAATTAAAATAGAAGGTAGTAAAATTACAAATGTTCTAGATAACTGTAATCTTCCAAAACTGGATATCTTAGAGCAAGAGGAACTAGGAGCTCAGATTACAAGTGAAGAAACAAGAGAAACAATAAAAGCACTGTAAAATGGGAAGATGCCTGGACCAGATGGTTTTAGTAATTAATTTTATAAAAGATTTCAGGAGATACGGTCCCACGCTTACTTAAATTATATACTCATGCTTTTACCAAAAATAAACTACCAGAAACACTAGCAGAATCTACAATTACACTTATACCAAAAAAAGATATAGATCTAGAAGAACCGGGCTCATACAGAGCCATAATCACTCTTAAATACAGATCAGAAAATCTTAGCAAAGACTTTAGCAAGAAGATTGAGTAAATATATTAATAAATTGATAAATCCAGACCAAACAGGGTTTATACCTAAAAGACAATCATTTAATATTTTGAGACGCCTGTTTAATATAATGTACTTACATAAAACGGAAAAAAGAAGATATATCAGTTGTCTCTCTCTGGATGCAGGGAAAGCATTTGATCAGGTTGAGTGGCAGTACTCCAACATTTTAATATGGGAGAGAATTTTATTATCTGGGTAAAATTACTATATGATAAACCGACGGTAAGAATATTAACTAATAATATGTTATCTCCAAAACTCCAATTATCGAGGGACAATAGGCAGGGTTGTGTATTATCACCCCTGCTATTTGCCCTTATGATAGAGCCTTTCGCTGAAATAATAAGAATTCATCCGAATATTCAGGGATATAATACTAAAGAATAGTAAGATTAAACGAGAACTTACCAGTTTGAAGTTTGATCTGTATTTTATGAGGAGTTACGATGAGGGATTACGTGAAGAAGCCCGCTCAGGGCGCAGGCGCGGCATGCTTCCAAGCAGCGGTGTGGAATCACAGATAGACACACGTATTTGAAGTAACATAGTGAAGAATAAAGAGACATCAATTATCAGTTTGATCCATGTAATGAGGGTGGGAGCGGAGGGCACGTAATCGCTCATCGTAACTCCTCATAAAATACAGATCAAACTTCAAACTGGTAAGTTCTCGTTTAATCTTACTATTTTACTTCGGAGTCACGTGAGTGACTTCGTGAAGATTTCAAAGCTCTGTGATTTCAAACCGTGTAACAGTTTTACTCACTCACTGCCGAAAGCTCTTGAGGAAGGAAGTGTTATTGTAATCAACCAATGAATCTGTTTTCAAAACAAAACGGTATTTATTAACAATAACAAAAACAAATAGCTCCCCCGGGCTTTAAATTAAATATTTGCAGTTTCTAATATTCTTGCTGCAAATAAATCAGGCTTCACCAAAGGCTTGTCATAGAACGTCCGGAATGTGGATTCCCTCGACCATCCTGCTTTGTTTAGGATAAGGTCAATAGGCACATTCATCCTTGCTGCCGATGATGTGGATGCTGCCCTGGTGGAATGAGATTTATATACATTAATGTCTATTCCAGCAGCTTCCAATACCTGTTTTAACCATCTTGAAATGGTCTGGCTCGTTACCCTGCCATGTGGTTTTTTGTGGCTGACCCATAAGGCTCTTTCACTTCCTCGGATATTATGGGTTGTGTCAATATAAATTTTTATGTAGGTCACCACACACAATCGTGGCTCTGGTGGGTAGGCCCGGAATACCACTAGCGTGTTGGATGTTCCTGGCCTGCTTTGTTTTATCAGACCTTGTATAGTGAAGGTTACCTGGTCTGACATTGTTTCCATGCTGTCCAGTCGAAGTTTATGCAATGACTGGACCCTCTGTGCAGATACTAGAGCCATAAGCATGAGCGTTTTTAATGTCAATTGCTCAAGGCTGAGGGATCTTGCTGGTGGTCTGTCCCGAAGGTATGTGAGCACAATACTGATGTCCCAAATTTGAGTATATCTAGGCTTGGGGGGCTTAATGTTATATATGCCCCTCATCAGTTTGACCACCAGCGGATGGGACCCCATGGGCTGATGTCCTGCAGGTTTGAGGTAGTTGGAGAGGGCACTACGTGCCGTGTTGATGGCACTGTAGCTCATATCCTCATGATGATGTAAGTAGGCCAGGAACTCGAGAACATTGGCTACTGTGGCTGTTTCGTAAGCAGTCCCCGTTTCTTGGCAGTACCTCTCCCATTTCTTGATGTTGGTTAGGTACTGCCTCTTTGTAGATGTTCTCAGGGATGCTGACATGGTGGTGATGGTTTGTTGCGATAATCCCAGGTCCAGATAGGGTCGGTTTAAAATCTGCAACCCAGGAGTTTCATGTCTTGATGGCATGGATGGCTGATGCCTGACACTGGGTGAGTCAATAACCCTGGATGACTGGGAAACACCATTGGTGATTCCACCACCATGTCATGGAGTACTGGGAACCATGGCTGTGTAGGCCAGTCGGGCACCACCAAAATTCCAGATGCTGAATCCATCTGGATTTTGCGAAGTACCCGACTGATGAGGCAGAAGGGAGGAAAGGCATAGAAAAAGAACTTTCCCCAATCCAGCGTGAATGCATCTACCGCTGCTGCCTCTGGATCTGGTTCCCACGCGACATACGTAGTTAATTGGTGATTCAGTCTTGATGCAAATAAATCGATATCTGGCTTCCCATATTGCTTTACAATTTTAGCAAATGCTTTAGGATTTAACATCCATTCGATGTTGTCATTGAATTTGCGTGACCTGGTGTCCGCCACTGTATTTAGCTTACCTGGTAGATAGGTAGCTGAAAGCCAAATATGTCTTTCGACACACCATTGCCAAATCGTATTGACCAATTTGTCGCATGATAAAGATTTTATGCCGCCCATATGGTTAATGTAAGCCACCACCGTAGTATTGTCTATTTGTAATCTAACATGCAAGTGATGCATATTGGATACATATGCTTTCAAACCATAAAAGGCGCCCAACATTTCCAAATAATTAATGCCCAGTGTAGATAGTAATGATGATTCTAAGTTAGTCCATCTACCACCTGTGCTGGATATGGAGTTAGTTGCTCCCCAGCCTTTAGCACTGGCATCTGTTTGGAGTACTAAAGTAGCATTAGTAATAACAATAGGACTACAACTATGCCAAATGTTTTGTATCCACCACTGTAGCTCTGATATTGCTTCAGGGGGTAAACTCATGACTCGGTCATAATGACCTTTATGTTGTTTTAGTGCCTTTACCTTTGCTCTTTGCAAATTTTGATAGTGCAAAGGTCCAAATTGGATAGCTGGAAATGCTGCTACCATTTTGCCAATTACTGCTGCCACTTGTCGAATAGTTGGTTTTTTGTTAATCTTTAAGTTATTGCATGATTGTACTAATGCAATCATCTTTTCCCTTGGCAGGGTAATAGTCATTTGGACTGAGTTAATTGTGAAACCCAGGTAGTCCATTATCGTGGATGGATTTAACTTGGAGTTATCTGGATGTAAGACGAACCCTAGAGCTTCTAGGAGCTGTTTAGTAGCTGATACTGCTGCTACAGCCAATTCCATAGTTTTCCCAACTATGAGGATGTCGTCCAAATATGCCATGACTATATGATTAAGTTTCCTTAACGTTGCCATGGCTGGTTTTAATATTTTAGTGAATAGTCTTGGGGCTGAAGTAAGCCCATTAGGCAGTGCTTTATACTGCCACAGCTCCCCCATCCAGATAAATTTAAGGTACCTGCTATAATCCTTATGTATAGGTACCAGATAGTAAGCATCTTTGAGATCAATGCTTGCCATATAGTATCCTTTGGAAATCAGTTGTCTAGCAGTCACAAATGTTTCCATTTTGAAATGTATATACTTAACAAAATCATTCAAGGATGTTAAGTCAATGATGATGCGACATCCACCATCTTTTTTAGTTTTAGTAAATATGTTGGAAACAAATTCCAAGGGCTCATGTTTAGTTTTTTCTATGACCCCTTTGTTTATAAGTCTCACCAGTTCAGCTTGTCCCTCCTGTTGTTCTTTTTTGGAGAGAAAAAATACCCTTTCGGGCCGGTGTTGAACTGGCGGTATTTTTGAAATAAATTCAATTTTATACCCTCCAATGCTATTGAGTATATATTTATCATTAGTGATCAATGCCCATGCTTCTTTAAACAAGTGTAACCTTCCCCCTGTTAGTAAGGCACCCTTATTCTCTGTATGCTGGTAGGAACCAGATCCACCTACCTCCATGGTTATTGACGGCTTTGTGATTTCTTCTTCCGTTGTGCTTTGCCTTGTCGATGTGCTGGCGATGTTGGGGGGAGGCGCATTTTCCAGGGGGTCCGCGGTGGGCCCTGACCTAAAAAAGGTCTTTGGGGATAGTGCGGCCCCAAGCTTTCACCAGTCCCATGTTCCGGACGCCGACTGGTGGATGCAGTGGTGTGCTGCCGCCTGGGTGTGAGAAATGTTCTCGGTTTGCTTGTCGCTGGGCCTGCCCTCATGAGGCTGAAGGTTTTGGATGCCTCCTCCATATCCTTGAGTTGTTTATTGAGGTCGTTTCCAAATAATAATGAATCGGATTCCATAGATGGAGTTTTGCACAAGCCGGCAAACTTTGGGTTGAGGGCAGGTCTGATGTTTTCCCTCCGAAGGTTGTTCAACTCAAACTGAGTTGTACACATTAATGCGAGCACATCCTGCTGATGTGTAGTCATCTCCTCAGTCTGGACGCAACGAGCATAGGCTGTGATGGCTGACGTGAGGAGGCGAAGTATCCGCTGGAGTTTTACCTCTTGTGCCCGTATTGATCCCCCCACATTTCCCCAGATTTGACTGTTGAGACTCTTAACCTTAAGAGCCTCGCAGTTGTCTGGTGCTGTGTGCTCCTCCAGCACTTGGGCGAGCACCTTCTCCTGAAGAGGTTTGTTCGACAGGTGATTTATACTAGCCGCCATCCTCGGCTCCAAAGGTGCTCCAACCCGTGGGGTAGCGACAAAACGATCCACAACACCCAGCAGCTGTTCTTCCTGCACACCCTGCACACTCCCGATTCCTTCCGCCTGCCCCTTTTCCAGACCAGCCCTGCCCTGGTCACCAATGCTAGCCTCCAGTTCTAGGTCTGAGGTTGCAAAGGGAAGTGCCGGACTCGACACTATGGAGGAGGCGCCTGTCCTGTCTGCCCGAGAGCGCTGCTGTTCTCGGTAGACCATCCCCTCCAAGAGCTGCTGTATGCAACTCAGGCGGTTGTCTCTCCTCCGTTTTGGGGAGGACATTTCCCCCTCCGACGAGTCGGAGTCGACCGGCCGATTGGTTTTCCGGGTTGCTTTCCCAGCCCGCCGTGTAGGCTCTGGCGTGACTGGGACCGGCTCGGTCTCGGGAATTGCAAACCGCTCCTCGAGCGGTACTACCGCCGGTTGCTGCCCCGCTGGAATAGGCTCCTCCGGTGGAGTTAGAGCACGGGCAGTTTTCTGAGAAAGCTTTCTGCGTTGAGACATTTTGCTCTGCAAAAAACACTAACGCCAACTCTCTCCGGTTAGTCCCAACGCACCGTCCACTTACCTGACGGTCCGTTTTAAAGTGCAGCTGGAGAGCCTGACTCCAGCTGCCGCCGCTGTTGCACTGCTGGGCGTAATGCCGCGCCTGCGCCCTGAGCGGGCTTCTTCACGAAGTCACTCACGTGACTCCGAAGTAAAATCAAATAATAAAATCTCATTATATGCAGATGATATACTTTTATATATTACAAATTCACAAACGAGTATCCCGATCTTATTAAATTTAATAGAGGAATTTGGGTCTTTTTCAGAATACAGAATAAACTGGAATAAAAGTGAAATTATGTCATCAAAGCCTCATGAAGCGACTCACATTAAAATTTCCCTTTAAAATTGCAACAGAAAAATTTAAGTATGTGAGTATTCAAATTACCAGAAGATACAAATCATTATTTAACGCTAATTTTAAGCCATTATTAAATAAATTAAATGCCTTGATTAAATTCTGGAAAATGTTCTCGCTGTCATTAATAGGCAGAATAAACGCTATAAAAATGATTTTTTTTACCACAATTAATATACCTATTTCAAACCATACCAATATATATACCAAAACATTAAAAAAAAACTAGATTCTAATATTACCAATTTTATTTGGGACTATAGAACACATAGAATTCAAAGATATCATCTGTGTAAACCCAAAGATGTTGGGGGACTCTCACTTCCTAATTGTTTGTATTATTATTGGGCAGTGCATATTAAGAATATAATTTACTGGTTGGACAGCTCTCGTCAACAGACGGAATGGATAAGAATGGAGAAAGAGGATTGTTCTCCGTGTGATATAGGAGCGAACCTCTTGTCCCTGATAAGATAAAACTGAACAACACAATATATAAGAAGAATCCAATTATCCATAATACAATAAGAATTTGGCAACAAATAAAATTTACTTTAAAAATAAGAAATCTATCAGTGCTAACACCAATAGTGAATAATCCGGTATTTAAACCATCTCTTATTGATAAAACATACAAACAATGGGAAATAATGGGAATTAAAAACATAGGCGAAATGTATGAAATGGGAAATCTGTTATAATTTCAACAATTAAAATTTAAATTTAAACTGAATGACAACCAATATTTTAAATATCTACAGATATGTGAATTCATGAAAAATATATACAAAGATTTCAAATTATAATTTTAGACCCATTGGAAGAAGCAATGAATATTAAGGCTGACTCACAAAAATTAATATCATATCTATATAACAGTATTTTAAATAGAGAATTACCATCAACAGAGGCACTTAGAAAAGACTGGGAATGAGAATTAATGATAAAAATCTAGAAGGAAACATGGGAAAAGTATTTGATATATACACATAAATGCTCGATTAATGTAAGACACAACTTAATTCAATTCAAAATACTACATAGACTATATTATTCAAAAACTAGGCTGAATAAATGTTATCCAAATATTTCTCCCATCTGTGATAAATGTCTTTCTCAAAATGCCAATATTACACATTATTTTGTTTCCTGTATAAATGTTGGTGTGATATTTTTGATATATTCACAAATCTATTCAAGACAAAAATGGAACCTAATACTGAAATGATTATATTTGGAGTAACGGGAGATGGGAACAAATTAAACATATACCAAAATTCATTTTTTAATTATCGGATAATAATAGCAAAAAAACTTATACTTAAATTTTGGAAAAATTCAACTATACCAATGCTCAAAATGTGGATTATAAACATGTTGGGTACAGCACATCTTGAAGAAATACGACTGCTCCTAATAGATAAACAAGACCAATTCTTAACGAGTTGGTCTCCATTTATTGACTTCTTGGATTCACGTGGTGCAACAGTATCGTAAAAAACAATTGTTTCAGGTCTGGGTGAAAGATGATCAACAATATAAAAACTCATCTCCTATCTCCTATTTGCTAATCTCTCTCTTGCTTCTTCTTCTTTCTTACTTCTATTCCTCACTATCTCTTTCTTTTTTTTATACACACTACACGTTTTTCTACTCTCCATTATCTCTTTCTCTCATTTCTTTCTTTGAAAAAAAAAATAAAAAATGAAGTTGTACAGAGAATGTATCATGTCAACATATATTTGGCACCTGAAAAAAAGGTACCACTGTATTCTACTTACTTCAAAAGAATAAATAAAAAAAAAAAGACACATTCATCTTAATAAAGGCAGACCTTTATCAACAAAAGTACTTAAAAAAAACAACATTCATTGTCAACCCCAGATGGATAATTTTTCTGCATCGCTATTGTATTGTATTGTATTCAAATTTATTGTCATTGTCTCAGTTAGAGACAACAAAATGAATTTCCCTTTACAGTCAGTATCATAAAAATAAATAAATAATAAATATTAAAACACATTAAAAAAATAAAATAGAAATAAAAAAAAATTAAAAAAAGCACAAACACAGAAAGTCCACGACACAACATAACACAGTGGCACCAAGGTGAGGAATAGAATAGAATAGAATAGAATAGTTTCTTTATTGTCATTGTAACATGGACCATGTACAACAAAATTTAAAATGTCAGCCAGTCAGTGCAGCATTCAAACATTTCTAAAAGCTAACGATACATACACGGTAAAATAATAAAGATAAACAACTAAATAAATATCACGAACAAAGCACGCATACACACCCAACCCTCCATCCTTCTGTCGATTTCACAGTTACCACAGTCCCTTAGTCTGTATCGCCCCTGCGTTCCTTGGCGGCTACATTTAGTGCTTTTATAGCAGTGGGGTAAAAACTGATTTTTAGTCTGTTCGTCCTTGTCCTTGTAGATCTGTACCGTCTGCCTGACGGCAACAGTTCAAACAGGGAGTGTCCGGGGTGGGAAATGTCCTTTATGATATTCTGGGTTTTTTTGGTGCAGCGGGAACTGTGTAAGTCCTCCAAGGTAAGGAGAGGGCAGCCGACAATCCTCTGGGCGTTGTCAATGGCCCTCTGGAGCGCTTTCCTCTGAGCCGCTGTGCAGCTGGTGTACCACACGCATACACAGTATGTTAGTATGCTCTCAATGGAGCACCGATAAAAGGACAGCAGCAGTCTCTGAGTGATGTTGTTCTTCCTGAGCACCCTCAGGAAGTGCAGTCTCTGCTGGACCTTTTTCAGCAGCGCAGTGGTGTTCACGCTCCACGTCAGGTCCTCCTCAATATGGATTCCCAGGAAGCGGAAATCCGCCACCCTCTCTACACAGTCCCCTCTGATAGTCAATGGTACCATGTCCGTTTTGTTCTTCCTGAAGTCTATTATTACTTCCTTTGTCTTTAAGGTGTTGAGGAGCAGGTTATTTTCTTCGCACCACACTGTCAGCTGCTCCACCTCCTCCCGGTAGGCGTACTCGTCCCCCCCGGAGATGAGTCCCACCACTGTAGTGTCATCCGCAAATTTGACAATGGTGTTGCTGTGGTGGGCGGGGGTGCAGTCATGTGTGTAGATGGTGTAGAGCAGGGGGCTCAGTACGCAGCCCTGTGGAGAGCCGGTACTGAGGCTGAGGGCCGTGGATGTGTGATGGCCCACTCTGACTCTCTGGCTGCGACCCGACAGGAAGCTATTTAACCACGTACAGGTGGAGTGTGGAAGTCCCAAGTCCCCCAGGAAGGCATCATTGTCCAGCCAGCCTCCCCTCCGATCTTCCCAGATGTTCATCCATGGTTGGGGCCTTCCGAGCACCCGCAGTCGCTGCCCCGGGTGGCCCGATGTTCAGGCCCTCACGCCGGGCTAGTGGAACGCCGGCGCCGATCCCCGACGGTGAACATCCTCCTCCTCAGCGGCCCGGACCTCCCGATCAGCCGCCTCCCGCAGCCGGAGTCCGCAGCTCCCGATTCCACAGGCCGAGCCAGGCAGAGTCGCAGGACCCCGCGTTGTTAGTCAGCGCCGCCCGCGTTGGGAGCTCCGCAAACCACAGCTCCAGGATGTCGGTGCAGCAGGTCCAGCACTCCGGGCTCCAGACGGCGACCCCCGGTAAGGCATCACCAGCCCCGCGATGTTCCAACGCTGTCCCGCCGCTGCTGGAGCTCTGGTCGATCCCGGCAGGAAAGGCCGCGCCAATCCAGGTAGGTAGGCCGCTGGGGGAGGAGGGGGGGGGGACCGAGGACGCGACTCGAATAATAGTCGCGTCCTCACCAGGAAGCGGCTGAAGGACGGTATCCTCCGCACCGTGCCCTCTTCCCCCACATAAAGACATTAAAAAAATCATAAAAAACACACATCAACATAACTCAAAAAAACAAAAAGATACCCGGCTGAAGGTGGAGGCTGCTGGCACCAGCGACATGATGGAAGTTTCTTGACAGGACTCCCAAGACACTGGAATTCAGTGTATTGGGAGTCCTGTCAAGAAACTTCCATCATGTGTAACAGTATAACTCGTAGATGGTACATGTTGTAAGCTGGAGACCACTGATGCTGGAGATAGTGAATGTTTACTGTGACAGCTGGAGTGTGAATGGACTGGCGGATTTTGTCCCTTCAAGATGTGGAGCATGTTGAGAATTGTTGGAGCTGCATTCATCCTGGAAAGGGGAAAGCATTCTATCACACTTGACTTGTACCATGCATTTGGTGGAAAGTCACAGGCATCCAGACCAAAAAAAAACAATCTTCCACCCTCACGCTCCATTTCCTTCTACAAAACCAATTTTCTATTCACTCATCTTTGGATCCCATACGATGTAATCTTCTAAGGCAGCCTACCATGCTGAACTTTGTTGTAGATGGTATATGCAACATCTACAGCTCTGCTCTCATCAGCCTTTTAGATCACATCTTCATAACAAGCAGATTTGAGCAGTGAAGACATAAGAGAAAGTTGCAGATGCCACCCATAGGAAGACTGAAGAAATCAAATTAAATTTGAAACATCAGGAATCTAACTTGAAACTTTAAGGGGGGTAGGCCGACTAGCAATTTATAGGATAGTATATGATTGGTAGGCCTACTAGCAATTAATAGGATAGATCCCACATCAATGGTCCCCAATGTACAGAGGAACAAAAGACAGAACTCATATGTCACGCTGTCATTCATGGACTACAGCTCAGCATTTAATACCATCATCCCCTCCAAGCTGTTTACCAAGCTCTCAGATCTGGGTCTCTGTACACCCCATTGCAATTGGATCTCCGACTTCCTCATTCACAGACCACAGTCTGTCCGTATTGATGGAAATGCGTGTTCCTCGATAACAATCAGCATGGGAGCACCTTAAGGCTGCGTGCTCAGCCTCCTGCTGTACTCACTCTATACTCATGACTGCGGTCGGACATAGTGCGAACTCCATCATCAAGTTTGCCGACAACACCACTGTTGTGGGATGTATCAGTCATGGGGATGATTCAGAGTATAGAGGTGTGATCGACCAATTGACCTATTAAACACAACTTCAAACAAACTCTGAACTATAATAGCCTATTGCACTTTATCTGTTTATGTATATGTGTATATATATATATTCTATGGCATATGGACACACTGATCTGATCTGTATTTATCGCTACAATATTATGTTGTGCTGCAGCAAGCAATCATTTCATTATTCTATCTGGGACACATGATAATAAACTCTCTTGACTTGAATACACTTGGCTTTAATAACTGCCGAGAAAAATGTAGAAAAAAACAGAACCCATGGCTACTCTTCTTGAGATTGAGCTGACCAGAATAACTAGAGTTAGTCCACAATTGAGCAGCAGTCTTTTAATTATCACAGTGAGACAAAACCAAATAACTTACCGTAAGTGCTTCTATTGATTTCACACCAAGGGCAGAATAAGTGGTTTGTTTGATTTACACTTGATCTTGGTCATTTATTTAATTATTGGAAGGATGTGAGATTTCAGCAATTAATAGGAACTAGCGGCTGATGGTGGAGGTTTGATTTTGTTTTGGAAGCCTGTAATCATTGACCTACCACAGGAATTGGTCTGGGACTCTTGTGATCTTTAGAGTCATAGAGTAACACAGCATGGAAACATTCCCTTTGATCACAAGTCAGCACTAATCACCAAGCATCCATTTACAGCAATGTTACATTAATCCTATTTGATCCTCCCCATATTCCCATCAACTCTTCATCCACCCAAGCCCCTGTCACATAATTCTGCCAATGAACTGCACATAATAGGCAATTTCCAGTAGCCAATATCCCTTCTAATCTGCACACCTTTGGGCTGTTGGAAGAAACCAGTGTGGCCAAGGGAAACCACGAGATCACAGGAAGATTGTGCAAACTCCACAAAGAAGGCACTTAATGTCAGAATTGAACCTGGGTCACTGGAAGCATGAGACCATGGCTCTACCAGCTGCATCGTTGTGCCACATTTTTGTTATATACATTGATAATTGGAATGAGAATGTAGGTGGCAAATGTGGTAAGCTTACAAATGTTGCAAAATTGGTAGTATTGATGACAGGGAGGAGAGTAGTCTTAGTCTACAGGAAGAAATTAATCAGTTAGTAAGATGGGTAGAGCAATGCAGATACAATTTAAGTTGAATATAGACATAAAAAGCTGGAGTAACTCAGCAGGTCAGACAGCATCTCTGGAGAAAAATAATTAGTGACGTTTTGTGTTCAGATCCATTTTCAGACCTGAAATGCCACCTATTCCCTTTCTTCAAAGATGCTCCCTGTCCCGCTGAGTTACTCCAGCTTTTTGTGTCTTTCTTCAGTTTAAACTGGCATCTGCAGTTCCTTCCTACGCATAGAATTAAAGTTCAATCATTATCAGATTAAACATTTTGTGTGGACAATGAAGCACCCCGTTCTTTCTATCCAGAGATGCTGCCGGTCATGCTGAGTTACTCCAGAGTTTTATGTCTATCTTCAATGTTATTGAGCTGTTCTACGATAGATTTTGGATTAGATTTATTTTGCCACCTGCTCTGACGTACAGAAAAACACTGTTTTCCATACCATCTAATTACATCAGATAACACTATGCATAAAATACAATCAAGCCAAACACAAGTACAATAGATCGAGCGAAAGGAAAGATATAGAGGGCAGAATATATTTCTCAGAAATATCATCCAACAGTTCCAGAGGCAAAGTCCAATGTCCACAATGAGGTACAAGTGTATCTGAATGCACCGTACCATTTTAGAGGACGTTCAGAAGTTGATGCATACTTTTAAACTTCAGTATCTTTTGCCTGACAGAAGTAGGTAGAAAAGGAATGACCAGAAGATAGACACAAAATGCTCAAGTAACTCAGCGGGACAGGTAGCATCTCTGCAGAAAAGGTAGGGGTGACGTTTTGGGTCGAGACACTTCTTCAGACCAGAGACCACCCAGCCTTCCTTTTGCATTAACTGAAAACTGCTGAGAATATTGAATGTATCAGGTAGCATCTGCGCAGACAAAAGCTGAATTCATGTTTCATGTTGAAGCCCATGATGCCTCATGTAGTTGCTGAATGGTGAAGTTGATGTCTATGTTGCAATGCAGGGAGCAGATTGTTACAATGGTACAGGTTCAAGGATTTGACTAGTAGAACTGAAAAAGGCTCACTCCTCTGTTCAGTTACAAATTAGTTTTATTGGCAAGAGAGAACAAAAACAATACTTGTCTTGGTATGTGTGGGGTCAGTTTTACAGCAGCCCACCGCTCTCTCTCTCTTCTCTCTCTGCCTCTGTCCACGGCTCTAATCGTGACTCCCCTCTCGTACATGAACTAACTTCTCGTTTCCTGGTGCCGGCCTTTAAACAGGTAAGAAATCATCTGTTTAAATAACCGTTGGTAAGTCCTGGTCAATAGCACTGCTCCCAAACTCAAACTATAACCAATGACAGGGGACTGCATCCCAGCCAGCCCCCGCTTTAGGAACAAAGCGCTAGTAGCCGCAGACTGGCGCGTAAAGCAACACACCACGCTACAGACTTGACGCACAAATCAACACACACAGCGCTACAGACTTGACTTGTAAAGGTAATACACACAGTGCTGCGGTTTGGCAAGCAAAGATTTAAACTGAGCGCTGTCGGCTTAACGTGTAGGAATTTAAACAAAGAGCTGTCGGCTGCAGCCCTATGGATTCTAAATATAGCGCTATTAGCCATAATGCTATGGGTCTCAGACTGTTCGGGCAAAATGTTTGTATAAAAAAGATCTTCAGCCACTTGGAGGAGATTGTTGATGAGGATGCTAGTGATGCCTTACCCTGTGACAAATAACAGGGAGAATTTGCTGGGGTCACTTTACAGATTTTTCTCCTTGCTTGACAATATCACATCAATGACATCTCCGATTTCCTCTTCCAGATATGAGGCAATGAATTCCCGGCAATGAATTTGTAACTGAAGTTCCTCTCTGCTAGCTTTTCATAACTCCAACAGGAATACTGTCTTTTCCCAAGGATTATTTTTTTGAGTTGACAAATCATCTCATTAATTTGTTTTCAGTCTGGGTCATTTGGTGAGGCTGAACCAGATGGGTTTATGTGGAATTGTGTGATGTATACTTGTGTACAGGGCAGACGGTTGGATGAAGAACTCATTGACTTGTTCCTCCCAGTAAGTGCCGACTATCTTTTTGCTCTTGGTGGGTTGTCTTCCATTCTTGGTGCAATAGAATAAAGTAGACAAAAGTGCTGGAGAAACTCAGCGAGTGCAGCAGCATCTATGGAACGAAGGAAATAGGCAACCTTTCGGGCCAAAACCCTTCATGCAATAGTATAATACTGGTCATAAAAAAGATACAATATGGAAACAGCACATCAACTCCACACTGACCATCAACTACCCATTTTACATTCATCTTTCAGTAATCCCATTTTTTATTCTGCTCATCATCTCTTCAATCCTCCCGATTTAATTGCTCACCTACACACTAGGGGGTAGTTAGGCTACCCAATTAGAATGCGAAGTTAACCTACAAACTCATGTATCTTTGGATTGTAGGACAAAAGTGGAGCATCAGCGTGGTCCTGAGCACATTCAGTACTTTGGTCTGGTGGAGTTCAGTGTACGGACAACTTAAAACAGTCAAACCCCATCCCAGGCACGCAGACTGTCATCACTGTCACTAAATGCACACGAGAAACCAAAAGCCACTAGAAGTGTCTTGAATGAGACTGAGCAGAGGCCAAGCACATATGGGAAAACAAAACACATGACATCCTAAACAATCCGCATGCCTTCTGCATCATAAAGAGCTTGTGGTCTTCACTTGGGGCTGTTCAACTCTATAAGAACCCACAAAAGCAGAATGGAAGCAAATCATCCTCGACAATGATGCATTGCTGAGGAAGCTCACTGCTAATGTACCTGATGTTATTGTTTAATTGATCTATATATTTATAACTATTGCATGATAAATTGTATTTAATACATTAAAAACGATAGAAGGTAAATGATGTGTTCATTTATTTAAGCTACATGGAATTCATTTTCTCCTTAGACATATAATAAAATGAATTAATGTGCATGTGGTAGGAAGTAGGGCTTTTGGTAATGGATTATTTTTTGATTTATAACAACTATCATTTTTTTCTGCTGCACAAAACTAATCGCGGATTTCTGGGGCTCTTTTCTTGTGACTTCTCGATTTTACATATGTCACGATGGAAGTTTAAGTCATTTATTTTAGATGGAAATCAACTGCAAAAAAATGCACTATGAGCAAGTTTAAAGTTTTTAATGCATTTCCAGTCTTTCTGCACATATTTCAGTGAATAATTTGCTTCCACTGTTGAAAAACATACATTAACTTCCATTGCCAAAATATCGCAGTTGATCCATCACTATCACCTTTTAATATAAAATATTAGTCAACCAGATGTTTTTATTAATGTATGCTTATAAACACGGGCCTTCTGCCAAATGGCGTAGCTGGAGGGTTAAATGAAGGACTCTCGTGAGGTGGAAGCCCTTATTGAAGAAACAGGAAATCAGCTGGATTTATAATATGAAATTGTCTACACTCTAATCCCAGTACTTGGTTTAAGATTTTATTTTGTTTTATTGGTGATTGCGTGATATATTTACAAGTTACACTAGTTTTATACTGGCACCATCTTTATAAAAGCATACAATTAATGAATAATGTTGAATTTTAAGTGTAAAATCTCTGCAGGATTTAATTCAGCAGCAAATGATAAAGAGCTTGTTTAGTTCAGTTTAGTTTGGCTTGCTTGCTTGACCAACGGCTCTGCCGTTGTAAGGCAGCAACTTTACCGCTACACCACTGTAATGTCCTAATTGTGTCCAAATATTTTATACAAAGGTCAGTATGTATAGTAGATCAGAAGATCATAAGAGCATAAGTGATGGGAGCAGAATCAGGCCATTCGGCCCTCAAGTCTACTCCACAATTCAATCATTTCTGATCTTTCTCCCCCTCCTAACCCCTTCTCCTGCCTTCTCCCCATAACCTCTTACACCCGTATTAATCAAGAATCTATCTAACTCTGCCTTAAAAATATCCACTTACGTGGCCTACACAGTCTTCTGTGGCATAGAATTCCACAGATTCACCACCCTCTGACTAAAGAAATTCCTCCTCATCTCCTTTTAAAATAATGTCCTTTAATTCTGAGGCTATGACCTCTCGTCCTTGACTCTCTCATTAGTGGAAACATCCTCTCCACATCCACTCTATCCAAGCCTTTCACTATTCTGTACATTTCAATGAGGCCCTCCATAGATGTGGGGGGCTTAGATGTCCAAAACATTTAAGTGCAGCATTTGTTCTTTTATTATGAGAAATTAAGTATTGGGAATGGCTGGTTGAGGAGCTGAGAACATAAAAAAAAATGTGTACATTATCCAGGAGGACTTTCTATTATATAACAGAAACATCTAAGTCATTCCAAACCCTTTTGAAATTAATGCTGAAGAGAAGGCCCTTATTGTTGCGTTTCGCCTGTTGTAATAACTGAAACCGTACACCATGATAAAGGTCCAAATACTTTATTAACGACATAGCATATATAACTTCATGCTAGCACGTCTTTCTAATTCTAAAGGGAACAGGCAGGGAGGACTACCGTAAAAGCAAGTGGGCATAACTACCAAAGTATGACTCATAACATGAGTGGCACTGATCTACATCCTCCCTCTTAAAGAATCAATACAATACAATACAATACAATACAATACAATTTATTTGTCGTTTGGACCCCGTTGAGGTCCAAACAAAATGTCGTTTCTGCAGTCATACATACAAAACGAAAAAGATCCAAGACACAACACAATTTACACAAACATCCTTCACAGCGCATCTTCTCCTCGCTGTGAAGGAAGGCAACAAAAAAAAAAATCTCTCCCCTGCACTCCCCTCTCCCCCCCATGTCAGAGTCAAAGACAGAGTCAAAGCCCCCAGCGGGCGATGTTAAATGTCCCGCAGCCATTAAAGCCACGACGGGTGATGCAAGGCCAAGCACTGGGTCTTGGTGTTGGAGCCCCGGCGGGCTCTTGTTGTTGGAGTCCCTGGCGGGTGCTCACAAAGTCCCGCGGCAATTTCAAGCCGCGCGGGGCAGGGATGTAAGGCCCCGCACCAGGTAATCTTCAACCCCACAACTCGGGCGGGAGAAGTCGCCGTTGCGGAAGCCCCGAAAAGCGGTCTCCAACCAGGGACCCGCGGGCTCCCGGTATTTCAGTCCACAGACCTGCGGTAGGAGCTTCTGAAACTCCGGGGGTCGGGCCACAGCACAGTTCCACCCGCTTCGGACTGGACCAGCTCCATGAAGTTGAGTCATCCGCAGCTCCGTGACTGGAGCCCCAGGTCGTTCCTGCTGGAGGCTGCTCCACATAGCAGCCCCAATGACAACAGAGACCCGACAAAGAAAAGGTTGGGTCTCCCGTGCAGGGGAAATAATTTAGAGTTTCCCCCACCTCCCCCCCCCCCCCCCCACCCCCCGCCCCCCACACACATACCCCAACAAAAAATAATTAAAAACTACATTAAACAAAACAGAAAATAATAAAAAAACAGACGGACTGCAGAGGCCGTTGCTGACGAGAGTCGCGCCGCCCACCGAACATGACAAAATCATTAACTAAGTAAGGCATGCATAGCAATTGATAATAAACTGGAGGAAAGTAAAACATAGTCCGGGTACTTTACAACCTGCCTACAAACATGACCAGCATGTGTATGATAGAGACCATCTCTGTTCCTTCCCCCCGGGGAGAGGGCAGGTGGTTTCACAGGCGAGGGAGACTGGGCCAGCATTCCTGGAGACGGAGCAGGAGACTGTGGCGCAGGTGAAGATGTCACGGGCAGAGGAGCCATTGCAGACATGGGTTGTTGTGCTGGTAGAGGCATAGGAGTTCCACTAGACGCAGACAAAGTGTAATTGTATGGTCTGGATAATATGGAGGAGGAACTGGTTCGTTCACAGGCAAGATATGCGGTCTGTTACGCTTGTAGGTGCCGCCATCAGCACTGACGTTATAATCGAGGCTCTGAGGTAATTCCAGAAATCACACCAATACGGTCATGGCCTTTGTCAGTCTGTACACGGACCACCTGCCCCTTGGTCAGTGGTGGCAGTGGCCTACTTCTGCTACAGGCACTGATCCACTACAGGCACTGTGGCACGGGTCTGCCTTGACAATAAATATTGAGCGGGTGAACCCAAGATGGGGTCACGGGAGATGTTGCGTAAGTTGAGCAGATCCAAGAATACATCGGATTTAGCTCTGTATGAACATTCCATTAGCTGTTTAGCACTTTTGACAGCTCGTTCAGCCAGCCCATTAGACTGTGGATATTCAGGGCTGTTGATGAAGTGGCGAAAATTCCAGTATCTAGCAAACTTCTTGAAATGTTGGCTGGTGAATTGACTGCCATTGTCAGTTAGCAGTCTGCCCGGAGATCCGTGGACTGAAATGTGGCGAGATAACTTTGAAATCACTCCGCTGGAAGTGGGGCTGCTAAGAAAATCAATGTCAAACCATCCTGAATACGAATCAGTGAGCACCAGGTACTGCTTGCCATGCCAATCAAATATGTCAGCTGTGACTGTAGACCACGGGAGCGCAGGTAACGGATGTGAAAGAAGTAATTGCTTTTGTCGGTGAGGTGCTAAGCTGTTCCACACTGCACAGGATGCCACATTCTTAACTGATTCTGGTCTCTGATTGGAGGCGTGGGTTTGTATCCCACATCTGACACCATGTTGTGTTTTGGCTGATGTAATAACTGAAACCTTAAACCATGATAAAGGTCCAAAGACTTTATTAACGACATAGCATTTATAACTTCATACTGGCACGTCTTTCTAATTCTAAAGGGAACAGGCAGGGAGGACTACTGTAAAAGCAAGTGGGAGTAACTGCCAAAGCATGACTCATAACATGAGTGACACTGATCTGCACTTATCAAAATAGGGAAACATTTATTTTGTCTTTCCCTAATCCACTGCATCAATTTCACTTTCACCTCACATGTAAGCAAACCTACTAAAATATGAACTCTAGTCCCCGCTTCTCAGCGCGTTCGTACAAATGAACCTAAGGTTGGTACAAAATGCAAAGTATGGAGGAACACAGTGGGTCAGGCAGCATCCGTAGAGGGAGTGGAGAAACAATGTTTCCAGCGGGACCCTTCCTCAGCCATCTGGAACAATGTATGGCAAGTGATAGGGGATACAGTTGAATTAGACTGACACATGGAGGAGCAAAGGACAGAGATGACAAGACAAAAGATGTGAGATAAAGGAGATGAAGGAAGAGGGGAAGGGAACAAAATGGGGGAGGGGGGGGTGAAGAAGAACTGTTTGTTGTTTGCTCATGTAAAATTCTAGAATTCAATATTCATACTGTTATGCTGTACGCTATTGAGGCGGCATATTCATACTGTTCCACCAGTTGACGTGTGTCCTCACTCTGGCAATGTAGGAGGACCAGGACGGATAGGTAAGTATGGGAATGGGAGGGGAGTCAAAATAGTTAGCATCTGGAAGGTCCAGCAGGCCTTGGGGGATTGTATGTAAGTGTTTGGCAAAATGGTTGCCCAGTCAATGCTTAGTGTCAATGATGTAGATGAGGCCATATCGGGAGCACCAAATGCAGTAGGTGAGGTTCGAGGAGATCTCACTTGAAAGGTCTGTTGGAATCTCTGGAAAGATGTGTGGGAGGAGGTATAGGGACAGGTGTACACCTATGGTTGCTGGGAAAAGTGCCTGGGGAGAGGGTAGCTTAGATGAGAATGGATGTGTGAATCAAGGGGTTGCGGATAAATCAGTCTGTGCGGAAAGAGGAAAAGGTTGGGGTTGGGAAGATGGGACTGGTGGTGGGATAACATTTAAGGTGGCAGAAATATCAGGGAATGATGTGTTGGATGCAATGGCCGATGGGGTTTGAGGCAAAGACCAGGGGAACCCTATTCTTGTTCCATCAGGGGAGATGGGAGAACAAGAGCAGAACAACGGGGCACAGAGGAGACGCAGGTGAGGGACAGCAGGGAGGAAACCATATTTATGAAAGAAAGAGGACATCCCAAATGTCCTAGAATGGAAAACTTCAACATGGAACCAGATGCGGCTGAGATGGAAAAATTGAGAGGAGGGAATAGTGTCTTTGCAAGAGACACAGGGGAGGAGGTGCAGTCCAGTGTGTGAGTCTGATAGACTGTCTCCTGTGATAGAGGTAGAGAGATCAAGAAAGGATAGGGAGGTGGCTGAAAAAGTACTAGTGAATTTGAGGACAGGGTGGAAGTTGATGATAAAATTCTACCAGATCTTTGTTTATTGTTTGGATCATCAGTGAATCTAGTCCGAGGGTAGATGCCATTTGCAGAAATTTATTTCAGAGAAATCATAATTAATGGGTAGGAAGATTTTCTTAAGGGGCTGTACCACTTGGGCGACCTAATCCACGAGTTCTGGCCAGTTTGCCCTTGACTCATACTCGCAGTATGGTCCACACGAGGTCGTAGGAGGTCTTCATAACTCTCCTTCATGCTTGAGTGTGGTCTCCACGTACTAGAGGCCTCAGCTAGGTTGCGGTGTTTTTTTCAACATGTTAAAAAATGCCCGCGAGTAAAAAAAGGTCGCCATGGAAAAAATCAATACTTTTTTTTCTCGTATGTTTACTCGTAGTAGGTGGTAATAGGTCGGCATGTTAGTCGTAGGTAATCGAGGGTAGTCGAAGGTAGTCGTAGGTAGTCGTAGATAGTCTTCATCATACTCGAAGGGTGGTCGAAGGAGATCGAAGGAGGTCGTCTTCACTCTCCACTATTCGGTGACCAATTTTCCTGAAGTTAGTCGTAGCTGGTCGTAGGTAGTTGTAGCTAGTCTTCAACATAGTCAAAGGAGGTCGAAGGTGGTCTTCTACATAGTCGAAGGAGGTCTTCAACATGTCATTCTTTCAAATTATTCTAAACTCGCCAATTAGGTCTCCCAAGTGAGACAGCCCCTTAACTTGGAAAACGGAAATTATCTGGTGCCTGAGCAGGCGCAGCAAGGAGACACAGCCTGGGAGACCAGATGCAGACACAGAAACACAGCTGCAGCAGTCAGGTGATACAGGATCTCAGGGGGATGTCTCTGCCAAACATCAGAGCTCTCGTTTTCCATCTGGATGCGAGAGGGAGGCATCATTCCGGCAGGAGATATGACTTTACTTTTGAAAGTCTAAACAATCATATTTGCCAAAGCAAGTCACCGTAATATGCCAAAAACTATGGGTAATACGCAATATTCCTTAACATCCTGATTGTTATATTTATAAGATATCAATGAATGAGTAGTTAACAGAATAACATAACCAGTTTACCATGAGAGACACAGGGTGCTGGAGTAACTCAGTTACAGTTATAGTAAACCAGAGAGAGGAGAAAAAAGGAAATGCAGATGGTGGTTTACAAAAGAACCCATGAAGTGCAGAAGAAGCTGAGTTATTCTTGCACTTTATGTTTTTTTGTAAACCGGCATCTGCATTTCTTTGTTACCCCTCTCTCTAGTTTACTGCAACGTCTCTGTATTTCCAATAACTGTCCCATATTAGCCGGGACATCCCGCATATTGGGTTACATTGTCATACGGGACTGCCCTTGTCCCATAATTGACTGCTACTGGCAGGTGCTCCTCAACTTATGATGGGGTTATGTTCCGATAAACCCATCGTAAATCGAAAATAACGTAAGTCAAAAATGCATTTAATGTGCCTGACCTACCATTACCAGTGTGTTCAGGGTTGGACCGCTAGGCGCTTGTGGGTTTTCATTCACCAGGATTATTCTCCCCCCCCCCCCTCGCTCTCTCTCCTCTTCAGTCCTCTCCCTCTGGGAGTCTTTTTAATGTCCACGTTTTAATTATGAAATCTCTTTGGCATCTCTCAACCTCCCGCCCTTCCCCACTCCCACTCCCGCCCCCACCCCTGTTCGGTCAGAGCGCTCACCAATTACTGAGCACCGGCGCCCCTTAAATCTCCCGACTGCCAGCCCCCGCAGGAGTGAACACTGGCGAACTGTCACAGCTGAAAGCAGCTCTGAGATTTTATAAACTGGCTCATCAGATCTGTTGCCGTTCGATGTCCATCTCGCCTCCTGCAAGATTGATCACGTCCCTCCCTCGTCGCTTCTGCCCATGGAAAGCTAACACGGTTCTCTTATCACTCAGCAGAATCTCGCCGTACGCCAGCCTCTTCTTTGGTCCTGAAGTCAGTCTCTCTCTCTCTCTCTCTCTCTCTCTCTCTCTCTCTCTCCTCTCCCTCCCTCTCCCCCTCCCTCTCTCTCTCTCTCTCTCTCTCCTCCTCCCCTCTCTCCCCCCCCGACTGTCACCGAAAATGTTCGAACATGTTATATGTTATATGTTGAAAATCCAGCGGCAACCAGAAAGATGCTTTGGGCGTCTCTTTGGGCGACTGAAGAGACTACTCACGACCATACAGGCGACTCCCCGGCGACCATGTGGCGACAGCCTAGTCACCTGTAGTCACCTAAAAAATAGTCTAAGTGGGACATTCCCTTAACAAGCCAGCTCAGGCAAGCCAGTGCGCTTGCTCAACAGAACAGGTGTAAATCTAATTATACCACAGAAAAGCAAATTTAATTAAACAAATTTAATTAAAGCATTACTGCTTTACTAAAACATTAATAAAACATTACTGCTGCAATTATCAATGCTGCCACGAGGCCAAGCTAGTGAAATGTGGTTTCTACTGAATGTGTATCACTTTTGCACCATCGTCAAGTTGAAATATCGTAAAACAAAGCATTGTAAGTCGAGGAGCATCTGTACTCTGTAATCACCAGAGGGCATGCATACAGCCAGACCCTAGATCTGATACAACAGCGTGCATGTGTGCGTGTTGCATGTGCTGTTGATGCCACACACGAGTGATTCACCTGTCATCCAATCATAGGCTCCCTTATGTGCATCTGTTGTACACTATATTTTGCCAATTCCTGCCAAAAAACAAGTTTCAGTAATGTCTGGTGTTGTTCGGTCGGTTTGGCATGTGCAAATATGAATAAACCTACAAAAAAGAAAAGTGTGCAGCTATAACAAGCAATGGGAAGCACAAAAGATGTTGGTTAAGCCCGTCAGCGGTGACTCGACGAAGGCCTTCTGTACTTTGTGCCATTGGGAATTTGTCCCTTATTTTGACCTTTTGTCCCTTATTTGGGAGTGAGAAAGCTGGAACCCCAGGTATACACCAATGTTGCCAATACGGCCGAGACTACTGCGTGTCACTGAGTATACAGTAAATAAGGAACAGATTGGAATAAATGGATAGGGAGATACATTGGGGGGGCTGGCATTTCAAGCCAATAAAGTTCACATTTATTTAGTAATCAGAAATGGTATGTATGTGCGAATGGTATGTTAGCTTTCATAGCAAAAGGATTTGAGTATAGGGGCAGGGAGGTTCTACTGCAGTTGTACAGGGTCTTGGTGAGACCACACCTGGAGTATTGCGTACAGTTTTGGTCTCCAAATCTGAGGAAGGACATTATTGCCATAGAGGGAGTGCAGAGAAGGTTCACCAGACTGATTCCTGGGATGTCAGGACTGTCTTATGAAGAAAGACTGGATAGACTTGTTTTATACTCTCTAGAATTTAGCAGATTGAGAGGGGATCTTATAGCAACTTACAAAATTCTTAAGGGGTTGGACAGGCTAGATGCAGGAAGATTGCTCCCGATGTTGGGGAAGTCCAGGACAAGGGGTCACAGCTTAAGGATAAGGGGGTAATCCTTTAAAACCGAGATGAGATGAACTTTTTTCACACAGAGAGTGGTGAATCTCTGGAACTCTCTGCCACAGAGGGTAGTCGAGGCCAGTTCATTGGCTATATTTAAGAGGGAGTTAGATGTGGCCCTTGTGGCCAAGGGGATCAGAGGGTATGGAGAGAAGGCAGGTAAGGGTTACTGAGTTGGATGATCAGCCATGATCATATTGAATGGCGGTGCAGGCTCGAAGGGCCGAATGGCCTACTCCTGCACCTAATTTCTATGTTTCTATGTTTCTAAATCTGACATGAAAGCCGGTAGGCGGCGCGGCTCTGGCCAGCAGCGGCCTCTGCAGCCTGTCCGCGTTTTTATTATTTTTTGTCTGTGTTTTTATGTAGTGTTTGTTATTTTATGTTGGGGTGGTGTGTGGGAAACTGGGGGGGGGTGGGGGGGGGGGGGGGGGAAACTTTTTGAATCTCTCCCTGCACTGAGACCCGACCTTTTCTCGTCGGGTCTCAGTCGTCGTTGAGGCCGTAACGAGGAGCGGCCTCCAACAGGAAGAGACCGGGGACTCAGGTGTCGACTCACCTCACCGTCGCGGAGCTGGCCCGGTCCGGAGCGGTGGAGGAGTGCTGCTGCTGCTGGTGCTGTTGCTGCTGCTGCTGGTGCTGTTGCTGCTGCTGCTGGTGCTGTTGCTGCTGCTGCTGCTGCTGCTGCCGGAGAGTCGGTGGCTCTCTACAGGTTTGTGGACGACGGCGCCGAGCCCACGGCTCCCTGGGGGGAGACCGCTTTTCGGGGCTTCTGCGGCGGCGACTTCTCCCGCCCGAGTTGTGGGGTCGAAGAGCTCCTGGAGCGGGGCCTGACACCGCTGCCCCGCGCGGCTGGAATGGCCGCGGACTCTGCGAGCGCACACCGGGGGCACCAACACCAAGACCCGGTGTGCGACCTCGCACCACCCGGCGTGGCTTTAATGGCCGCGGGACAATCGCCATTGCCAGCCGGGGGCTATGACTTTGACTCTGACATCGGGGGGGGGGAGAGTGCAGTGGAGAGATACGTTTATTTGGCCTCCATCACAGTTATGTGATGGATGTTTATGTTAAATGTAATTATGTTGTGTCTGGGGTCTATTTGTGTGTTATGTATGGCTGCAGAAACGGCATTTCGTTTGGACCTCCAGGGGTCCAAATGACAAATAAATTGATTCTGATTCTGATTCTGATTCTGATTCTGAAATTCTGTCTGTGGTTCAGGTTAATCCATTGAGCCAATTGACAATTTAAAGTGCTAACCGGGAAGAACTGCTAAAGTCTCAGTGGTAAAAAAAACAATTTTCACTTTGTTCTCAGCAACTGGATGTAATCACTATAGCGTTACACCAGCCTGCTCATGCAACCACTTCTAACCAATGCTGTCTCACCTGTCCCTAATGCTTTCTAACTTAATTGCAAAGGAAGGCTTTCAGAGAATGGGTAGCAAGAAGTAGATGTTTAAGAAAGAACTGCAGATACTGGAACAATCGAAGGTAGGCAAAAAATGCTAAAAGAAACTCAGCCGGTGAGGCAGCATCTGTGGAGAGAAGGAATAGGCGACATTTCGGGTTGAGACCCTTCTTCAGACTGATGTCGGGGGGGAGGAAAGCAAAAAGAAATAGGAGACAGTAGGACTTCTGGGAGAACTGGGAAGGGGGAGGGGATGTAGGGAGAAAGCATGGACTATCTAAAATTGGAGAAGTCGATGTTTATACCACTGGGGTGTAAACTACCCTAGCGAAATATGAGGTGCTGTTCCTCAAATTTGCCCTGCGCCTCTCTCTGGCAATAGAGGAGACCCTGGACAGAAAGGTCAGATTGGGAATGGGAAGGGGAGTTCAAGTGCAGAGCAACCGGGCGATTATGTTGGTTAACACGGACTGAGCGGAGGTGTTCAGCAAAGCAATTGCCGAACCTGTGCTTGGTCTCACCAATGTAGAGAAGTTGTCACCTAGAATTGCAGATGCAGTAGATGAGGTTGGAGGAGGTGCAGGTTAACCTCTGCCTCAGAGGAAAAAAAATAGTTAAGACGAACGTTGGATCCTTGAAGACTGAAACAGGTGAATTTATTATGGGGAACAAGGAAATGGCAGACGAGTTGAACAGGTATTTTGGATCCGTCTTCACTAAAGGAGACACAAACAATTTCCCTAATGTACTAGTGGCCAGAGGATCTAGGGGAAATTCACATTAGGCAGGAATTGGGTAGACTGATGGGACTGAAGGCTAATCAATCCGCAGGGCCTGATGATCTGCATCCCAGGGTTCTTAAGGAAGTAGCTATAAATCGTGGATGCATTGGTGATAAATTTTCCATGTTCTTTAGATTCAGGATCAGTTACTGTGGATTGGAGGGCAGCTAATGTTATCCCATTTTTTAAGAAAGATGGGAGAGAGAAAACAGGCAATCAGACCAGTTAGCCTGACATCGGTGGTGGCGAAGGTGCTGGAGTCAATTATAAAAGGTGAAATAACGACACATTTGGATAACAGTAACAGGATTGGTCCGAGTCAGCATAGATTTACGAATGGGAAATCATACTTGACTAATCTTCTGGAACTTATCGAGGATGTAACAAGTAAAATGGACAAGGGAGAGCCAGTGGATGTAGTGTACCTGGACTTTCAGAGAGCACTGCAACGGTGGTCATGGGAGATTTCAATATGCAGGTAGCCTTTGAAAATCAGGTTGGTACTGGACCCCAAGAAAGGGAATGTGTAGAGTGCTTCCAAAATGGATTCTTTGAGCAGCTTGTACTGGAACCTACCAGGGAAAAGGCAATTCTGGATTTAGTATTGTGTGTAGTATGTTTGTACTAATATGTGAAATACGAAGGTAAGCTACCTAATAATATAAAAGAGGATAGCAAGAGATTCTTCACTTCTGCAAGTTTTTGTTTCTTTTCTCTCAATTCCCTGCAGCAGACGCGGTTCTAACAGTTTACATTTCAATAAGGACATACTTCCGCCTCAGGATATTAACGCTCATATTAAGGATCATTAGTGGAATAGAAAACTGAGAAAAAAACAAATGTTTCTTCCACAGCTACTACCAGACCTTCTGATTATTTTCAATACTTCCTCTTTTCATTTCATTAGTGGAATTCCTGGGTGAATTCCACTTGACTTTGATTGCTGGAATATTAAACTTAATGATTTTCATTCCTTGTTAATATGGCCGTATGTAATTTTCACACCACAAAGGCATTTTACATTTGAAGTGCCAGCAACTCATTTGCATGAGTCAGGCCGACCACAGAGTTAACACTTTAGTCAATGTTGGGTGTTAACAACTAAATTGTATATTTTTTCCCTACCAACACCTAGTCTTCCAAAACCTGACAATATTTGGGAATTGCCTTATCCTCTGACCCAGCTCAGCTGGAGAAAACAAATTAACAGTTTGCATGGTTTTTGAATATAGCGTGTACAGGTGTGAATGAGAGGAGGTGTCTCTGAATAGCCATTTCAGCCCCTGATAATATACTTCAGCCAAAAATCCATCCAATTATGTTGACATCTATATAACTAAAAGCCTCATCTTGACCACTTCCTGCCCGCGCTGTATATTGATTTTAGAAAAAAAAGTGCTACCATATATCGCTGTGATTTTTGGCTATCTAACCCACAGTCCTCCTCCGCTGAGGCAGCCCTGAAGATTTTTCCGATTGATGAAAAATAAAAAAGTTATGAATGTTTAAAAAATCTTGAGATCAGCTGATTAGGCCCCTCGCCTGTCAATCACCATGATGAAGGTAACGCCCTGGGGGGGGGGGGGGGGGGGGGGGGGGGGGGGGGGGGGCAGTAGTATAAAGCCCAAATGGTATGAAATTGCATTTGGATTTGGTGGCCTGCACTCTGCTTAAAATGGTATGAAATTGCATTTGAATTTCATGCCCTGCACTCTGTTTGAAATAGTATGAAATTGCATTTGAATTTGGTGTCCTGCACTTTGCTTGAAATGGTATGAAATTTCATTTGAATTTGGTGGCCTTCACTCTGCTTGAAATGACATGAAATTGCATTTGAAATTGGTGGCCTGCACTCTGCTAGAAATGGTATGACATTGAATTTGGTGGCCTGTACTGTGCTTTAAGTGGAATTTCAAGGAATATCCATGTGTGAACTGCCAGTTCACCAGGCCTGAGTGACTGAGCTGCCAGCCCACCATGCCTGAGTGACTGAGCTGACAGCCTACTAGACCTGAATGACTGAGCTGCCAGCACACCAGGCTGAGTCACTGAGCTGCCAGCCCGAGAATCGATTTGGCCCACAATGTCCATACTAGCCCTCTGGAAACCAGTCCCTTTGGCCCACAACACCCATACTAGCGCTCCATGTTTTAGACACTTACCTGGACGGAGATGCGTATTTTTTCCATGTCGCATCTTCACCCCCCCTCCCCCCCCCCTTCGGAAGCCGCGGTCTCCGGTAAGAAGCAGCCGATTCGGAAACTCCGAGCCGCAAAATGTGTTCTGATCGGTTCCAAGGCCGAAAGGCTTGTACATCAGGCCGTGCTTAGTGGCGGCTGTGGAGGGTTTAAAGGCCCCGACCAAGGGTGAACAAAGAGGAAGATGACGGAACTTTATTCCCTTCCTTCACGGTGGGAAATGTTGATTCCACTGTGGTGGATGTTTATGTTAAATTCTATTATGTATTGTGTTCTTTTCATTCGTACGGCTGTATGGTAACTCAAATTTCACTGTACCGATTGGTGCATGTTACAATAAATGTGAACTTGAGCTTGAACTTGAACTTGAACTTGACATGCGTGGGGTTTCTCCGAGATCTTCGGTTTCCTCCCACACTCCAAAGACGTAAAGGTTTGTAGGTTACATGTTTAAGAAGGAACTGCAGATGCTGGAAAATCGAAACTACACAAAAATGCTGGAGAAACTCAACGGGTGCAGCAGCATCTATGGAGTGACGGAAATAGGCAACGTTTATAGGTTTGTAGGTTAATTGGCTTGGTGTATGTGTAAAATTTTCCCTAGTGTGTGTAGGGTAGAGTTAATAGAAACATAGTCATAGAAATTGGGTGCAGGAGTAGGCTATTCGGCCCTTCGAGCCTGCACCGCCATTCAATATGATCATGGCTGATCATCCAACTCAGTTTCCTGTATTCTCTCCATACCCCCTGATCCCCTTAGCCACAAGGGCCACATCTAACTCCCTCTTAAATATAGCCAATGAACTGGCCTCAACTACCCTCTGTGGCAGACAGTTCCAGAGATTCACCACTCTCTGTGTGAAAAAAGTTCTTCTCATCTCGGTTTTAAAGGATTTCCCCCTTATCCTTAAGCTGTGACCCCTTGTCCTGGACTTCCCTAACATCGGGAACAATCTTCCTGCATCTAATGTGCGGAGATCACTGGTCGGTGCGCAGGGCCGGCCTTAGGGGGTGCGGGGCCCAATTGGGAACAATTTTGGTGAACCCCAGATTCCCAGACAAGGTCTGTCAGCCCAGTTATTTAGTATATATTATGGAATTGTATAGTAAGTGCTATGGATTATACACTGTGTGAATCTCTCCTGCTCACTCCCGTTTGCCTGTCAGTAGCTCCGCTGGCTTCCAACCTTTACCGTAGCTGCTAATTATGTGATTGGACACAATGTCCTTGGAGACAGTGGCTGATTGGACGGGAGGAGACCTTTTTGTTGATTGGACGGGAATTTTAAGGCAAGCTGGCTGGTGATTGGATGCAACCCCCTTAGAGACAGCATTTGATTGGCCGCCAAATAAAATTGTCAAATCTGTAACAAAAATCGCTGGTCGGTGCGAACTCAGTGAACTATCTGGATGTATCTCCGAACTAATCTAGTTGTATCAACTAGACTATCTGGTTGTATCTCTAAACTAAACAGTATAACATGCAGGCACATTCATTTAAACTTATTTCAGTGATTATTTCACATGATTTCTCACTGTGTAAATCTCAATATCTGACCAATTTCTGTTTGACAAGTTTGGTCTGCCGTGAGCATTTTTCTCTCCCAAAACCGTTCACATCTAGCAAACCCATCAATGAACCAGACAGCAGTTGGACACAGTCATAAAACCATAGAACCATAGACAATAGGTGCGGTCCCTTTTGCTTGCACAGCCATTCAATATGATCATGGCTGATCATCCAACTCAGTTTCCTGTACCTGCCTTCTCTCCATACCCCCAGATCCCTTTAATCACAAGGGCCACATCCAACTCCCTCTTAAATATAGCCAATGAACTGACCTCAACTACCTTCTGTAGCAGAGAATTCCACAGATTCATAACTCTCTGTGTAAAAAACGTTTTTCTCATCTCAGTCCCAAAAGATTTCCCCTTTATCCTTAAACTGTGGCCGCTTGTTCTGGACTTCCCCAACATCGGGAACAATCTTCCTGCATCTAGCCTGTCCAACCCCTAAAGAATTTTGTAAGTTTCTATAAGATCCCCCCTCAATCTTCTAAATTCTAGCGAGTACAAGCCGAGTCTATCCAGTCTTTCTTCATATGAAAGTCCTGACATCCCAGGAATCAGTCTGGTGAACCTTCTCTGCACTCCCTCTATGGCAAGATTAGGAGCCCAAAACTGTACCAATACTCCAGGTGTGGTCTCACCAAGACCCTGTACAACTGCAGTAGAACCTCCCTGCTCCTATACTCAAATCCTTTTGCTAACATACCATTCGCTTTCTTCGCTGCCTGCTGCACCTGCGTGCCTACTTTCAATGACTGGTAAATCATGACACCCAGGTCTCGTTGCATCTCCCCTTTTCCTAATCGGCCACAATTCAGATAATAGTCAACTTTCATGTTTTTGCCACCAAAGTGGATAACCTCACACTTATCCACATTATACTGCATCTGCCATGCATTTGCCCACTCACCCAGCCTATCCAGGTCACCTTGCAGCCTCCTAGTTAAGAGGGGTTTAAATGGTTTAGAGATGTTTAGAGGGCTTCAGATGGGTTCAGGTGTGTTTAGAATTGTGTAGATGGGAATAGAGGGGAATAGGGGGGCTAGAGGGGGTTTAGAGGAGGTTTAGAGGGGGTTTAGAGACATTATAAGCCCCCCATGAGAAATTGTAATTCTCTGAAATTGAAGATAGACATAAAGCTGGAGTAACTCAGCAGGACAGGCAGCGCAGCGACTCTGGAGAGAAGACCCTTCTTCAGACTGAACTGAACTCGCGTTGGTGAGAGTACTTGTGATTGTCTGAAGAAGGGTCTCGACCAGAAACGCAACCCTCTCCCCAGAGCCGCTGCCCGTCCCACTGAGCCACCTTCAACTTCAGAGCCAAACAAAAAACACAGAGTGCTGGAGGAACTCAGCAGGCCAGGCAGCTGCCTCACCCACTGGGTTTCTCCAGCATTTTTGTCTACCGCAAAACGTCAATGATTCCGGGAATGCTGAGGCGATAGGGTGATAGAGAGGGAGTGGTAGAGCTAGAGAGAGCGTGAGAGAAAGAGGGAGGGAGGGAAAGAGCAAAAGACAGAGAGACACAACATGGGTCGGTAGGTGAATGACTAACCTGCACAACAGGAAGAAGCCCCTTCTCGCGGTCCGGGGCCCTCACTCATGATGGTGAGTTTAATGAAATTCTCAATGTGTCATCGATCTTCATTCCTCAGTAAATGTAATTGTGTTTTAAACAACTGTTAATGACGCTGCATGAATTTTATTCAAAGGAACACGGCGTCATTAATACTTGTTCAAAACACAATATCATTTACTGAGGAATGCGGATGAATGCAGATTGATGACATTGCATAACAAGGTGTTAACTACTTGCTGTTAAGAAGTGCTAACAGTACTAGTTAACACATCGTTTGTGTCTGGTGGCTGTGCAACGGTTGTTATACATGTTCGTTTAAAAAAAATCCGGTTGACGAATTTAAAAAAATCCTTATTTAGCCAAGAGAATTCGTATTTCCGTACGAAATACGGAACATTAGTGCAGGGCCCTGCTTAGGCGCTGGGCCCAATTGGGAGCAATCGGTCAAATTGGCTTAAGGCCGGCCCTGTCGGTGCGGACTCGGTGGGCCGAAGGGCTTGTTTCCACACTGTATCTCCAAACTAAACTAAAAAAATCCAATATTTGCAGCTTGCCCTCAATGGCCTCTTTGGACGCACCTGAAAAACCTATATCAGATTTGTGATACATGATCTCCCACGTACTAAACCATGCTGACAATCCCTAATCAGTCCCTATCCATCTGATCCCTCAGAATATTCTCCAATCACAGATGTTAGACACACTGGCCTGTCGCTCCCAGGCGTTCCTCTGCAGACAATAATAGAGACACAATGGTTGTCACCCTCCAGACTTCTGGAACCTCCCCCATATTTAATGATGATCCCACAATTTTGTCTCTCTTCCCACAGCGTTCTTGGATATAACTGGTCAGGCCAGGGAGATTTGTCCACCTTCATTCATCTTCAAGAGGGGACCTTAAGCATCTCTTTGACAATATTACTGAATACCCTCAAGATGCTTCTATTGACTGGTCTAAGTTCCCCAGTCCTCATGTCTTTTTCCACGTTAAAAACAAAGGAGAAATACACCTTATGAAACTTGCCCATTCCAGTGGCTCCACACAGAGTTGACTGCTTTGATTCCTGATGGGCCCCATTCTCTTTATGGTTACCCCTTTTCCCTTAAGGTAGTTGTAAAATCTCATTGGATTATCCTTAATATAACCTGGGAGGATAGTATAGTTGATACTGTTCTCTGTCACGAGGATTGAGAGTCCCAAGAGTAGGTAGGACGAGGAAAGAGGTTCTGGTTTACCCTCCTACCATCCGGGAGGCGCTACAGGTCTCTCCGTTGCCGAACCAGCAGGTCGAGGAACAGCTTCTTTCCGGCCGCTGTCACTCTACTAAACAACGTACCTCGGTGACTGCCAATCACCCCCCCCGGACACTTATTATTTATTTATTTTTATTCAAAATCGTTTGCTATGTCGCTCTTCAAGGGAGATGCTAAATGCATTTCGTTGTCTCTGTACTGTACACTGACAATGACAATTAAAATTGAATCTGAATCTGAATCTGAATCTGATAAAGGAAACTGAACAGCTAGGCACCAAATTGAAAATCAGAAACAAGAAGGTAATAATTGGTACCTGAGCCATGTACAAATTGTGTCCAGTTATGATCATTCTTCTATGTGAAAATTGGCATTAAGCTGGGAAGTGGGCAGAAGATTTATACCACTCCTTGAGCTATAGGGAGAGATTGGGCAGGTCATCATTTTATTGTTTGGAGCAAAGGAGGCTGAGGGGTGATCTTATTGAGGTTCTCAAGATTATAAAATCATGAAGGGAATAGATTTGGTGTGGCACGGTGGTAGGCTTGCTGCCTAAAGGGCCTGTCCCACTTTCACGACCTAATTCACAAACTTTTTTACTCGTGGACATTTTTCATCATGCTAGAAAAAACATTCGGACCTACTTGATGCTATGAGTACCCACAACTAGCATCACGACCTGCTACGACCTATCTATGACCTCCTACGACCTTGTGACGACCATGCTGCGAGTATGAGTCAAGGGCAAAATCGGCAGAGGTCGTGAATTATGTTGTGAAAGTGTGACAGGCCCTTAACAGTGCCAGAGATCCGGATTTGATCCTGCCAACGCGTGCTGTCTGTACCGAGTTTGTACATTCTCCCTGTGGGTTTGTACGTTCTCCCAGGCAGTGAACAAAGCGAATGGCACGTTGACCTTCATAACAAGAGGAATTGAGTATAGGAGCAAATAGGTCCTTCTGCAGTTATACAGGGTACTAGTGAGACCACACCTGGTGTATTGTGTGCAGTTTTGTTCTCCAAATTTGAGGAAGAACATTCTTACTATTGAGGGAGTGCAGCGTAGGTGCATAAGGTTAATTCCCGGGATGGCGGGACTGTCATATGCTGAGAGAATGGAGCGGCTGGGCTTGTATACCCTGGAATTTAGAAGGATGAGAGGGCATCTTATTGAAACATATAAGATTATTAATGGTTTGGACACGCTAGAGGCATGAAACATGTTCCCGATGTTGGGGGAGCACAGAACCAGGGGCCACAGTTTAAGAATAAGGGGTAGGCCATTTAGAACGGAGATGAGGAAACACCTTTCCACACAGAGAGTTGTGAGTGTGGAAATCTCTGCCTCAGAAGGCGGTGGAGGCCGGTTCTCTGAATACTTTCAAGAGAGGGCTAGATAGGGCTCTTAAAGATAGTGGAGTCAGGGGATTATGGGGAGAAGGCAGGAAGGGGGTACTGATTGGGAATGATCAGCCATGATCACATTGAATGGCGGTGCTGGCTCGAAGGGCCGAATGACCCACTTCTGCACCTATTGTCTATTGTCTATTGTGATTGCATGGGTTTTCTCCGGATGCTCCGGTTTCCACCCATATTCCAAAGACATGCACATTAGTAGATTAATTGGCTTCTGTAAATTATTCCTAGTGTGTAGGATAGAACTAGTGTAAGGGTGATCGTGGTCGACATGGACTTGGTGGGCTGATGGGCCTGTTTCCACGCTCTATCTCTGAAGTAAACTAGGAAGGTAAATGCACACATTTTCCACAAAGATAGGTCAGGTATTAAAGGGGATATGTATCCATTGGGAGGGTTGTCAACATGCTAGCGGGAAGGTTTGCTAATGCTACATGGGAGGGTTTAAACTGGCAGGGGGATGGGATCTCATACAGAATAGAAGCACGTGAGAGGCTAGAAGTTGGTATGGAGGGTGGTGTGGGAAAGGTTAATGGACAGAATAGGCAGGTGAAAGGTGGAGAGCGAGGAAGGAGGGTTGGTTTAAACTGCAAGGGGCCTGACGGGTAAGGCAGATGAGCTTAGGGCATGGATAGGTACGAACGACTGGGACGTTGTGGCCATGACTGAAACCTGGTTAAGGAAGGGTCAGAACTGGCAGCTCAATGTTCTGGGGTACAGGGGTTTCAGGAGAGACAGGGGTGAGGGAAAAAGAGGAGGGGGGTTGCATTGTTGGTTAAGTAGGTAGTGTGGTGTGGCGGCGCCTAACAGCAGCCAGTCGTCTGTCTTTTTTTAAATTTTTGTCTTGGTAAATGTATGTCTTGATCTAGTTTTTATTGTTTTTTTAGCTGTGGGGAAAACCGTTTAATCTCTTCCCTGTGCGGGGACCCGACTTTTTCCCTGTCGGGTCTCGGCTGTCGTTGGGCCTAACATCGAGGAGCCAGCGGTGGCCTCTGGCCAGGGTCTAACCTGAGGGCTCCAGTCGCGGAGCCTGCGGAACTGACATCGCGGCGCTGGCCATCTTTGATGCGGGAAGAGCTGTGGTGGCACCCGGCTGCAACCCGACTTTGGAATTCGGAGGCTCCGGCCGCAAGCCTGATGGACAGGAACATCGGAGCTCGCAGGTCCCTGGTGGGAGACCGCTTTTTCGAGCTCCGCAACGGCACCTTCTCCCGCTGGAATCGCGGGGTTTAAAGGACACGGAGCCGAGGCTTAACATCTCCCGGGGCAGCTTAAACGGCCACAGGACTTACCATCGCCCGCCGGGGGCTTTAACATCGGGAGCCCCAGTTCGCCTTGATGCTGCAGTTGGACTGCTGGACCGCGGGAGAAGAACAAAGGGAAGAGATAAGACTTTGCCTCCCATCACAGTGAGGAGGTGTTGGAGATTCACTGTGATGGATGTTTATGTAAACTGTGTTAAGTGTGGGTCTTGGGTTTTTTTGTAATGTAAAATATTGTAGAAATGAAATTTTGTTCAAACCTAGGTTTGAATGACAATAAATAGCATTCCATTTCATCCATACGGAGGATGTCACGGCTGTGTCAGAGGTGACATTACGGACGGTTCGTCTCGTGTGGCTATATGGGTGGAGCTGAGGAACAAGATGGGATGATCACCTTGTTGGGGGTGTACTACAGACCCCCGAAAAGTAAACGGGAATTAGAAGAGCAAATATGCGAGGAGATTGCAGACAGCTGCAGGCCAAATAATGTTGTTGTAATAGGAGATTTTAACTTTCCCAATATTGACTGGGAAAATCATAGCGTGAAGGGTTTAAATAGGGTGCAATTCCTCAAAAGTGTTCAGGAGAGTTTTCTCAAACAGTATGTAGAGGCCTCCACACGTGAGAGGGCAATGCTGGATCTAGTATTTGGAAATTTAGAAAGGCAGGTTAATGAAGTGTGTGTGGAGGAGCCTTTTGGGACATGCAACCACAGTTCAATTAGGTTTAAGATAGTTATGGATAGTGACAGAGAAGGCCCACAGATTAAAATGCTCAACTTGGGTAAGGCCAACGTTGCGTGTATAAGAAAAGGTCTCGGTCAAGTTGACTGGAGCAGGTTATTTGTGTGGAGAGGAACATTGCCCAAGTGGGATGTCTTTAAATGTGTACTGAAGAAAGCTCAGGATGTGTACATCCCCATTAGAGTGAAAGCAAAGCAGAAAAACGTGAGGAAGCTTGGCTGACGAGGGAAATTGAGACATTAGTCAAAAATAAGAAGGATGCATGGGACAGGTATAGGCAGCTGGGATCAAGTGGAGTATGAGGAGTTTTGGGAACTAAGGAGTAAACTGAAAAAGGAAGTCAGAATGGCAAAAGGGGTGCCAGGGGATAGCACTGGCGGGTAGCATTAAGGACAATCCCAAAAGATTTTATAAAGTGGAAAAGGGTAACTAGAGAGAGAATGGGACCCCTCTGGAATCAAATCAGTCACTTCTATGTGGAGCCGCAGGAGATGGGCAAGGTCCTCAATGAGTATTTCTCCTCTGTATTTTCCGAGGAGAATGACAGTAGGACGGAGGAATTTCGGGCAGTCACTGGAAGTGTCTTGAGAGCAGTCAGTGTTACTGTCGAAGAAATACTTAAGGTACTATCGTTTATGAAGGTAGACAAATCTCCAGGGCTGATCAGATATATCCGAGAACATTGTGGGAAACTAGAGAGGAAATTGCAGGAGCTCTGGCTGAAATTTACGAGTCATCTTTAAATACAGGAGAGGTGCCGTAAGACTGGAGGGTGGCAAATGTTGTGCCACTATTCGAGAAGCGCTGCTGGGAAAATGCTGGGAACTATAGGCCGGTGAGCTTAACATCTGTAGTTGGAAAGTTACTAGAATATTCAAACAGATATGTTATACAGGCATTGGGATGGGCAAGGGCTGATTAGGAATAGTCAGCATGGTTTTGTACGTGGGAGTTCATGTCTCACAAATCTGATTTTTTGAAGATGTTGTATGCATGGATTTAATTAAGGCATTCGACAAGTTTCCACGTGGTAGGCTGCTCTGGAATGTTAGATTGTCTGGGATCCAAGGAAAGATAGCTGAACGGCAAATTGGCTTCATGGAAGGTACCACATGTTAATGGGGGAAGGTTGCTTCTTGGACAGGATACCTGTGACCAGTGGTGTGTCTCAGGATTCAGCGCAGGTCCAGTTACTGTTTGTTATCTACATCAAGTGGTTGGATGAGAACATGCAAGGCAAGATTGGTAAGTTTGCTGATGAAGCAAAAGTGGGTGGTTTTGCAGATAGTGAAGACGGTTGTGAAAGGTTGCAGCAGCATCTTGATCGATTGTCCAGGTGGACGGAGGAATGGTTGATGGAATTTAATACAGGGAAGTGTGAGGTGTTCCATTTTGGGATGTCTATGGGCAGGACCCACACAGTGAATGGTAGAGTGTTGTAGAGCAGAGGGATCTAGGAGTGCAGGTGCATGGTTCCTTGATGGTCAAGTCACAAAAAGGCATTTGGCATATAGGCCTTCAACAGTCAGAGTATTTAGTATAGAAGTGGGGAGGTCATGTTGCAGTTGTATAAGATGTTGGTGAGACTGCATTTGGAGTATTGTGTTCAGTTCTTGGCACCATGTTATAGAAAAGTTGTTGTCAAGCTGGAATGGGTATAGAGAAGATTTACGAGGATGTTGCCAGGACTAGTGAGTCTGAGCTATAGGGGACGGTTGGATAGGCCGTTGGGTCCCAGCTTCACATGGGAGGGCTGGTCCCCAAATGCAATATTCCACCTCCGCACCAATTCCAATATTGCTGGCCAGAGGGGGGGGGGGGTCTTTATGGAGTGCTAGTATGTGTGTTGTGGGTCAAAGGGACTGGTTTCCAGAGGGTTAGTATGGACATTGTGGGTGGAATGGATTCTTGGGCTGGCAGCTCAGTCACTCTGGCCGGGCAGCTCAGTCACTCTGGCAGTTGTGCGCTGAAGGGACTTGTTTCCAGAGAGCTAGTATGGACATTGTGGACTGAATGGATTTTTGGACTTGCAATTCAGTGAGTCATGGCTGGTGGGCTGGCAGTTCACTAAGTCATGGGTGGTGGGCTGGCACTTCAGTCACAGCTGGTGGGCTGGCATTTCACTTACTCATGGCTGGTGGTGGCAGTTCACTCTGTCACCCATCCTCCCTTCACCCCCCACTCTGCTCCATGCCATTCCCCTCCCCCACATGCATTCAGTCCATCTCCCCTCAACCTCCCCTCCCATGCATTCTTAGTGGCTCTCCGACAGCACAACCATTCCTGCCTATTACATTACTATTGTGATGAAGGGCACACAGGCATGGCAAGTGGAAAAATGATTTATTAAAGGTTAAAATGTTAATGACTTAAAATATAACACTAATTTAAATGTAAAAGATTAGATTTATTAAGTTATTTGTTGTTGTGTCTCTTGCTGTGTTCTGCTGCTCACTGCCTCTTGATAACACTTTGCCTTTGATATTAAAAAAATAATTTTAATATAGAGAGATTAAGCGGTCACATTTTAACAAAGAAAACCTGAGAATTTTCCTCAAAAGTCATCAAGGAGTGCAGGCCGCAAGTCCAACCTCATAGCATTCCAAGCAGAGTGCAGGCTGAAAGTCCGACCTCACAGCACACAAAGCAGCGTGTAGGCAGCAAGTCCAACCTCACAGCACTCCAAGCAGAGTGCAGGCAGCAAGTCCAACCTCACAGCATTCCAAGCAGAGTGCAGGCTGAAAGTCCGACCTCACAGCACACAAAGCAGCGTGTAGGCAGCAAGTCCAACCTCACAGCACTCCAAGCAGAGTGCAGGCAGCAAGTCCAACCTCACAGCACTCCAAGCAGAGTGCAGGCTGAAAGTCCGACCTCACAGCACTCCAAGCCAATTTCACAGCAGAGTGCACACACACACGTGCAGATACACACACAGCCAGACACACACACAAAGACACACTCACACAGAAATACACACACATTCACCAACACGTACACACACTCACAGACACACATACAGACACACAGACAGACACTCATACGCATAGACACAGTCAAACACTCACACACATACACTCACACATACAGACACACACAGACACTCACCCACAGACACTTACACAGACACAGACACTCACACATACGCACGCACAGACAAATGCACACACACCTTTTAGAGGCAATAGAGACCCTTTTTGCAAGCATTTTAGAACCAATAGCCACACTTTTTACAACCATTTTAGAACCAACAGAGACACTTTTTGCAAACATTTTAGAACCAATAGAGAAACTTTTTTGCAAGCATTTTAGAATCAATAGAGACACTTTTTGCAAGCATTTTAGAACAAAGAGACACTTTGTGCAACCATTTTTGAACCAATAGAGACACTTTCTGCAAGCATTTTAGAACCAAAAGACACTTTCTGCAAGCATTTTAGAACCAATATAGACACTTTCTGCAAACATTTTAGAACCAATAGAGACACTTTCTGTAAGCATTTTAGAACCAATAGAGCCACTTTCTGCAAGCATTTTAGAACCAATGGAGACACTTTCTGCAAACATTTTAGAAACAATAGACACTTTTTGCAAGTATTTTAGAAACAATAGACACTTTTTGCAACCATTTTAGAACCAATAGACACTTTGTGCAAGCATTTTAGAACCAAAAAAGACATTTTCTGCAAGCATTTTAGAACCAGTAGAGATGGCAATAACATTGAAAATACATTTTGAACAGCTGCCATTATTCATTTAAAAAAAACATCCATTGAGGGGAAAAGTGGTCTTGGTTGGTGGAACAAAATAGTTGACGGGGACTTGAAAAACTAACTGATTTTTTTCTCCACAAAGTGCCAGCATACCATGCAGAGCCACTGCCTTGCCTCAATGTCATGCTTTGGGCAGCAAGCAGAATTTTTTGTTGTTTACTGCTCATTGGATATGACTTGTGGTTCAGCTGGGCAATATACAGGATTTGTTGGGCTGTTTACTGAAACTCGCTCTCGATTTTTGTTTCTGGCAATGGAGATTAGACCTTGGAGAAACTTTTAGCAGGAGCCCAAGTCGATAACACTGTTATGTACAGCCTGCACTCAATATCAGTGAATCACAGTCTTTAAATAATGAAGCACAAATGCTGCTGGGCTCTCGGAAGCAGTGGGTTTTGCAGTCGTGTTGGAGTTCTGCAACAGACCCTGCAGGGTTTGTTTTCAGCTATTGCTGGCAGAACAAGGTTGTCCACATTAACACTTCTTTCCACAGATGCTTAGTGCAGCCTTTGGAGGAGCTCATGCAGAACTACCTGACAGTTAAGGATGAACCATGGTAGTCCATGCAACACAAGTAACATCTGTTTTGGAGACCTCGGGGCCGAAGATGAAAAGTACCGTGGATTCAAATAGCTTGCACCATTGTTAAAGTGACTTGGAAATCCGGTATCCAAGAAGCATTCTTTTTCATTTTCCATCAGCCTCCACAGCTCTCTCCTATTTCTTCTCACCCTCATTTGATGAATTATTCATTAATAATGTGTGTCCAAACATGGCTTGAGACAAAAGGTTACTGAAGCAGAGTCTTCTGCAGCTGGAACTACTCTGTCCAATTTAAATGTGCCTGCTAAATGCACCAAATGTGTGAGGCACAGAATAATATCCTGATTTAAAATTATCTGACAACAATCGTAGTGTCTGTAATAAGATAAAATATCTAAGGCATATTATTACGGAACAATGACAGATGATGAGGATATTTATAGGCAACGACGCATGCTGTATGTACAGGCGAATATCCTCTTGCGTAAATTTGGTGCTTGTGTAGATGTGGTGAAGATGTCGCTATTTAGAGCATACTGCACACCCCTCTACACTGCGCACCTGTGGTCGAACTATTTAAAGACAAGTATGCAGAGACTAAAGGTGGCATATAATGATGCCATGCGAACACTGCTAAGGCAACCTAGATGGTGTAGTACCAGTAATATGTTTGTGGCTGCACGAGTCAGTACTTTAGAAGCTATCCTAAGACACCACATGTATAAATTCATTTGCAGGATAAATTACTCTAAAAATGTGCTTATTGTGGCAATGACAAACATATCCAATAAATCTTATAGAAACTTACAAAATTCTTAAGGGGTTGGACAGGCTAGATGCAGGAAGATTGTTCCCGATGTTGGGGAAGTCCAGGACAAGGGGTCACAGCTTAAGGATAAGGGGAAAATCCTTTAAAACCGAGATGAGGAGAACTTTTTTCACACAGAGAGTGGTGAATCTCTGGAACTCTCTGCCACAGAGGGTAGTTGAGGCCAGTTCATTGGCTATATTTAAGAGGGAGTTAGATGTGGCCCTTGTGGCTAAGGGGATCAGAGGGTATGGAGAGAAGGCAGGTACGGGATACCGAGTTGGATGATCAGCCATGATCATATTGAATGGCGGTGCAGGCTCGAAGGGCCGAATGGCCTACTCCTGCACCGAATTTCTATGTTTTCTATGTTTTCTATAAGGGTTAGCATTACACGCTACGAATCCCAGCTGTGGAGACACTGGCATCGTTGTCTCGTTGTAGGACATTGATCATCTTTTAATCTGGATTTTTAACTTAAGTATTGTGGGTTTAAAAAATATATAAATTATGATGTTTTTACGTGATATACCATGATTTTATATATATTTATGATATTTGATATGCAATGCATTTTTAATGTAATGTTGCCCCTTGTCTGGACCTTGCGTCCATAATAAAGTTTATTATTATTATAATACTCATAGTAAAATTAGCACGCAAGTACCATGCTGATTCAAGTTTAAGTGTAAAATCTCCATTTAAGTCATTCAGCTTCGTGTGGGAAGGAATTTTGGAAGCACTAAATGAAGCAAGAAAGAGCATTGATGTTCAAGTCTAAACTTCCTTTCTAATACAAAATGAGTACAAATCACTTCTTCTTCTGTATGGTGTGCACAGCCTAAAGTTGTAGGACAACTTGTTCTATTTGATCTTATTTGATTGTGCACGCCAGGTTCATTGCATTCGCAAAACAGGCTGGACCACAGGAAGGTTGCAATCTCCCACCCCATATAAATGACTCTTGTTATGGCAAGATGAATTTGTAATCAATAACACCCTGAGCTTAAGGCTTACCATCTTATATTAAAGAGTGATTGGCAATTGAATGGGAATGAGATCTTGATTGACAATATTGATATTTTAAGTCAAAGGCACATAACAATGATCTCATAATTCGATCAAATGAAAGATTCTCAAAAAATAAGTAAAATTCTGCTAATCCTACCAGTGACTCGAGTGAAATATCTAAAATTATTGTTATATGTCAGCTATTTGGATTGCTCATGGATAATAATTTAATCATTAGTTTGAAAAAGATTCTGCCCTCCAATAAGAACAGTTTCAAAATAACTCCAACAATCAAGGTTTAAGCAGCACAAACCAGTATTTCTACCACTCTCTTATGCACATACATACACACACTATTAGCATTAATTAGTGTTTTAGTTTCAATTTAGAGATACAGCGCGGAAACAGGCCCTTTGGCCCACTAGGTCTGCACCGACCAGCGATCCCCGCACAATAACACTACCCTATACACACTAGTGACAATTTACAATTACACCAAGCCAAGTGACCTGCGAACCTGTACGTCTTTGGCAGGGCCAGTCGTAGGCCGATTGGACCGTTTTTTCCAAATTGGGCCCCGTGCCCAAGGGGGGCCCCGCGTTAATTTTCCGTATTTCATATGGAAATACAAATTTGCTTTGTTAAATAAAGATTTAAACAAAAACATTTGCCATATGGATTTTTTTACAAAACGAACATGGATAACAACCGCTGTGAATAATAAACGATGTGTTAACTGCTACTGTAGCGGTTAACAGCCAGTAGTTAACAACAATGGGTCATCAATGCATACCGATACCCATTCCTCAGTAGGTTACACAAAAAAGCTGGAGAAACTCAGCGGGTGCAGCAGCATCTATGGAGTGAAGGAAATAGGCAACGTTTCGGGCCGAAACCCTTCTTCAGTCTGAAGAAGGGTTTCGGCCCGAAACGTTACCTATTTCCTTCGCTCCATAGATGCTGCTGCACCCGCTGAGTTTCTCCAGCTTTTTTGTGTAACCTTCGATTCTCCAGCATCTGCAGTTCCCTCTTAAACCCCATTCCTCAGTAAATGTGTCACTCGCTGCCGCAAGAGCGGCCGACGGGGGGTGGGTGGGGGGGGGGGGAGTCCACAGGGCAGCAAGCCCCAGCACTGCAGTAAACTCAACTGTGAGTGTTCAATGTTAAACGCCGGGAGCGGGCAGGCGGGCGGTGTGTGCGTGAGAGGGGGGGGGGGCGAGAAAGCGTCAGATTTGTATGAAATCGGCGGCGTACCGGTCGGCTCATGGTGGGGGGGGGGGGGGGGGGGTGGGGGGGTGGGGGGGGGGGGGGGGGGGGGGGGGGGGGGGGGGGGGGAGGGGGGGGGGGTGGGGATTGAGTAAAAAGACCTGAAGCAGAAACGAAAGGCAACTGGCCGGATAATTGCGGGACGGAGACAATCTGTGGATAAACAGATCTGGGGGTTGTGTTAACTCGTTCGGTGCCGGTACAACAGCAGACCAGGTTGGAGGTTTAAGTCTGTGTTAACATTGGTGTCGGGGTTAATGTCTGGGCCGGGGTACGGGTGGGATTTAACTCTGTCTCTCTGTCTGTCTGTCTGTCTGTGCGTATGTCTGTCTGCATGTGTGTGTGTGTGTGTCTGTGACTCTGTGTCTGTGTATGTCTCTGTGTTTCTGTGTGTGTGTGTGTGTCTCTGTGGCTGTGTGTGTCTGTGTTTCTGTGTCTCTGTGGCTGTGAATATGTGTCTCTATTTGCGTGTGTGTTTCTATCTGTGTGTGTGTGTGGGGGAGCCGTGTAGAGACACAAGGGGGATTTTCAGATGCAAACCACATGTTTTCAGTTAAGAGTTGGACATGATTACTGTCAATACGAGCAGCTCACGGAGCAGAGACAGAATGAGAAACACTGCTCGGCTCTCACACGCACTCGTGGAGTGAACTGTAGATATAAACGGGACTGGGGGAAGAGGAGTGGGGGGGGGAGAGGTAGAGGGAGAGAGAGAGAGAGAATTTGAGAGAGAAGAGAGTGGAAGGGGGAGAGAGAGGGGAAATTGGAGAGGAGAGAGAGAGAGAGAGGAAGGGGGGAGAGAGAAGGGAGAGAGAGAGAGGGAGAGAGAGAGAGGGAGAGAGAGAAAGAGAAAGGGGGAGAGATAGAGAGTTCTCCCTTCTGCCTCACCACTGTTGGCTGCCCCTTGTGAGATGATTGGGGACCAAAACCAGTTACCCTTTAGATCTCCCTCTCCCTACCTCTCACTACCTCCCTCTCCTTCTTTAGAGAGGGGGGGATGATGGTGGAAGGAAGGGGGAGAGGGCGGAGGGGAGAGAGTAGTGTGCCTTGCTTGGTGGAGAAGAGGGATGTGGGAACGCTGTACGCAGGTGGTGACTCACTCTCACACTGGGATCACTCCCCTGTCATTGCGGAGTCTATCTGACACCCTGTAACCCCCCTCTATGGAGCGAGGGAAATATGCAACGTTTTGGAAAACCCTTCTTCAGACCTGGCCCGAAACATTGGCTATTTCCTTTGCTCCATAGATGCTGCCTCAAGCCCTGTCCCACTGTGTGAGTTCACCGAAGAGCTGTCCCAAGTTTAACACCTCTGTGTAGCATTTCTGCCCCTATCTTCAAATTCCCACTTTGAAATAAAATACAATTTTCGACTTAAAGATTTTGCAACAGGATCGCGATTAGTCGATTCCCACGCATTTTCAATCGTCGTTCGATTCAGTGTAATTTTCACACCTGGTTGATGTAGTATTTTTTTTAATTTTCAGTACAGTACAATAAATAGTTTCAAGCATACCCAGTACTAAACGCACAAACATTAAGGAGGTTTTAAGTTGTAAGTTGTATTTTATTTCAAAGCGGGAATTGGAAGATAGGGACAGAGATGTTACACAGAGATTTTGATAGGAAGCAAACATTACAGCAGCTGAGTAAAAGATCGGTCAAATGAAGATCGGGCGAGGGGGATTAGGGGTGGGGGAAAAGTATCTATAGCTTTGGACTTGCCTAAATGAGTACTGAGATGGATTATCTTTCCACACCAAATTTCTTATACAATGATACCTTTTATGCAATTATCACAATAGTTTGTTGGACATGGATCAACGGACTCTGTATGGTACATGCTCGTAAATTAGTAAAACAAATGTTCTTCTTTAAGTTCTGTTGTTTCTGGGAAGGGAGTGACTGATAACAAATAACCCACATTCTGTATTTTGTCATGATGTGGCTGAAATAATGGCATATTTTGTGATATTTATTGAGATTGAAAGAAACAACGGAGTTTGGGCAAGATATTAGGCAGACATATTCTGTATGTCTGATAGATATTGTGAAATGGAACTCAGAAATTATGGGAGCATTACATAAAATTACAATTCAAAGGTAATGAATACACAGAGTATTCTTATTTCCATCATGAACATACAATGGTTTGTTCGTGCACCTAGCACCGTGGAGCGGCCTCCAGCCTGAACGACCCGGGGGCTCCAGTCCCGGAGACTGCGGAGCTGCGGATCTGCGGACTCACCATCGTCGGGGGTGGCCGGCCTCGGAGCGTGGGGAGCGGCGGTGACTCGCTGCTGCGACTCGACTCCTGGGGCTCGGAGGCTCCAGCAACGCAGCCGCAGGTCCGGTGGACTGTGACATCGGGAGCTCGCGGGTCTGGGAGGAGAGAGAGAGACCGCTTCCCGGAGCTCCCGCAACGCGACTTCTCCAACCGGTGTCAAGGGGTTGGAACAACCCGGACCGGGACAGTATATCACCCGGCGCGGCTTCATGGCCATGGGACTCACCATCGCCCGTGGGGGTTCCAACCTTGGACTTTCAGACCGGGAGCGGGGCCATAAATCGCCCCGCGCGGCCTAAAATGGCCGTGGGACTCATCATCGCCCGCCTGGGGCTTGGACATCGGGAGAGACACGGAGAACAGGGGAGAGAAAAGACTTGCCTTCCATCACAGTGGCTTCACTGTGATGGATGTTTGTGTGAATTTAATTATGTGTATGTCTGTAAGACAGTGTCTTTGTTTGTATGGCTGTGGAAACAACATTTCGTTTGAGTCTCACTGGGGCTCAAATGATAATAAATTTGTATTGTATTGTAATAGTGATATAGGACACCAGGTCCTACTACGGCAAACTCACGAGCTACTACGGTATGACCACGTGTTAAAAAGTATCAAATTTTTACATCCTGAGTATATTTTACTCGTGGACATTTTTCAACATGGTGAAAAATCTTCACAAGTCACCACGTTTCCCAAGTACCTGCCATTAGCGCTAAATGGCATGTTGGCCTTTATAACAAGAGGAATCGAATATAGGAGCAAAGAGGTCCTTCTGCAGTTGTACAGAGTTCTAGTGAGACCGCACCTGGAGCATTGTGTGCAGTTTTGGTCCCCTAATTTGAGGAAGGACCTTCTTGCTATTGAGGGTGTGCAACGTAGGTTTACAAGGTTAATTCCGGGATGGCGGGACTGTCATATGCTGAGAGAATGGAGCAGCTGGGCTTGTACACTCTGGAGTTTAGAACGATGAGAGAGGATCTCATTGAAACGTATAAGATTGTTAAGGGCTTGGACATGCTAGAGGCAGGAAACATGTTCCTGATGTTGGGTGAGTCCAGAACCAGGGGCCACAGTTTAAGAAAAAGGAGTAAGCCATTTAGGATGGAGACCAGGAAACACTTTTTTTCTCAGAGTGGTGAGTCTGTGGAATGCTCTGCCTCAGAGGGTGGTGGAGGCCGCTTCTCTGGAAGCTTTCAAGAGAGAGCTAGATAGGGCTCTTAAAAATAGCGAAGTCAGGGGATATGGGGAGAAGGCAGGAACGGGGTACTGATTGGGGATGATCAGCCATGATCACATTGAATGTATGTGATATGAAAGTGAATTGGGTGTCAAATTAAACTTCTTTTCATGCTTTATCTGATGGGATAAATTGCAGACATGATTTTTAAAATCACAACATTTTGTAACATTGCTAGTAAATTTACCTGCATCTTGGAGGCCGAAGGTTAGGTTATTAGCAAAGAAAGATAGACTTCGTTATCCCTCAGTACAGCAACATCAAGAATGATGCTGCTGTACTGAGATATAGCCAAGTTTATCCCTCTTTGCTAGCAGCTGATGGGAAGCAGCTGTAAAGTGGGAAGCGGCTGTGAAAGGAAAGCGCTGCTGGGGGGGGGGGGGGGGAGTTCCTTTCAGAGCGTGTGGGTAGTCTGGCTAGGGGTAAAGTTGCGGGGAGGGCAGGACGGTTGAGATGGAGGGAGTCTGCCGGGAATCATCCAGCTCAAGAGCGGGTCAGTGGGCGGTGGAGCTTACTCCATATGTCAGGGCGAGTAATCTCAATTGATCCCTTGTTCGCCCTGACACAGAATTAAGCTCCATCGCCCGCTGTGATGTTATGAATCACCCGCTGACCCACTCAGCTCTATGATCTTTGCTCTTGAGCTGGTCCCCTCACTGTTCAGACGGAGAGCACTGCCAGATGTGAGCGGGCCGGCAGAAGGTGCTGAGATGGCAGTTGGTTCTGCTGTCCGTTGATGGTGGCCGCTCATAGCCACACAAGCTGCTTCCCTCCATATAACCATATAACAATTACAGCACGGAAACAGGCCACCTCGGCCCTACAAGTCCGTGCCTAACAACTTTTTTTTCCCCTTAGTCCCACCTGCCTGCACTCATACCATAACCCTCAATTCCCTTCTCATCCATTATGCCTATCCAATTTATTTTTAAATGATACCAACGAACCTGCCTCCACCACTTCCACTGGAAGCTCATTCCACACCGCTACCACTCTCTGAGTAAAGAAGTTCCCCCTCATGTTACCCCTAAACTTCTGTCCCTTAATTCTGAAGTCATGTCCTCTTGTTTGAATCTTCCCTATTCTCAAAGGGAAAAGCTTGTCCACATCAACTCTGTCTATCCCTCTCATCATTTTAAAGACCTCTATCAAGTCCCCCCTTAACCTTCTGCCCTACAGAGAATAAAGACCTAACTTATTCAACCTATCTCTCTAACTTAGTTGTTGAAACCCAGGCAACATTCTAGTAAATCTCCTCTGTACTCTCTCTATTTTGTTGACATCCTTCCTATAATTGGGCGACCAAAATTGTACACCATACTCCAGATTTGGTCTCACCAATGCCTTGTACAATTTTAACATTACATCCACGCTTCTATAATCAATGCTCTGATTTATAAAGGCGAGCATACCAAAAGCTTTCTTTACCACCCTATCTATATGAGTTACCACCCTATCACCGGCCACAATGCGGTGGCTCCACGCCCAGAGCGCCGCGGCAGCGGTTAGTGAGTGTTACTGGCATGAACCCGACCCCCTCCTTCTCAACGCTCCCGCAAATTTATCCCTGGCTAGACTCCCCACACGCTGTGAAAATAACTCTCCCCCGAATTGTCATGTTACTCACGACACGTGACTCATTTATAATTATTTACTGATATTTCTACGAAAATTTTTCCCAATTGGGCCCCGCACCTCCTAAGGCCGGCCCTGGTCTTAGGAGTGTAGGAGGACACCGGAGCAGCCAGAGAAAACCAATGCAGGTCACGGGAAGATTCAGATTCAGATTCAATTTTAATTGTCATTGTCAGTGTACAGTACAGAGACAATGAAATGCATTTAGCATCTCCTTTGAAGAGCGACATAGCAAACGATTTGAATAAATAATAATAAGTGTCCGGGGGGGGGGGGGGTGGTGATTGGCAGTCACCGAGGTACGTTGTTGAGTAGAGTGACAGCCGCCGGAAAGAAGCTGTTCCTCGACCTGCTGGTTCGGCAATGGAGAGACCTGTAGCGCCTCCCGGATGGTAGGAGGGTAAACAGTCCATGGTTGGGGTGAGAGCAGTCCTTGGCGATGCTGAGCGCCCTCCGCAGACAGCGCTTGCTTTGGACAGACTCAATGGAGGGGAGCGAGGAAACCGGTGATGCGTTGGGCAATTTTCACCACCCTCTGCAATGCCTTCCGGTCAGAGACAGAGCAGTTGCCATACCATACTGTGAAGCAGTTGGTAAGGATGCTCTCGATGGAGCAGCGGTAGAAGTTCACCAGGATCTGAGGAGACAGATGGACCTTCTTCAGTCTCCTCAGGAAGAAGAGACGCTGATGAGCCTTCTTGATCAGAGTAGAGGTATTGTGGGTCCAAGAGAGGTCATCGGAGATGTTGACTCCCAGGAACCTGAAGCTAGAAACACGTTCCACCTCCGTCCCGTTAATGTGGATGGGGGTGTGCGTGCCACCTCTGGACTTCCTGAAGTCTACAATGAGCTCCTTGGTCTTCTTGGAGTTAAGGGCCAGGTTGTTGTCAGCGCACCATGCTGCTAAATGATGGACCTCCTCCCTGTAGGCCAGCTCATCGTTGTTGCTGATGAGGCCAATTACCGTGCAAGAACATGCAAACTCCGTCCAAACAGCATCCGTAGTCTGGATCGAAGCCGCATCTCCGGTGCTGAAGGTGCTGTAAGGCAGCAACTCTACCACTGTGCCACCGTGCCGCCCCTCTGGCCTCAAGGACCAGAGGTCCGCTTTTCTATGACATACAGCTCAGCCAGACAATGTACAGTGCTAGTCTTGCTCAGCCGTATGCAATAGATGTATTGCACCATACCTGGAACACATGACAATAAAGCACCTTTGAACCATTGAACCACTCACTTGAAGGATTCAGTGAAAGGCTTGAGTAAATCAGTGGTAACTCTGCTATGCTTTGAGGTACCTGCAATAGGTAGTCTGTATCTCAATAACACACATGAGGACAATGAACACAGTTGCTGGTAGACACGACAGGGTGAGGAAACCAACATCACTGTCCTGTCCCAGGACACAAGGGTGGTCACAGTGGTGCAGCGGTAGAGTTGCTGACTTAAAGTGAATGCAGCGCCTGAGCCCTGGGTTTGATCCTGACTGTGGGTGCTGTCTGTACGGAGTTTGTATGTTCTCCCCATGACCTGTGTGGGTTTTCTCTGAGATTTTCAGTTTCCTCCCACACTCCAAAGACGTGCAGGTTTGTAGGTTAATTTGCTTGGTAAATGTAAAAAAAATGATCCCTAGGATCACGGATCGGCGCGGGCTCGGTGGGCCGAAGGTCCGTTTCCGCGCTACATTTCTAAACTAAACACCTCTGACACTCATGTAGCTGCATTGGACAGCCATATTATTTGCATGTCCACCAACAGACCTCCAAAACAAAATAGGCTTTTTGCCAACTCTGTAACTGCAAGAGATTTCTAGATTCAAGGCTACACTCAAAATAACTCAAAATATGTAATATCCCTACCACCTCATAGGAATCCCTGGCCCAAGTCCAGGTAACATATGGAAGATGCATAACATTAAACCACGTCCATTTGTTGGGAGGATGGAGAAGCCCATCGTGAATGACAGAGTTAATGGTATCACTTAACCAACTAACCTGACTGCCCACTCTACCACCTCCCCTCCTACCTGTTGAGTCTACTCCAGATCACTCCAGCAGATGCCTCCTTGATCCCCAGGCCCCCCCCCCCCGCAAAAGAAGAAAAGCCAGCAAGATGGAAAATTGAAGGAAAACGGTGATACACCACTAAGTCCTTGTTGGCTAATCTAATATCTTCTCAATCCTCTCCAGCTGGCTTTCCCTTAAATACTCACCCACGTAATTATTTTCACCAAAACCCCAAAATTGAAAATGTGAAATAACTCAATATTAGGGAGGACATGAGACATGTTGGGCGGTGTGGGCAAGTTGGGCTAAAGGGCCTGTTTCCACACTGTATCACTCTATGACTCTATTTGTTACAAATAAGGGCTCAAGCTAGGTCATGATGTCAGCACACCTGCCATAAGGCCATAATTCAAAATTCAAGTGTGTTTTTGGCATATTTTAAAGGTTTCCCAAGCAAAATTATCTTTGGCACAACTAGTTAAAAGCTAATAAATGCCGAAGGCCTTAGCCCCACCTGTGGCTAAAGGAAATCACCTTCACTCAAATCTTAAAAATGGAATGGAAATAAATAATCATTGATCCTGAGGAACTGCCCAGGAGGGAGAAACACCTGAGCCATTTTGATGGATGTGTCACATTTAAACTTAATTAACAAGATATCCACAGTTCTTATAACAGGTTGAGTATTGGGGCATGTTTCGGATGTTGGACAAAGGTCTGGCATCCGTTTCTCATATATTTCTATTTTAGAATGTTTGTCCTCATGAAGATACCAGTGATCCACTTGGAGCCTTGCAGTTCCTTGGTGAATGTCCAACTTCAAAAGAAAGCTTGGTTGGACCACTCAAAGGTAGGTCATTTTAGTGTGTTTTACAGTTCTTGCGATGGGACACTCAAGAACATCGATACACATGTCAATAGCTTCCTTACATTTTGCCTTAACAGGCAATAGATGATGGCCGTGCGTTCTCTGCTTAAGCACAAGATCCTGGAGCTGACCACTTCAATGGAGCATCCAACCTGGTTGGCCTATGTGGCAAATCTGGGAACTGTTTGGATACACTGCACAAGCATTGATAATTTGCAAGAACTGTGATCACTGTCCTCCTGTGTGTTTCTGAGATACAGACTACCCAATGGACCTCCTGTGAAGCAGAACAACTTCCAGGTTAAGCGGAAATTTAAATTATAATCAGTGATGGAAATGGGAGGTATGTAGGGGAACAGCGTTCCCCAACTTTTCAGTTTTCAGTTTATGTCCAATTTCTGTACTAGAAGGGAGTCAGAGTTGTTAAATACAGATTTAAAAAACAAAACATTAATGGATAATCGTTACAATGAGTCACCGCTGCACCGGCCATCAGATGAAAATGATTTGCTAACTACGACTGTTAGCACTTGTTAACAGCCAGTAGTTAACATGTAGTTATACAATGTGTCATCAATACATCGATCCACATTCCTCAGTAAATGTAATTGTGTTGTGACCAACACAAATACACTGCGATGATGCAATGATGCCACGTTCCTGTGAATAAAATTCATGGAAGGATTTCTTAACTCACTGTCATTGAGGGCTCCAAAAGCACATTCGCCCATGATATTTAATTATTCTCTCATCTCTCTCCCTCTCTCCCACTCCCTCTCTCCCACTCTCCCTCTCTCCCTCTCTCCCTCTCTCCCTCTCAACCTCTCACCCTCCCTCACCCTCTCACCCTCCCTCCCCCCCCTCCTCCTCCCCTCCCCCTCACCCCTCCCCCTCTCCCCTCCCCCCCTCTCCCCTCTCTCCCCATCCCTCGTTCTCCCTCGCTGTGTATCTCTGTATTTCGCTCTCTCCCTCCCCCTCTCTTTTGCGTGCTCTCTTTCCCACTCCCCATCTTGTCTCTCTCGCTCTCTCACACCCTCTCTCTCACCCTCTCACCTCGGCATTCCCCAAATCATTTGCCGTTTTGCGGGGACAGCTGCATTTGTTATTCCTTCCTGTTGGGGGGGGGGGGGGGGGGGTTCCCTGGCCCATGGTGACTCCTGGTCCATTTCCTCCGCGGGTGCAGCCTAGCCCGCTGAGCTCCTCCAACGCTCTGTGTTCTTTGTTTGGCTCTGGAGGTGAAGGTGGACACCAGGGGCTGGGGTGGCTCAGTGGGACGGGTGGCGGCTCTGGGGAGTGGGTGGCATTTCGTGTCGAGACTCTTCTTCAGACAATTACAGGTACTCTTACCTATAAGAGTTCAGTTCAGTCTGAAGAAGGGTCTTCTCTCCAGAGTTTCTGCCTGTCCCGCTGAGTTACTCCAGTTTAATGTCTAACTTCAATTTCAGAGTTAAATATTAAATACAGAGTGCTTGAGGAACGCAGCGGGCTAGGCGGCATCTGTGGAGGGAATGGATTAGGAATTGTTTCGGACCAGGGTTCTTCTTCAATAGGAAGGAACTGCAGATCAAGGATACTAGAGCGGGTACAGGTGCACAACCTTTTATCCGACAGCCTTGGGACCAGACACTTTTTGTAATTCGGAATTTGTCGGCCTTCGGAATGGAAATTTTTTAGCGTAGATTTTAATGGCTGGCTCAGTGGTAGAGTGCTCGGCTCATATCCGCAAGGTCGCGAGTTTGCGCCTTGATCCCGGCATTCCTCGGTCACGAGTTTGAGTCTTCAATGTAGTTTTTTCTTGCTGAATAAATGTCTGCATGAAATGCAGTGTGTTGAATGAATTCCTGAATTTGTAAATGTGACCGCAGCATTGAATCACCTCTCGCACTCATGTCACCCTAGCGGGGCTACATGCCCTTAGGCTGCCTAAGGCGACATTTGCACACTCTTAAATCCGTCTGCAGCAGAGGCGACGTGCGTTTGGCGCCAAACGTGAGCTTTGGTGTGCAGACGACATCCTGGAAAAAATGTCCGGTTTCTTCCAGGTAGGCGATATACCCTCCCGGGCAATATACCCTCCACTTCTCTATTATGAAGGGGATTTAGTTCCCCTTTCTTCCAGGACCGACCGGAGGTTCCGCTGTCACCTCTGCGGGCCACCCTCAGTGAACGCTCACTCAACTTTGTCTTGGGATTCCTACTCTCCCGCGCAATGTACCCTCACCTTCACTTTTATGAATGGGGATTTAGTTTCCCTTTCGTCGAGGACCGACTGGAGGTTCTGCTGTCACCTCTGGGGGCCGCCCTCGGTGAACGTCCTGTCTCCCTGTCCCTGGGATAGCAGGGGGCGATCAAACAGCACAATACCCCCCCTCCCCCTCCAACTCCAGAGGAATCCGCTCCCCGATGGGCCGCTACGGAGACAAGTGGCAGTTCGCCCACAGCCCGAGCTGCGCGACCCCAAGAACAAGACGTACCTTGCACACCATCAGCTTCTGCCCCTAGAGCATGTTCCTCTGGAGTTGGAGCGGGGCTGGGCTGGAGTTGCTGATCTGGGATCTCCGTGCTTGCAGTGGGCCTGGGGGTCGGTGTCCCGATGAGGGGGCACAGATCGGGCTGTGGGCGAACTGCCACTTGTCGCCGTAGCGGCCCATCGGGGAGCGGCTTCTGGTGGTCCTGATGTCTCCCGCTAGTTTGCAGTTTTCCTCTGGAGTTGGAACGGGGCTGGGCTGCTGCTGGCTGTGGGTCTCTGGGATCTCCGTGCTTGCAGTGGGCCTGGGTGTCGGTGTTCCATTGGTCCTGACGTCTCCGGTGATTGGCATGGTATGCTGGCATCGCTGACGTGAAGACAGTGCAAAGCCCCCGCGCCGGTACAATGGGCGGGGAGCTGGAGAGGGGAGGGAAGGGGTCGCACACATGGCCGGGAAGCAGAGGGGTGTAGGTGGGGTGAAACTGAAGGGAGCGACAACCTGCTGCTCCCTGCACGCTGAATTAAAAAGTTCCCACGCAACACTCACGTTACACCGTGTATCGTGAGTCTATCTTGGGACCTTTTTACCATCGGGCAGGCAGGCAGCAGCAGATTGTCAATTATTACCCCTCCAGCGCAATATACCCTAACCTTCTCCTTTATGAATGGGGATTTAGTTCCCTTTTCTTCGAGGACCGACCGGAGGTTCCGCTGTCACCAGTGCGGGTCTCCCTTGGTGAACGTTTTCAAGGACCTTTCTTCAAGGACTGAAAAAATGTCCGCTATTCCGAGGTTTTCGTTATTTGGATCTTCGGATAAAAGGTTGTGCACCTGTACCAGTATCTTTGCTGCAGATCAGCCATGACATTTTTCTGATTTAAATTAGAATTTCCGATTTTATTTTCCTATTTGTCAAATTTTTGTGCCCGATTATTTGGCGGCAAATCAACCGCTGTCTCTAAGGGGGTTGCATCCAAATCACCGACCAGCTTCCCTTAAAATTCCCGTCCAATCAATAAGTCGGACTCCTCCAATCAGCCGCTGTGTCCAAGGGCATTGTATCCAATCACATAATGCGCTAGTCACTCGGCGGCCAATCAGACACAGTCACCGAGGGGCGATGTGACCAATCACCGACCTGCTTCCCTCACCGAGGCAGACAAAGTCAGCAGGCAACACAAACACAGAAAGAGAGAGATGCAAGAAAGCAGCTATGACATAAATCCTTCCCCCCCCAAACACTACATTGAAGTGCACGCATGAACACAGATATGGGGAGTCTGATGGAGCACCAATGCAAAACTGCATGGGTGTGCAGAGCTCCAGCCTGCAATGCATCTCATGATGTTCTAAGGGTTATTGAAACTTTTGGACATGGCTGATTTATCTCAAATCCTCAATGAAGCAAGACGCTTAATGTCATAGGTTTATAGAGTCATACAGCATAGGACCAGGCCCTTCCGCCTACCAAGTCTGTGCTGACCATCAAGTATCCACCCATGCTAATTATATCTGATTATCCACACATTCCTTTCTATTCCTCCCTCGATTCTATCGCTCGGCTGCACCCTAGGGGAAATTCACGATGACCAAAATTCTGCCTTCTTTGACTTTTGCCAATAAGCAGTTTGATTTGAATATCATTTCCAAACATTCTGGCTGTAATCTTGGAATATATTTTCAGAAATCATTTCAATTATTATACTGTGAGGAATAAAATGTGGCTTGATTTCCAAGATGACATTAAAGTAATCTTACACTCTATTGTGTGGTGAAAACAACCAAAGCCTAGGGCTAGATTTTGACTTCATTTACTTCAATTGTTTGTTGATGAGTGCAAAGACAATGCAATAGTTGAAGGTTAAAGACTATGTGGCTCCAGATCAGGTCACATATGACACTTTAGCAGAGCATGACAACACATTTGATGCCTAAAAGAATAGTCTTTCCATTGCAAAGGAACACCGTTTTCATGGAATAGCAACTGCTGAATGTCTCGGAAGACACAATAAAACTCTTTGCATCAGGACCTGTGATTCTGTAAGTTTCAGATGGAGTCTTTGTGGGATTGCCAAGATTCACGCCTTGGTGACAGTGCGGTAGAGCTACTGCCTTACAGCGTCAGAGATGCGGGTTCGATCCCGACCATGGGTGCTTGTCTGTACGGGGTTTGTACTGTACGTTCTCCCCATGACCTGAGTGGGTTTTCTCCGAGATCTTCGATTTCCTCCCACACTCCAAAGACCAGATTTGTAGGTTAATTGGCTTGATATAATGTAAAATGTAAAATTGTTTAAAATTAGTTATCCCATGTGACTTTGACACAGGATGCCTATCTTTCTAAAGACCCCTTCAAGGGTCTCAACCCGAAACGTCACCCATTCCTTCTCTCCAGAGATGCTGCCCATCCCGCTGAGTTACTCCAACATTTTGTGTCTACCTTCGGTTTAAACCAGCATCTGCAGTTTCTTCCTACACGTTTGAACAAGGCTTGTTGGGTCGTACACTCTGTCCCGCCAATGTGCAATGTGCATTCTACTTCAATGCTGCAGTGTTTCTCATTTTATCTGAGGAGAAAAAGATGGAGATTTTCAACTTACCCCCTGGATATGAAAATGTTGTGGTGACCACTATTTATAGAAACTGCTCAATGTTTCTTAACATTAAAACCAATCATTGTTTAACAGATGACTAATCTGCAATTCTAGCCTGAAATCTGAACTTCAAATGAGTCAAAAGAATTGGAGAATTACACTGTCATTTTGAAACATGAAAAGCACAGAAAAAAATGCAGTTTTAAAATCAACTGCGTAGTTCTAGTTCAGACATGCACTCGATGGTCCACAAAATGTTTACATAGTGCTCTGGCAGCAATAATGAAGCATCACTACTTTTATCCACTTTGAATCAAAATACAATCATTCCAATTATTTTATAGCAACATCTTTGGGAGGTATATACAAATCCATAAATGGTTTTGTTAAATAGCCTTGTACATCATTTTAGCCATTAATTGTAAAATGTATTGATTTTTCATCACCCAGAGCCGGGAACTGTGTCATAAACACTGTCATTTTCTGTGCTGACATGTTATATGCTCTGATCTGTTTAGGCTATCAGTAGACTTAAAACACTTGCTCTCAGTTTTTTTTTCATATAGCTTTAGATTTGCTACTGACTAACTCCAACACAATCTTTCGATAATTAGCACTGAAGTATTTTATAAAGTGGTGAAAGCCGTTTACCATCATTTTCATTTTTGCGTTGGAAAAGGTGATGAACACTGACTATTATGATCCTTTCAGTATTGGGCAAATTAAATAAAACAAGTTTCTTGCAAGCACAAATCCTTCATTTTCTGTATTGCAATAAAACTTGGCATCACATTGATAGCAAATTTAATGATCCAGGGTTCCCGGAGGGAGCTGTGATTAGTTAGATCACAGATTAGAGACTGAGCAACAGAACTGCAGTGCTAATTCTCCAACCCATGCTCCTTGGAGTGTGACACCAAGCTGGAGGCAGGGGATAACTACATTTCAGACACCCTTAATTTATTTAGTCTGTTCCTCACAAAATTATGGCTTGTGCTTTGTATGAAGCGTATTGAAGGAGAGCAACAGACCATGCCTGACGTGTTTTGTGATAAGTCGCATTCACCACAGGCTGTTTGTCACATGGGCAGCATTGGTTTACATGAAGGAAGCAAATAGTTTATAGATACAGCACAGAAACTGGCCTTTTGGCCCACCAAGTCCACACTGACCAGCGATCCACGCACATTAACACAAGCCTACACACATGAGGGATAAGTTACACTTATACCAGGTATACAAACCCAAGCCAATTAACCCACATAACTATACATCTTTAGAGTATGGGAGGAAACCGAAGATCTCGGAGAAAACCCACGAAGGTCATGGGGAGAACGTACAAACTCTCTCGCAATTGCACCCGGGTCTTCGGTGCTACAAGCGCTGTAAGGTAGCAGCTCTACCGTTGTGTCACTGTGCCGCCTGGAAGTTCTCAATCCTTTGTAAGTAAAATACATTACCACTGTATGTAATAATACTGTGGTTTTAGCGTTGGACTTTTAACATGTTTGACTAATCTCTAATTCATAATAATGAAACAAAGGTACATGCCAGTAATCGCACTTAGTTTAGTTTAGTTTAGATATACAGTGCGCAAACAGGCCCTTCGGCGTCCACGTCCGGGTCCTCGTTGACCAGCGATACCCGCACAATCCTACACCCACAAGGGACATTTTTTTTTACATTTACCAAGTCAATTAACCTACAAACCTGTATGTCTTAGGAGTGTAGGAGGAACCCAAAGATATCGGAGAAAAACCCACGCAGGTCACGGGGAGAACGTACAAACTCCGTACAGACAGCACCCGTAGTCGGGATGGAATCAGTGTCTCTGGCGCTGCATTCACTGTAAAGTAGCAACTCTACCACTGTGCTGCACCACTGTGACTGCCCTGCATGCACAGAGAGATATGGAGATGCAAATACCAGCTCCCAAAATGTTCCTGTGACCTGGTCATAGTGCTGGCAAAGCTGGAAAGGCAAGACAACAGGGAAACCAATTTTTCTTCACATGCTGACAACAATGGAGGAGTCCCTTCTAACATAAGTTAAGGGGAGGGGAATCATTAAAGGTAGCACCATGGTTTCTCTCTTTCTCTTCATTCTCCTTTTTCATTCACAGATGCAAATATTCAACCCAATAATCAGGTTGCTGGGTACCTTTAACGACCTGCATTAATGCTTCAATGTAGGTGGTAACTACAGCTGTGTGGACAACATCACAGTGGACAAGAAAATAACGATGTTTCCAAACCAGAAACCATGGATGAGCAAAGAGGTACAAAATTTAAAAGATTAAAAGAGCACGCAATAATGCCTTTCAATCCAGTGACACCAGCATATAGTGTTGCCAGGTCAAACCTGAAAAAAGGCACAAAAATGGTCAAAGACTTCCACAGGCAACGTGTGGAAGACCACTTCAACAACACTGACACTAGATGTATGTGGCAAGGCATCAGGGCTATCTCTGTAAACCCTGCCTGCTCCCACAGTGATTTCACACTGGCCAACCAGCTCAACACTTTCTTTGCTCGTTTTGAAATCGCCAACAACACCATGAGTGGGAAAGTCCCGGCCATGGAGGATGAACAGGTTCTCACATTGAGCAGACATGTCATATACAGCGCGTGTTGCAGAGGGTCAAGCTGCAGGCTTGGAAAGAGTCCCATGACGAATACTTAAGGACTGTGCTGAACAGCTTGCCGAGGTATTTACAAAGATCTTCAATCTGTCTCTGTCTCTGTCAACGGTCCAAAAGTGCCTGAAGACAGCCACCATAGTGCCGGTGCCGAAAAAAACAAACATCAGCAATCTGACTGACTATTGTCCGTTGCCCTCACACCAACAGTAATGAAGTGCTTTGAAAGGTTGGTCCTCTCCCACATCAAAGCCTTCATCCCTACCTCACTGGGTTCACATCAGTTTGCTTACAGAGCTAACAGATCTACAGAGGAAGCCATCTCTCTGGCTCTTCATACTGTCCTGACTCAGGGCTCATACATGAGGATGCTATTTATAGACTACAGTTCTGCCTTCAATATTGTCATCCCCACCAAGCTCACTTTCTAACTGCACCAGCTAGGCCTCAGCTCGTCACTATGCAACTGGATCTAGAATTTCTGCCGGAGCGTCCTCAGTCGGTGAGACTGAGCCCCCACCTGTTCTCCATTATTACTCTGAGTACTAGCACACCACACAGTTGTTTACTGAGCCCCATCTTCTACTCCCTCCTCACACACAACTGTCTTCCTGCATTTGCCACTAACACAATTGTTAAATTTGCAGGTGACACAATGGTGATCATTCTGATCTCCAACGGCGATGAATCAGCCTACAGAGCGGAGGTGCAGAACCTGGCGAGCTGGGCTCAGAGAACAACCTGTTCCTAAATATAGCTAAGACCAAGGAGCTGATCATCAACTTTAGAAGGTCACAGGATGATGAGTACGCTCCCGTCTTCATCAACGGGGCCAGAGTGGAGAGAGTGTCCAGCTTCAGGTTTCTGGGCACACACATTTCAGACGACCTCATGTGGTCCAGTAACACCACGGCACTGGTCAAGAAAGCACAGCAACTGCGTTTTTTCCTGAGGATGCTGAAAAAAGGAGGGCTACCCCAACAGATGCTGGTGACTTTCTACCACTGCACCACAGAGAGCATCCAAACATCTCTGTGTGGTATCTTAGTTGCACAGCAGCAGATAGGAGAGCTCTTTAGCGGGTCGTCTCCAGAGCACAGAAGATCATTGGGATACAGCTCCTAGCCCTGGAGGACACCCGCTGCCTCAGAAAAGCCATCAGCATCTGTAAGGCCTCTCACACCTATGCCACCGTCTGTTTGAACTTCTTCCATCTGGCGGACGTTATAAGGCCTTTTACGCCCGCACCTCAAGACTAAGAAATTGCTACAACAGCACTGAATCAGTCTGATAAGCATCCCCCAGGATCTGTCTTGGCCCCCATAATCAACTGGCACAACTGACTTATCTCAACACAGTGACAGCTGCTGTAATCTTTAACCTTAGTGTACATGGACCTATTTGTACTTTTACCTTATTTATTTATTTTATAGCATTGATATGGAGGTTGCAATCTTAATTTAATTGTTTTTGTTCAATGTAGGTAGGAGTGAAATGAGAGCATGGCTCGAGTGGTGTGTGTCTTTGAGTAGAAGAGTCTCATAGAGTCATAGAGTGATACAGTGTGGAAACAGGCCCTTTGGTCCAACTTGCCCACACTGGCCACCATGTCCCAGCTACAATAGTCCCACTTGCCTGCCAATGATCCATATCCCTCCTAACCTGTCCTATCCATGTACCTGTCTAACAGTTTCTTAAACATTGTGATAGTCCCTGCCTTAACTACCTCCACTGGCAGCTTGTTCCATACACCCACCACGCTTTGTGTGAAACGGTTACCCCTCAGATCCCTATTAAATCTTTTACCCTTCACCTTAAATCTATGTGCTCTGGTTCTCGATTCTCCTACTCTGGGCAATAGACTGCATACTCTGCATCTACCCAATCATTTTCTCTCATGATTCTATACACCTCTATAAGGTCACCCCTCATCCTACTGGGCTCCAAGGAATAGAGTCCTAGCCTACTCAACCTCTCCCAATAGCTCACATCCTCTAGCCCTGGCAATATCCTCGTAAATCTTCCCTGTACACTTTCCAGCTTGACAACATTTTTCCTATAACATGGAGCCCATAACTGAAGACAATGCACTGAAGTGAAGTGAAGTCTGAAGAAGGGTCTCGATCCGAAATGTGACCCATTCCTTCTCTCCAGAAATTCCCCCTGTCCCGCTGAGTTACTCCAGCTTTTTGTGTATATCTTAGGTTTAAACCAGCATCTGTAGTTCCTTCCTACACAATATTCTAAATGTGATCTCACCAACATCTCATGTTGGTGAGATCATCTGCAACATGACCTCCCAACTTCTATACGCAATATTCTGACTGATGAAGGCTAATATGCCAAAAGTCTTTTTGACCACCTTATCTACCTGCGACTCCACCTTCAAGGACCCATGCACCTGCACTCCTAGATCTCTCTACTGAATAACACTCCCCAGAGGCCTACCAATCACTGTGTAGGCCTTGCCCATGTTAGACTTCCCAAAGTGCAACACCTCACATTTTTCTGCATTAAATTCCATCAACCATTCCTTTGCCCACTTGGCCAATCAATCAAGATCCTGCTGCAATATTTCACAACCTTCTTCATTATCTGTAAAACCACCCTCTTTTGTGGTTTTTTAGCAAATAATGTGACATGCTGTGACGTGACGTGCATTGTGACGTGCTGGGAACATGAGCACATGATGTGCTGAAGGTGAATGCACATCAGTTGCATTGGAACCATTTGAGATTCCTGAAAGAAAGGAACCTTTAAGCCAACACAAGTGCAACCAATGTGTCAGGGAATTTACTTAAAGAAACACTGTCCAGACCATACTTCGAGGTTCATGATTTTATTAACGTGATATCACGGAGAGCCAGTTTGCTGGATCCAGAATCTGCTCCAAGTAGTTCAGCGATATCTTATATACCATAAAAGAAACAAGTCTACGTGACTAAAGTCATGCTTTGGTTTGCAATAAGAAAAACAAGATCAGCGTGATAACCTTTATGCTGCTATTTCCTTTAGTTCATTAGGTTTTTTAATATACAGGTGATGGTCAACTGCAGCTGCTGATATGTACATTCAGAAGCAGTGAAGGAACATCCAGGCAAGCACAATGGAGACATTACAAGCGGCTACCAAGTTTTAACTCTTGATTTGCCAAATACAAATATTCTTCCACACTATGCTGTCCTTGCCTGCAATTTATGCAATTCTGTGAGCTGGGTCCTGCTGCGTCAATTTGACAATAGTATTCAAGGGCTCGCTGTACCAAACACAGCAGCAGTTAACAGCTTGATTCTGATATGGAATCTGGACTGACTAATGCTGCACACATCCCTCATGGCAGCGTGGAAGGAGCCTGAGGAAGACCTCAGGGCAGCACCAGTCATTGCTGTGCTAACTAGAAGTTAGATGTTCATCTTCATGTCGAACGTGACAGAAACACAGCTCCCTAAAGCATTGTACAAGAACAGTGCAAGTTGCAGCTCTGGGTCTATCACATCATTTGGAAAGACAGGGAAATCAAATAAATCTTCTTACCTCTGATCTGTCAGATTCCGACCTAAAATGTCCCCTAACCATATCCCCAGAGATGATGCCTGATCCTTGAGTTACTCCAGGAAGATTCCAGCATCTGCAGTTCCTCGTGTCTCCAATTACTTACTTATTAATGCTGTATGTGTGTTTGCACCACTCTTTCATCTCCGTAGGTTCAAGCCTCATTCCAGGGATCTGAGCACTTGAAGATTTACACTCAAGAGTTTTATTACTGGATGTGCTGCATTTCTCATATAGTATCAAACCAAAGCCCTGTTTCAATTGTCAGGTCGACATAAAAGGTGCAATGTTATTATTCAAGAGGTCAGGGAACCTATCCCTCAAATAGGACACTTCCCATATTGATATAATGTGTAGGAAGGAACTGCTCATTCTGGTTTACACCAAAGTTAAACACATAATGCTGGAGTAACTCAGCGGGATAGGCAGCATCTCTGGAGAAGGAATGGATGATGTTTTGGGTCGAGACGTCTATCATGTCTATGTGGATATAATATTACAGTAGCGACCACAGTTCAATAAAGCCCTAGGACACAATGTAATGTAAGAAACTAAGAAATTGAATGAGAATGCTCTGCCATTCAATCAGATGATAGCTGATGTAAATGCTGATCAAATTCTGCCTAATTCCCTAAATCTTCATAATATGTAATTATGCATACGACTCAGCCTGGACTATAAATAACATCTCAGCATCCACATCTCTCTGACATAAAAATTCCAAAGATGAGCAAGTTTCTATTATTCCAGGCCTTTTATCCCGATGTGCTACCTCCTAGTTTTAGATTCCCCCAGTCCTCACAGTATCTACTCTTTCACATTTTCTCAGAAGGATGTGTTCCAAGCAGATGTGCTCTCATTCACAGCTCTAGACAATGCAGACCTCATGTCAGATGTTCCAACTATTTATAGGTGGGGTGCCAAGCAATAAAGCCATCATTTACACTGCTGAATTGAGAGAGAATTTAATTTCATTTCCTTCCCATCATGATTAATAACATTCCACTAAAGGCAAAACCACCAGGTTCCTGCTTCTTTCCTGTCAGCTTCAATTTTACAATGTTGTACTCTGCTTGGAACATTGAGAGTGTTCCTGCTAATCAGACCTTTCTAAAGTGCTGGCAATAGCTGTCAAGCATTTTTTCTTCAGGAAATCTTCTGACCTTTTCTTTTTTAGATATTTCTAGGAAGCAGTGTTGGAGGAGCTGTGGGCGAAATGAACATGGGGATGGAGGTAATAGGAGAATGACTGTAGTAGATGGAGAAATCTGAAAAAGAGGTGGCAGAGGGCAAGTCACAACTTGGCAATAATAAGTGGATCATCTTTCACTTGCCAGGCTTTGCCGTGTCCCCACCTCTTTTTCAGCTTTTTCTACGACAACAATCAATCTGAAGAAGCATCCTGATCTGAAACGTCGCCTATCCATGCCCTACAGATATGTTGCCTGACCCATTGCCTTACTCCAGCATTTTGTGTGTGTTCTCCATAATATATAGGTGCATGTCTGCACTAAATGCAAACACTGGGTTAGACTTTAATTGCGGCCCCTGCTTGAGACCTCGACCAATCCTTTTTATATGATCAAATTATTTTCCTCTCAAAACAATTGCAGAAGTTACAGCTGAAACTCTGGTAATTCATATGTAAAGTCACCGCCTGCTTATGTCTGGTACACAGCAGAAAATACATCAATTTTATGTTCCATGCTGTTCTGTGCTGCCTTGTCCAAATGGGCTTTGATGAGCCTTGTTATGCTTAGTTTCACACAAATTACTGGGGAAAATCAATCTTCAAGAACTGTGTCACGTTCACTTTACAACTTCTGTGATGCTTCTTCTTCTGCCTGATCCTACTTTTCATGATTGGTTTTGGTAGAGTTCTCCTTTGGCCAATGAAGACGTCATGCTTACCAGCAAATTTCCCTTCACGCATGAATCACAAATTTCCCTTCATGCAGAAATTGCACTTGGACTTTCTGAAAGAACTTCAGCTGGGATACTACCATAAAGATGATGACTGCTTTTCTGACACTGACACTTTAATCTCTTTAGCAGCTGTAAAGTTGGGGTGACACTGTGGCGCAGCAGTAGAGTTGCTGCCTTACAGCATTAGAGATCCAGGTTTGATCCTGATTATTGGTGCTGTGTCCATGAAGTTTATAAAGTTATCTCTTATAGGTTCAGGTCAAATTACTCTATAAGGCATGGTTCACTCTTTTAGAATATCTCTGCTAGCCAGAGACATTTAACATAGCTAACAATTAGTTGAATTATTTGAAAGTTGATTGAATGAACACTAAACATCTTATTTCAATCTGTATTGAGTTGGTGCTAATTAAAATTGCAATTAAAAAATCAGTAAAGGGGCAAAAGGCAGCCAGTGAGGGAAGACATATAAATACAAGAGAATGGAGATGGGAGAATTTGAACAAGAAACAACAGCTGGAGGAACTAACTCAGAAGATCGAGCAACATCTTGGGTAGAAGAGAATGGATGACATTTTGGGTTAAAACCCTTTTATCAGGAAAGACATTAATCCAACATCTTAGCTTAATAAGTAATGACATGCTACTGAACACAATAATAGGTAATAATTCTGAGCAGCAAATGTCCTGCAGCATCAGAGGATCAGACACCCTCGATCTCTGCTGTATCAAGATTCAAGATTCTATAGTTTCAAGAGACTTTATTGTCTTGTGTCCCAGATAGGACAATAAAATTCTTGCTTTGCTTCGGCACCAAGAGCGGAACTCACTATCAAAACATGGAGGGGACTGGGGACACAATTTTTTGGCGGTCGCGCGCGCAAGCGCACACTCACACACGCGCGCGAGGCTTCAGAGGCTCAATCCTGCGCTAAATGCAACTCAACTGTGCCTGTCTCACCGGGTTAACCAACAGTCCTATCTGGACTGACGTGATACCAGCGCTGCTTCTCCACGCTGGCCATATTTCCCGCAAACCCAGGCAGGTTAACCTGGCGGGTATGTCGCCCACCTCTCAAAACATGGGGGGGACGTGTCCCCTCTGGCCCCCCCCCCGGGTTTTCTGCCACTGTTCAGCACAACAGAAGATAGTAGGCATAAATAACTACAGAACAGATCAGTGTGACTATATACCATTGACTATATAAATACACACATAAATAATCAGATAAAGTGCAATGGGCTATTAATGTTCAGAGTTTTGTTTGAGTTGAGTTTAATAGTCAGTCAAAGTCAAAGTAAACTTTATTGTCAATTCAAATAATGCAACAAGTAGTTACACAGAGGATTGAAATTGTGCTTCCCCATACTCCAAATGTGCAAGTAATATTTATAACACAGACAGACCATATACCAATAAAGATAGACAATGGACATATACATTATATAACATATTCACAGTGTGCCAGAGTGTAGTAAAATTTTAAGGTATGTTATTAAGATGCAATAATAAAGGTGCAATATAGAAAAGTGCAAATAGCATACTGCAGACATTGAGTTAAAGTTATTTTGACAGTCAGTTGGTCTTTGTTTGTGTAATGTTCATGGAATTTTCTTGAGTGTGTTGAGTAGTCTGATGGCCTAGAAAAAAAAAGCTGTTTTTGAATCTGGTGGTTTTGCTCCGCATGCTGCGGTAGCGCTTGCCAGATGGTAGGAGAATGAACAGTTTGTGTGCTGGGTGGGTGGTGTCTTTGATCATATTGGTTGCTCTCTTGCGACAGCGAGATGGGTATAAGTCCTGGATTGCTGGTTGGGGTGATCTGGTGATCTTCTCCGCTGTCCTCACCACTCTGTAGGGCCTTCTGGTCAGCAGCAGAGCAACTGCCATACCAGACTGAGAGACTGCTGGTAAGAATGCTCTCAATGGCACCCCTGTAAAAAGTGGTGAGGGCAGAAGGGGGGAGGCCGGCTCTCCTCATCCGTCGAAGGAAGTGGAGGCGTTGCTGTGCTTTCTTGACTAGGGAGATGGTGTTGGTGGACCAAGTCTGATCATCTGTGATGTGCACTCCCAGGAACTTGGTGCTTTTCACAGACTCCACTGCACTGCCATTGATGGTGAGTGGGGTGTGTGCTGTCTGTTTCTTCCTAAAGTCCACAGTTATTTATTTTGTTTTATTGACATTGAGTTGAAGGTTATTGATGTCACACCAGTTGATGAGTTGTTGTACATCCTCTCTGTAGGCTGAGTCATCATCGTGGCTGATGAGACCCACCACTGTTGTGTCAGCTGCGAACTTGATGTTGTGGCTCGAATTATGTTTGGCACAACAGTCATGTGTCATCAGCGTGAACAACAGAGGGCTCAGCACACATCCCTGTGGGACCCCGGTGTTCTGATGAGTTTTTGCCAACTCTTACTGTCTGTGGTCTGTCGGTGAGGAAGTCCAGTAACCAATTGCATAGTGGGGTGCTGATGCCTATTCCGCCGAGTATATTCACCAGGTGTTGGGGGATGACTGTGTTGAAGGCGGAGCTGAAGTCGATGAACAGCATCCGCACGTAACTGTTATTGTTTTCCAGATGAGCCAGGCTTAGGTGGAGTGCTGTTGCTATGGCATCATCAGTGGAACGGTTGGGACGGTACGCAAACTGGAATGGGTCAAGTGTAGAGGGGAGACTGGATGTTATGTGGGCCTTGACCAACCTTTCAAAGCACTTCATCATGATGGACGTAAGTGCTATGGGCCGGTAGTCATTCAGTGTTGAGGCTGGGGATTTCTTGGGTAGTGGTATGATGGTGGTGGGTTTGAAGCATGCTGGTATGATGGCTTGGATCAGAGAGGTGTTATAGATGTCAGTGAGAACATCTGTGAGTTGGTCAGCACAGTCTCTGAGCACACACCCCGGTATGTTGTCAGGACCTGCAGCTTTTCTGGGGTTCACCTTGAGTAGGGTCCTCCGCACATCAGCTGGGTCCAGGTGAAGTGTTTCATGGTCTGGGCAGGGAGGGGCTTTTGTTGGTGTGATGGTGTTGTCCTCCTCAAACTGGTTGAAGAAGGTATTAAGTGTGTTGAGGAAGTCTGTGTTGTCCTCGCACAGTGGGGGTGTTGGCCTGTAGCCGGTGACAGACTGGATGCCTTGCCACAGGCGCTTGGGGTCCTTAGTGTCTGTGAAGTGTGCTTGAATTTTCTGTCCATAGACACGCTTGGCTGTTCTCACGCCCTGGTTCAAGTTGGCCCTAGCAATACTAAGGGCGTCTTTGTCCCCGGACTTGAAAGCAGCATTCCGTGCTCTCAAGAGCTCACGTACCACCCTGGTGAACCACGGTTTGTTGTTGGCCCTCGTGGTGATGTTTTTGATGACTGTCACATCTTCCATGCATTTGAATATATATCCAGTCACAGATTCAGTGTATTCCGTCAAGTTGACATGATGGTTGGTAGTGGCAGCCTCCCTAAAAACGGTCCAATCTGTGCAGTCGAAACAGTCTTTGAGAGCTGAGGTGGCTCCCTCTGGCCATGCTCTGATCTGCTTCACAGACGGCTTGTTCCTGGTCAATAGAGGTCTGTAAGCTGGAATTAACATAACAGAGAGGTGGTCTGAGTTCCCCAGGTGGGGATGGGGAACAGCTCTGAATGCCTGTCTGATGTTGGTTTAGACTTGGTCGAGTATGTTATTTCCCCTGTTTGCAAAGTTCACATGTTTGTAACATTGTGGTAGTACTGTCTTCATTTTGGCCTGATTGAAATCGCCAGCGATTATGTAGACAGAGTCCGGGTTAGAGTTCTGCATTGAGCTGATAGACTGATACAATATAGACAGTGCGTCCTTTGTGTTCGCACTGGGTGGAATGTAGACAGCTGTGATGTTGATGGCTGCAAATTCCCTTGGCATGTAGAATGGTCGGCATTTAATTGTCAGAAATTCTATATCCTCAGAACAGTGGCTTGACACAGTTTCGGCGTTTGTACACCAGTTGTTATTGATGAAAATGCATACACCACCCCCCCGAGATTTACCGCTGAGAGCATGACTACTGTCCGCCCGGAATGTTGTTAGTCCGTCCAGCTGAATGGCGTTGTCCGAAACGGAGTTGTTGAGCTACGTCTCTATGAGGATGATGGCGTTGCAGTCTCTGACCTTTCTTTGTGTAGTTAAATCCAGTCTAAGGTTTTCCAGCGAACAAATGTTGGATGGCAGAATAGAAGGAAGTGCAGGTCTGTAGGGGTTAGCTTTTAGCCTGGCGCTGATACATGCTCGGCTGCCCCGCTTGCTAGGTCTAGCACACCGCTTGCACCTGATGGCTGTGGGGAAGTAGCTGTTCCTGAACCTGGATGATGCAGATTTCAGGCTCCTGTACCTTCTACCTGAAGGCAGCGGGGAGATGAGTGAGTGGCCAGGATGATGTGGGTCGTTGGTGATGCTGACAGACTTTTTGAGGCAGCGACTGCGATAGATCCCCTCAATGTTAGGGAGGTCAGAGCCGATGATGGACTGGGCAGGATACTTATCGATCAAGGATGCCTATTACTCTATCCCTCACCCTCATAAATACCCACACAGTCATTACTGTTTTCATAAGAAAATGTGTGGAGGGGAGTGTTCCCATGAAAACCATTTGAGTGTTCCCCAACCAGAAGCCTTGGATGAACTAGGAAGTCTGCATTCCTCTGAGGACCAGAACTCAGCTATTCAAGTCTGAAGACAAGACCATTAGGATCTTGACAAGGCCATAGGCGCAGTGGTAGAGCTGCTGCCTTACATCGCCAGAAACCCGGGTCCCGGGTTTGATCCTGATTACGGGTGCTGTCTGTACCAAATTTGTACATTCTCCCTGTGACCGCGTGGGTTTTCACCCAGATCTTTGGTTTCCTCCCACACTCCAAAGACGTACAGCTTTGTAGGTTAATTGGCTTAGTATAAATGTAAATTGTCCTTAGTGTGTGTAGGGTAGGGCTAATGTGTGGGGATTGCTATTCAGCGCGGACTCGGTGGACTGAAGGGCCTGTTTCTACGCTGTATCTCTGAACTAAATTAAACTAAACAAAAGTATCAAAAAAGCTAAAAGGGATTTTTGCTGCAAACTGGAGGATGATGCGGATGTTCGGCAATTGTGGCAGATTGATTGCTATCACTTCCTACAAGGGGGGAAGCTCAAGCGACAGCAGAGCATAATTCCCAGATCACCTCAATGCGTTCTATGCGCGCTTTACAAGTTACAAAATAATCTCCATATAAATACCAGGAACAAAAGTTAACGGACACAACAAACCCAGCAAACCACAAAAATACGTTAAATTCGATTGTGCATTTTAAATCACTGGCAGAGAATCTAAGGAAATGCTGCAGGGAGCTTTCTCTAAGGAGAAAGGAGCAAATGCCTTTGCTGACAAAATAATGATGCTTTATAAGAATGTGTTTGAGTGCAACATGTTCAGATATGTACAAACAAGGAACTGCAGATACTGGTTAACAAAGTAAGGAACACAAAGGACTGGGGTAACCTAGGCAGCATCCCTAGAGAACATGGAAAGATGATGTTTTCTTCTTCAGACACTGGGGGGAAGGTGGGGGGGTGCTAGACGAGAGGACAGGACAAAGTGTGGCAGGTAATAGCTGAACAGAGGTGAAAGGGGAGGGGGGATTTCATGGGCAGATGGTCGGACAAAGACTAGAGATCAAAAACAGATTTAATACAATAAGATTGAATAGTTCAGAATTGTAAAGTCAGAGGAATGAATCTAGGTGGAGAGGAATGAGATGAGGAATAAGGTTGAATCTTGGTGGGACATAGATAAGGGGGAAGGAAGAAAGGAGGCATGGGGCGAGAAAGGGGAGGGAGAGGGTGTTGTAGCTGAAGGCTACCTACATTTGGAGAATTCAATGTTCATACTGTTGGGTTGTAAGCTACAGCCCCATTATCCCCGCCCTCTTTCCTGTGCCCCACCTATTTCTCCCTTCCCCCTCCCTCCTTTCCTCTGGCTTCACAATTCACAACTCGTCAACCTTTTTGCTTCACACCTTTTTTTTTAATGTCTGGCCTTTATCTAACCATCCGCCTATCAAACCCCCCCCTCGCCTATGTTCATCCAATACCTGCCCTGCCCCCCCCCCCCCTTCTAGTTTTCACCCCCCACCCCACAATCAGTATGTACGCGACCCAAAACATCACCTACCCATGTTCTCCAAGGAAGCTGCCTGACCTGTTGAGTTATAAAGGACTTTGTGTCCTTTGGTTATGTTAATATGTTGTACTCCATATTGTATGTATTTATTTACTTTTGTACAAGGAGGCCTCAAATGCCATAGTAAGCATGAAGATTGCAGAATGAAAGGTAAATATTCAAAGAGAGAAAAATATAATTTAAATTAGTTTATTATTGTCACAAGTACTGAGGGACAATGCTATCCAGTCACCGAAAAGACTACACAATAATACAATTTAGTCATAAAACTTTTAAAGCACAAACTCATAAAACAATTGAAAGGAAAAAGAAACAACGTAAAATTTGATTTGAGTCAATTTCTGTGCAAGTTTCACCCTGTGGATCTATGCAGTGACTTGACAAAACAATCCAGTTAGCTACTTTTAAACCCATGACTTCCTGCCAGTAGCACTGTGGGATATTAAGCAATACTCTTAAAGAAGATGAATAAGAAGGAGGAAGCAATGAAAATCTCTGGAAAAACTATGAAGGGCAAAACATTTATTCAGACATTGTCCATCATGTCAATTTTTTTGTATAATTAGATTTTTTGGTTTAGTTTCTTGTCACGTGTACTGAGGCACAGTGAAAAGCTTTTTTGTCATGTGCTATGCAGACAGTGGAAAGATTATACATGATTGCAATCGAGCCATCCACAGTTTACAGATACAGAAAAAGGGAATAATGTTTAGTGCAAGATAAGGTCCAGTAGAGACTGATTAAAGATAGTCCTCGGGTCTCCAATGAGGTAGATAGCAGGTTAGGAATTTTCTCAAGTTTTATTAATATGATTGAAGAAGATGCAAAAGGAATCTGGGCTAACGTTTGGAATTTTGTTTTATCAACAATTTTATGAGGCTTCTCAGACAAGTAGTATCAATGATTATTAAGGATTAATTACATCATAGTTTGTACCATCATTCAATAAATTGATATTGCAAATCCTTCTCTTATTCGATTGTGACATCAACATGAAGAGAACAGCTTGGCCCTAAAACTTCAAGAAAGTTTAAACTGATCTGTATATTCGTGTAGGTAGACAAAAAGTGCAGGAGAAACTCAGCGGGTGCAGCAGCATCTATAGAGCGAAGGAAATAGGCAACGTTTCGGGCCAAAACCCTTCTTCAGACTTGATATATTTGCTTGTATATTAGTGTAAATAGATGCATGAAGAAAAAGTAATTTGTATTTTGGACTTAATTGTGCCAGTTAATCTTGACAATGTCGGTAAACTCACTCCTGGGAATCATTGCTCCCAATACACATGAGCCCATGTGCCCAATCACTATTTTATCAGCTGCTTATTAAGCACTAATTAAGACGGAATTTATAATTCTACCGGTTGATTTTGCTTTTGGTTATACACAAGGGAATTGGCAGAATTTCGGTGCTGAGGAAAAACTAAAGTTCTAATATAACTGAGAGGACTTCAGCATGTGGGTTGCCTGTAAGCTTCAATGTTATGGAAAAGCACTGACTGATAAGAATATTGACTTCCTCTAACTTCAAGTAACCGTTGCTTTCATTCTCCCTCCATCCCTCCCCTTCCGTTCTCTGACCAGTCTAACTGTCGTGATTTACATTTTATCTGTTTGCTTTGTTGATGCCTTCTCCAAGGTAACAATGATCTATTCTACATTTGCCTTGAGCTCCACCCCCTTTAAGGTCTCATGTTCACACCTTACACTTCCTTACCTCTGTATCTCCCCTTCACTTAATGCTCAGTCTCAAGAAGGGTCTCGACCCGAAACGTTGCCCATTCCTTTTCTCCAGAGGCGCTGCCTGTGTTACTCCAGCATTTTGTGTCTATCTTTGGTTTAATCCAGCATCTGCAGTTCTTTCCTACATAGAAAGACTGAGTGACTGATGTGGAATGAATGTGGGAAAGTATTTATCATATTGAACTAACAAGTGTTTATTTTATGCCTGCACAACAGAGCTACATAATAGGCGAGCATTGTGATTGATTTAGTAGAGGCACTGCCTCACAATGACAGAAACCTGGGCTTGATCCTGATCTTGGGTGCAGTCTACGTGGAGGTTGCATATTCTCCCTGTGACCACGTGGGTTTCCTCCGAGGCTTTAGTTTCCTCACACATCCCAAATATGTGTTGGTTTGTAGGATAACCAGCCTCCGTAAAATTGCTCCCAATGTGTATGCCGTGACATGACATAGAACACATATTGACAGGTGATCGAAGGTCAGTGTGGATTCAATGTGCCGAAGGGCTGCTTTCCATGCTGTACCTCTAAACTAAATTAAAATGCAATTTCTCAGGAGCACTGCACTTGATTGGTAGTGCAGTGTCATAAACTAGAGTTACTTTAGCGAGTATCATATCTTAATTAAATTCCCTATGTACCATTGGGACCGAGAGTCGACAGGGCCTAGGTCGACGGCGTCCGCAGCTGGAGGCTGGATCGGCACCATGGAGGATTCCGGAGAGGGCCCAGTGGCGGGAAGAGGGAGAGGGAGGGGAGGTGGGAGGGGGAGGGGGAGGGGAAGAGAACAAAGGGGTAACTGTTGCAGGAGACATTGTAACTTTGTAAGTTATGTCGCAACTATATGCATTCCCTTGCCACATGTGAGAAAAAAAGTCTTCATTTAACATCCTTTTTCTCTGAACATTTGAACATTGGTGATTTATTTTTGTTCTCTCTATTTATCTCCAACTTGAAGAAATGTCCTTGTTGCTTTGTGTTTCCATTTTCCAGTATTTCCTTTCAGTGAATCGGTGAAAGATCCATTTTGTTAGTCACAATAGTTTCCATTTTTCATTCAAGTTTTATCGAAATGATTTTTCATTTTTCCCCCCGATTCCACATTGAACATTAATCTTAATTTATCTCACCTAAATTATACTAACACATGCGTGCGCCCACCTCAATACTGTATGTAATGAGACTCTGGCTATCCCAATGATGGATTTACAAAGTTTAGTGCAAAGTCTGAAGTAATCAAAAACTTTTGTGGTTACTTCATCTTTGACTTTGTGTATATCAAATAACAAGTGGATATGTTCCAAGCTCACATGTGAGCAAGATTATGATTTAAATTTCCACTTATGCACCAGGATGTGATCCATCTTTCTTGTCTAAAGATAATTAACTAATTTTATTCATCCTTAAATTAATTTATGGAGGCCGAAATGTGATAGTAAAATTGACAGAAGGAACTAAATAAACAAGACATGATACCAAAAATGAAAAAAATCCAATCACTTTTGGGTGCGAAAGCCATTACATTTGCCATTTTGTACAATTTCATAAGTGCATAAGTCATGGGAACAGATTTAGGCCATTCAGCCCACCAGGTCTACTCCACCTGCAATCATGGTTGATCTATCTTTCCCTCTCAACCCCATTCTCCGGCCTTCTCCTCATAATCCTTAACACACTTAGTAATAAATAATCTCCTCCTTAAAAACACCCAATTATGGCCTCCACAGCTGCTTGTGGCAATGAATTCCACAAATTCACCGCCCTCTGAATGAAGGAACTAAAGTTCACCCCTAGCTTCCAGAAGACCACTATCATCCAAGTGCCAAAGAAAATCAAGATCTCATGCCTTAAGCACTACCGTCCTGTGGCCTTGACATGATGAAGTTCTTTGAGAAGATAGTTATGGAATGCTTTGGATCCAGTCTACCAAGCAACCTTGACCCATTGCAGTTTGCCTACCACCACAACAGTTGATACCATCTCCGTGGCACTATAATCATCTGCGGAACACCTGGATAAGGTTTACATCAGATTTCTATTCATAAACAATCTGCTTTCAATACTATTACCCCATTCAAGTTCACCCCCTCCAAGGAATTTGGAATCAGCACTAATCTCTGCAATTGCATCCTCAGTTTTGCCCATCAATCAATTAGGATAGGGGACAAATCATCCACTATGATAATCCTCCATACTGGTGCTTCGCAAGGATGCTTTCTCAACCCGCTTTCCCTAACCCTTGTATACCCATGACTGTGCAGCCAACTCCAAATCCAAATCAATAAACAAATTCAGGGATGGATATCAAATAATGATATATAATGACATATCCCTCTTCTCCCCGCTCCCATCTGTAGCGGCAGATTTTTATATCGTTCAAGAGATTACTCCCTCTAGCCAGTAAATGGACTACATGGTTAAGGGGAATGTCTTTGTATGCATACAAGCTCTCCGTCAGTGACCTTCAGAGCTTCTTCACAGATAAATCTTCAAAACACAGTCTTTTGATTAATAAATTATTTATTGCTGATGAAAAACAATACGGTACATCCAAACTTCTTCCGACTCGTACACTATAATCTTCATTGCTCCAGCTTATGGCTTTATAGGTTAGAAAACTCCTCGTGTCTCCGTTACGCTTCGCTTGGTTAAAGGGTAAACCTTCCCCATGCTGATCCAAATTAAACTAAAACCTAAGCTTCTGCGCAAGAAACATAGCTCCAAACATACCCTAAAATACGTCATAAATCCCACCCACAATATAACGGGCAGTCCAAAATTTAAAGACACATGCCATAGTTAATGACACACAAAGCAAGCCAAATTGCCAGTATACCATCAGGCAACAAAAGCACGGAAACACATACAGTACCTCCAGATACAAGTACAGTTTCTTCCCAGCTGTTAGCAGGCAACTGAACCTTCCTAACGCCAACTAGAGAGTAGTGCTGAGCTCAAATTGACCTCATTAGAGACAGTCGGACTTTCTTTAAACAGACTTTACTGGACTTTATGTTGCATTGAAAGTTATTCCCTTTATCCATACCCTTACACCGGGCAGCTTGATTGTAATTATGCATGGTCTTTCTACATACTGGATAGCACACTACAAAACAGCTTTGCACTGTACCTCAGGACACGTACAAGAAAAATATCTAAAACTTAATCTATTCTTCCTGATCTCCTTTCAAAAGATACATCAATTTATTCTGAGGCCATATGCTCTGGTCCAATACTCTCACACCAGTTCATCTCCAGGCCATTCACCATTTGGCAAGTATCATTGAGGTCCTCCTGATCCTTCTAATTTCCAGCAAGTAAAAGCTCAGCAACATCAATTGCTCGTCATAACCCTATTATCCACTGGATCATTCTCGTAAACCTACCCTGGACCCCCTCTAACACCAGCACAATCTTCCTCAGAAGGGGCCAAACACTTCTCACAATACTCCAAATGTGGTCTGACCAGTGTCTTGTAAAGCCTCAGCATTACATACCTGTCTTATATTCTAGTCCTCTCAAAATAAATGCTAGCATTGCATTTGCCTTCTTTACTACCAATTTAACTTGCAACTTCCCATTTAGAAAAGTCGACACCTTTATTTCTACTACCAAAATGCATGACTGCACATATTCCTATACACCGTATTCCAACTTCCACTTCTTTGCCCATTCTCCAAACCTGTCCAAGTCCTTCAACAAAGTCATTACTTTCTCTACACTACCTGCCCCTCCACCTACCTTCAAATCATCACAATTAAACAATAATACTTTATGAGCCAAGTATGTTTTGCAACATACAAGGAATTTAATTTGCCAAGTCAGTCATACAATAAAAAACAACGGAACACACATAACACATTTTAACATGAACATCCACCACAGTGATTCCTCCACATTCCTCACTATAATGGAAGGCGAAAAAAAGTTAAATCTCTTCCCTTAGCTCTCCCGTGGTCGGGGGCCTTGAACCCTCCACTGACGGGACGATCTTGACTCCCGTAGCCAGCGGCGTCTGTGTTGGGGCGATGAGCACCTACATCGGGGGGATGTCAGCTCCCCCACGCTGGTGATCGAGCCCTGCATTGGGGCTGGTCGAGCCTCTGTGTCATTGGAGCTTCCCGACTCAGCCTCTCCTAAGACTGCGAGGTCCCAATGTAAACCCCACAGGCTGCAGTTGGAGTGTTCCCAGGCAAGTGATCGACTCCGATGTTAAGTCCACGCCCTGCGGGGATGCTCGAGGTCAGTCCGAGGAGGCCTCCAGCTCCATCGATGGTAGGCTGCAGAGCGACCGGAGACACAATCCAAAAAATAATCGCATCTCCGGCAAGGTGAGAGCTGAAAAAAAAGTTTCTGCCGCCCACTCCCCCTCCCCCAAAAATAAAACAAGCCAGAGAACATTTACACAAACTTTCAACACACACTAAAAATAAAAAAAAGCGACAAAAAAACAGACAGACTGTTGGTGGTTCCACAAACTTGTCCACAAAGCCTTCAATTCCTTTATCCAAATCATTGATGAAGAGTAACAGCCCCAGCATCAACCTCCGCAGAACACCACTAGTCAAAAGTCAAGAGTCAAGAGTCAAGAGTGTTTTATTAAAATAAAACACTCTTGACTCTTGACACTTGATATGGGGAGAAGACAGGCACGGCTTATTAGAGTGTATAGCTACTGCATATGGTAAAGCAATAATGTCTAGTGCAGGGTAAAGCCAGCAAAGTCCAGTCAAGGATATCCGAAGGACATCAAAGTCCAGTCAAGGATATCCGAGGGACATCCCGAATGTTTGATTCAGAACCTCTGCAATTTATGGGTTGTGGTCAAGGGCATTAGATTGCCCTAAGTGAAGTTGGTCGTGAATTACTTTGCTTGTGTTACTGGAGGGGGATTTTCCCACGTTAATGCCCACTGCCAAAAGCCATAACAGAATATTAAACTTTGATCGAATTCTGGGAGGGATAGAGACACTGCCAGAACTTTGGTGATTTCCCTTTTATTCCTTCCCATCCTCCATGCATCTAACCACGGGATCAAGGATGCAAGGAACTCTAAATTAAACAGAACAAGATGGACTGGTTACCATTGGGATGCTCCAACCTGTCAAGAGTTATTGCGAATGCACTTAAAAGCAGGCAGTAACCAGCTCTTGTATCTCTTACTGGTCATGCCTCAGTTCACAAACAAAGGGTTCCTATAAATAATGTTGTAATGCGATGACAGCAACAGGACAACATGACATATTTCACGACACATCCGATGGGCACATCTGTTTAATTAATGATTTAGTGTTTTCAACTTTCTGTTCTGGTTAGATTATGGCAGTAGTCACTTCAATTTATGAAGGGTCTAAGTGTAGGCTGCGACGAAGGACAGAATGATCTGCAAAGGCTTCTTAAAATGATCAGGAGGAAAAGAATCATTAAAATTAATGATTTAGTTATTTAAAAGTTACATTTAAAATATTTAGAAAGCATTAAAGAAAAAAGTTTGTGACAAAATTCCCAATGACAACACATTTTACAGGTTAATTGGTTTGGTAAATGCAAAAAATATCCCTAGTGTGTGTAGGATGGTGTTAATGTGTGGAGACACTGTTCGGCACAGATCTGGTGCAATGAATGGCCTGTTTCCATGCTGTATCTCTAAGCTAAACTAAACATGGATTACTCTGTTCAATTGACTTTTCTAAAGCCGACACAAATCTCCACTAGTCTTGGCAGCAGGTGCCAATGACTGTGCGTTCTCTATTGCTTTCCAAAACATTGTCAACGCTCTAATTTTATTCCCTTGTGCACGTAAGTATGTAGTTTAAATTGGTGTTATGAGCAGTACAGACATCATAGGCTGAAGGGTCTGTTCCAGTGCTCCATGTTCTATATTTGATGTTCTATGTTGCCTACCCTGGGAAAAAGACTCCATGCTGTATATTCTGTCATAATTTATTTTACTTCCATCAGGTTTCACCTCAGCCTCTGAAGCTCCAGAGGAAACAATCCAGGTTTGTCCAGTCTGAAGAAGGGTCTCGACCCGAAATGTCGTCCATTCCTTCTCTCCAGAGATGCTTGCTACCTCACTTGCTGAGTTACTCCAGCATTTTGTGTCTACCAAGTTTGTCCAATCTCTCCTTATACCTAATCTTGTCTAATCCAGGCAAAATCCTGACAAAACTTTTCTGCACACTCTAGAAAGTCTGCACAGGTCACACTGCAGGGGAGAGGTCTTCAACGTTGAAAATCCAGTGGTGACCAAAAAGACGCTTTGGGCGACTGAGGAGACAACTCATGATCGTACAGACGACACCCCGGCGACCATGTGGCGACAGCCTAGTCGTCTGCAGTCGCCTAAAAAATTGCCTAAGTGGGATAGGCCCTTTAAGGACTCAAATCATTAACCATCAACAGTAGGTTTATTTTTCTTGCACAAGGGGAGAAGTGTCTCAGTCAAAGGCTGTGATCTCCTAAGTTAAGTCAATACAGCTGGACATTTTTACACCAAAAATATGACAACTGAGGAAGTGCCTAAAGGTGAGGTAGATTGATGAGTTAATTACAGGATCTATACTTTACTCTTACATTATACAATGGTCGCGAGTAAGGATGCTTAATATGTCCATAAATGACATTGGTTTCTGAACTCTGCATGGAGCGGAGTTCAAAGATAGGGAAAGTTAATATGTTAAATAAAAGATACTAACTGGTGGCTTGGTTTAATGTATTAATGAATTGTACCCCTCAACAACTTTTGGGACTTCTATGCAGGAAGCAATGGATATACACCCCAAGTTTCCATAAATTCCATGAGCCTTAATCTTTTGAAACATGAGGATCCTTATCAAGAGCTTACTAAAGTCCTCAAATTTCACTGTACCTTAATCGGTACATGTGACAATTAAATTGAATCTTGAATCTTGAATCTAAAGCCCATGTATCGACTGCCCTACCTTCATCACCGATCTTCGTCAACACCTTCAGTCAGGTTCGTAAAACATGACCTCCCCAGCACAAAGCCGTGCTCTTTCTCTTTATTTAGTGTATACTTTTCCAGATGTAAGAATGTCTTATCCCACTTAACCTCCATTAATTTCCTGAGCATTTCACCGATGCAATGTTCATTGTTGATAATTTCCTGGTTTGTCGCTATTTCCTTTCTATCAGTATTCTCTAGTTCTCCTGGACCTCACCTGTTGCAAATGAAGCTGCAAAGCTCCCTGTCCAGGCCTCAGCATCTATTTTCTTGCCTTTCTCGGTTAGCTGGATGGATCCTCTCTGGCCCTGGCTGGTTATCCATCTTAAAATATTTCAAGAGATTTACCATCTCCTTCTTCTCGATATCAACAAGTCCTAGAATATCAATGAACTCCTGATCGCACTATCTTTCATATCCTCCTTCTTGGTTTCCCCCCCCCCCCAACTACACCTCCACAATCCTCTGGTACCAGGCATAACTTCCCTCCTTTGTTCTCGAGTGCTCCTATCTTCTTCTGATTATTCCTTTAATTTTTTATGTATTTATAAAATGCCTTGGGATTCTCATTAATACTACTCACGAATGACATTTCATGACTGTTTTTTACTGCTAAATTTCTCTCCTGCTTTCTTTATATTCTTCAAAGGCCCTGTCCCATTTCAGCTTCCTGAACTTTACATACACTTTCCCTTTTGACGACATATGCAATATCGTTTATCATCCAATCTTTTGAAGTCAAGGGAAGAGAGTGCAGGCTATTCTAGACTGGGTATTGAGTAATGAGGAAGGGTTAGCTAGCAGTCTTGTTGTGCGTGGCCCCTTGGGAAAGAGTGACCATAATATGGCTGAGTTCTTCATTAGGATGGAGAGTGACATAGTTAATACAGAAACATGGGTTCTGAACTTAACGAAAGGTAACTTTGAGGGTATGAGACGTGAATTGACCAAGATAGACTGGCAACTGATTCTTAAAGGGTTGATGGTGGATATGCAATGGAAGGCATTTAAAGACCGCATGGATGAACTACAGCAATTGTTCATCTCAGTTTGGCAAAATAATAAATCAGGGAAGGTAACAAGCCCTTACCCATCGAGTTTGGGATGATCATCAACAATAACAGTTTTCCTTCTTCTCATGTTCCCATCATTTGCCCCCAAATTCTACTACTCACCCACTTACAAGGAGCAATTTACTCTGCCTAATTAACTTAACTACACACAGGCGGTCACAGTGGCGCAGCGGTAGAGTTGCTGCTTTACAGCGAATGCTGCGCCGGAGACCCGGGTTCGATCCCGACTACAGGTGCTGTCTGTACGGAGTTTGTACATTCTCCCCGTGACCTGCATGTGTTTTATCCGAGATCTTCAGTTTCCTCCCACACTCCAAAGACATACAGGTTTTTAGATTAACTGGCTTGGTAAATGTAAAGATTGTTCCTAGTGTGTGTAGGATAGTGTTAATGTGCGGGGATTAACAGTTGGCGTGGACCCGGTGGGCCAAAGTGCCTGTTTCCGCACTGTATCTCTAAAGTAAACTAAGGTCTTTGGGAGTTGGAGGAAACTGGAATACTTGGAGGAAATTAATGTGGTCCCAGGGAGACCGTGCAAAGCACAAGCACAGACACACACACACACACACACACACACACACACACACACACACACACACACACACACACACACACACACACACACACACACACACACACACACACACACACACACACACACACACACACACACACACACACACACACACATCCTACCAGGTAGAGATTGAACCTAGATCTGGAGCACTGCTAATGTGCATCACTGATAACTGCAACACTCTGCCACCCCACTTCACATGGAGCTATGGCGAATGTGTAGATGGAAGCTCAAGACTCCCAAACTAACGGACAATCTAATTTGAAATGGGGAGTTGTCTGCGGAAGTGATTTGGGAAAAGGCTACAGATTTCCTGGAATCAGCAGGAAATCAGAAGATGATGGTCAACTGGGAAGATGGCTAATGGGTTGAAAGATTCAGAACCATTGGCAGTGATGTGTTTCGGTAGATTACCAAGAAAGAGAAAAATTGACAAACTTGGAATGAGTAATTCTGCAACAGTGACACAAGTAAGTTTTGGCACCCTTCCAGTTTCCCAAAATAAGCTTATAACTAAACAGAATATGCTGAAGAAACTCAGCACCCATAAAAGATCTGAAGCATAAACTGTTTTTCTTTCCACGGATTCTGTCTGACCTGCGGAGGCTTCTCCGGCTGTAGCTGTTTTTATTTCAGATTTCAATCAACTGCCACATTTTATTTTGATGTTCACGTGTAAAGTGATTAATCTATGTATCTGGGATTGCTGCAAATGTTGGGCATCCTTGTACATAATTACATGAATGATGAAGTTCTGGAACTATGCTCTGAAGGGCATTACCAGTGCATTTATTATTATTTTTAATTGATTAACAATAATAATTAGGGAGGCACTGTGGCACAGCGGTAGAGTTGCTGCCTTACAGCGCTTGCAGTGCCAGAGACCTGGGTTCGATCCCGACCATGAGAGGTGTCTGTACGTAGTTTGCACGTTCTTCCTGTGACCACGTGGTTTTTCTCCCACACTTCAAAGACATACAGGTTTGTAGGTTAATTGGCTTAGTATAAATGTAAATTGACCCTAGTGTGTGTAGGATAGTGGTAGTGTGCTTGGAACGCTGGTTAGTGCAGTGGGCCGAAGGGTCTGTTTCCACGCTGTTTCACTAAACTAAACTAAACTAAACTAAACTAAATTAAACTAAACTAAACTAAACTAAAAACTAAACTAAACTAAACTAAACTAAACTAAACTAAACTAAACTAAACTAAACTAAACTAAACTAAACTAAATGCACACTGCATTCTATTATCCTTTTAACCCATCTACCCAGAGTTCTTCATAATTGATTCTTTGGTTCTTGGATTTTTATGTAACTTTCTTTACATTAGATTTTGTCCTTCTGAGTTTCTTGAATTTTAATTAAATGTAACATTGGCTGAAAAAGGTTCTCGATCTGAAATGTCACCCATTCCTTCTCTCCAGAGATGTTGTCTGTCACGCTGAGTTACTCCAGCAATTGGCTCTATCATTGCTTCCTCACAAGTTGGATATTTGATCAGATAGATAGATAGAAGATAGAATTTTATTTGCCACACAACCAGGGTCGGTGGTAATTGGGTTACCAGCAGAGGTACAGTAATAAAGAACACACAACCACAATAAACATTTTACACAAACATCCCCCACAGCATTCATCACTGTGGTGGAAGGCACAGAGCTTGGTCAGACCTCCTCCATTTTCCCCCATGGTCGGGACCTCCATCTCCGCAGCCGTTGCTGTGGGCGTCCAGATGGTAAGGGACAAAGTAAATCAGGAAAACTAAAATGCAAATAAATATAGTTAAATTAATATCGAGCAACATCTAGTTATCTATTCCTCACTGCGTCATTCTTCTCTTAACTTTTTTAGCTTAATATGGCTGAAAGTTACTGAAAGAAATCTGGTAAATATTAATTATTTTCTTGACAAAAATTCTACTGAACAACAATTTATAAAATAAATCAGTGAGGTGTCAGACTCACAAGAAGAATGATAGCATACTGTATTTGATTTAAAATTAAAATAATTCTGCTGTGGGCAGATTATTATTTTCATCTTGAAATAATGTAGTCGAAATGTCGCCTGTGTAGGCCTGTAATTCTATTTACTGTGGTTTGACTGAAATGCGTGGGCTTCAAATGCAATTTCAGCAGCCTGTGGTCAAAGTTGCACCCACATCGTGCTGTGCTTGTTTTTATTGCTGCCTTCTCTCTCTCTTTAAATTGTGCCTTCTTACTTTTGCAGCTCTGATCAAAGAAACATAGAAAATAGGTGCAGGAGGAGGCCATTTGGCCCTTCAAGTTAGCATCGCCATTTATTGTGATCATGGCTGATCATCCACAATCAGTAACCCGTGCCTGCCTTCTCCCCATCCCCCTTGATTCCGCTAGCCCCTAGAGCTCTATCTAATGGGCCTATCCGCGATTTTTCGGCAACTGGAACGGCGACTGTCAGAGTGGAACACACACACAGACACATCGCTTCATTCATTAGCCCGTTATGCAGGCGGGGGACTGGGCAAGTGGGGAGAGCACTGTCTAAAAAATGAACATGGTGCAAAGCCAAGTTGAAACAGACACATACTGCGATGAACATGAACATTGGCGCTGTAATTAAGATGGCTAAAGCACAGTGTACGGTAAGTCCTTTAAAAGAGGGGAAGAGTGGGGAGGGGGGGTGTGCAATGGGGGGTGAATGGGGGAGAAGGATTGGAGACAACTTTTAAGAACCAGAGATACACTGCTGTGAAGCTCGGCGGACATTTGCATTACCGGTCGGTTATCCTTGTTCTCAAAACTACTGCTTACATTTTTTTTTCCCAATGAGCCAATGAAATTCATCGGTCAGCACTGGCTCCAACCTCCGAGAACCTCCGAGAACCTCCGAGAACCTTCGACCTCTTGGCAAACCATTAGGACCTCCTGGTGACACACCTATGGCTGCCAAAATCTTGCTACTATCCATGGCGACTTCATTTAAGTGTTGAAACGTGTTGAAAAATTGATGCCGACCATAATGAGGCCACGACTATTTCCCAAAATACAGGAACTCCTCACGACCATGAAGGCGACTCCCCGGCAACCACCCGCGAACATGTGGCAACTGAGGCCCGGGGAGCCGTTGGTGAGAGGAGGACTTACCTGGAGCTGTGAGTATAAAAACAGCGCGGGGCTTGCTTCTACAGAGGCCCGGGGAGCCGTTGGTGAGAGGAGGACTTACCTGGAGCTGTGAGTATAAAAACAGCGCGGGGTTTGCTTCTACTGAGGCCCGGGGAGCCGTTGGTGAGAGGAGGAGTTGCCTGGAGCTGTGAGTATAAAAACAGCGCGGGGCTTGCTTCTACAGAGGCCTGGGGAGCCGTTGGTGAGAGGAGGATTTACCTGGAGCTGTGAGTATAAAAACAGCGCGGGGCTTGCTTCTACAGAGGCCCGGGGAGCCGTTGGTGAGAGGAGGAGTTACCTGGAGCTGTGAGTTACCCAAATCTGCAACGTTCCATCTCACTTCCAGAGAAGGATTCTGGTGGAAGCCTCTGATTGGTGGAAGAGGACCAGAGGAAGCAGCTGATTGGCTTGTATCCCGGGTAAGGCTTTATTGTATCCAGGATAAGGGGGAGAATGAGGGCCAGGGCAGTTTACTGTTCTGGATGTCAGATGTGGGAGGTCATGGAGTCGGAGTCGGAGTGCCCTCCAGACGTCCACATCTGCGCCAGGTGCGTCGAGATGGGGCTCCTAAGGGACCGTGTCAGGAACCTGGAACAGCAACTCGATGACCTCTGTCTGCTCAGGGAGAGCGAGGAGGTCATAGAAAGGAGTTACAGGGAGGTGGTCACTCCAAGACCACGGGAGACAGAAAACTGGGTCACAGTTAGGAAGGGCAACGGGCAGAGGCAGGGACTGGTGAGTACCCCGGTGGCTGTACACCTTGAAAATAAGTACTCATGCTTGAGTAAGGGTGGGGGAGACAGCCTACCTGGGGGCAGCGACAGCGGCCGGGCCTCTGGCACAAAGACCGGTCCTGTTGCTCAGAAGGGTAAGGAAAAGAAGGGGAGGGCAATTGTAATAGGGGACTCTATAGTCAGGGGGTCGGATAGGCGATTCTGTGGACGCAGACAGGAGACCCGGATGGTAGTTTGCCTCCCTGGTGCCAGGGTCAGGGATGTGTCTGAACGTGTCCAAGAAATCCTGAAATGGGAGGGAGAGGAGCCTGAGGTTGTGGTACATATAGGTACCAACGACATAGGTAAAAAAAGAGAAGAGGTCCTGAAAGAAGAATTTAGGGAGTTAGGTAGAGAGTTAAGGCGAAGGACTTCAAAGGTAACAATCTCAGGATTACTGCCTGTGCCACGCGACAGTGAGAGTAAGAATGGAGCGAGGTGGAGGATAAATGCGTGGATGAGGGACTGGTGCAGTGGGTATGGATTCAAGTTTCTGGATCATTGGGACCTCTTTTGGGGAAGGTGCGACCTGTACAGAAAGGACGGGTTGCACTTGAACTCAAGGGGGACCAATATCCTGACGGGGAGATTTGCAAAGGCTACTGGGGAGACTTTAAATTAGTATGGTTGGGGGGAGGGACTCAAATTGGGAAAGCTAGCAGTCAGTGTGTGAAGCAGGGGGCAGAGAATGGTAGCACTCTGACCCAAAATGTAGGGGAGAGAGAAGAAAAAGACAATAAACAGAGAATAAGAGAGGGTGGGTTTCTTAAATGTGTATATTTTAATGCTAGGAGCATTGTAAGAAAGGTGGATGAGCTTAGAGTCTGGATAGACACCTGGAAGTATGATGTTGTGGCGATCAGTGAAACATGGTTGCAGGAGGGCTGTGATTGGAAACTAAATATTCCAGGATTTTGTTGCTTCAGGTGTGATAGAATTGGAGGGGCAAGAGGAGGAGGTGTTGCATTGCTTATCAGGGAAGATATTACAGCAGTGCTTTGGCAGGATAGATTAGAGGGCTCGTCTAGGGAGGCTATTTGGGTGGAACTGAGAAATGGGAAAGGGGTAGCAACACTTATAGGGGTGTATTATAGACCGCCAAATGGGGAGCGAGAATTGGAAGAGCAAATATGTAAGGAGATTGCAGATATTAGTAGTAAGCACAAGGTAGTGATTGTGGGAGATTTCAATTTTCCACACATAGACTGGGAAACACATTCTGTAAATGGGCTGGATGGGTTGGAGTTTGTAAAATGTGTGCAGGATAGTTTTTTGCAGCAATACATAGAAGTACCTAATACAGAAGGGGCGGTGCTGGACCTCCTGTTAGGAAATGAGATGGGTCAGGTGGCAGAGGTATGCGTTGGGGAACAGTTCGGGTCCAGTGATCACAATACCATTAGTTTCAATTTAATTATGGAGAGGGACAGAACTGGACCTAGGGTTGAGATTTTTGATTGGAGAAAGGCTAACTTTGAGGAGATGCGAAAGGATTTAAAAGGAGTAAATTGGGACAGTTTGTTTTATGGGAAAGATGTGGAAGAGAAATGGAGTACATTTAAAGGTGAAATTTTAAGAGTACAGAATCTTTATGTCCCTGTTCGGTTGAAAGGAAATCGTAAAAATTGTAAAGAGCCATGGTTTTCAAGGTAAATTGGACACTTGGTTCGGAAAAAGAGGGAGATCTACAATAATTATAGGCAGCATGGAGTAAATGAGGTGCTTGAGGAGTATAAAGAATGTAAAAAGAATCTTAAGAAAAAAATTAGAAAAGCTAAAAGAAGATATGAGGTTGCTTTGGCAAGTAAGGTAAAATAAATCCTAAGGGTTTCTACCGCTATATTAATAGCAAAAGGATAACGAGGGATAAAATTGGTCCATTAGAGAGTCAGAGTGGACAACTAAGAGATGGGGGAGATATTGGACAGTTTCTTTTCTTCGGTATTCACCGAGGAGAAGGATATTGAATTATGTGAGGTAAGGGAAACAAGTAGAGTAGCTATGGAAACTATGAGGATCAAAGAAGAGGACGTACTGACACTTTTGAGAAATATAATAGTGGATAAGTCTCCAGGTCCGGACAGGATATTCCCTAGGACATTGAGGGAAGTTACTGTTGAAATAGCAGGGGCTATGGCAGAAATATTTCAAATGTCATTAGAAACGGGAATAGTGCCGGAGGATTGGCGTACTGCGCATGTTGTTCCATTGTTTAAAAAGGGGTCTAAGAGTAAACCTAGAAATTATAGACCTGTTAGTTTGACGTCAGTGGTGGGCAAATTAATGGAAAGAATACTTAGAGATAATATATATATAAGCATCTGGATAAACAGGGTCTGATTAGGAACAGTCAACATGGATTTGTGCCTGGAAGGTCATGTTTGACTAATCTTCTTGAATTTTTTGAAGATGTTACTCGGGAAATTGATGAGGGTAAAGCAGTGGATGTTGTGTATATGGACTTCAGTAAGGCCTTTGACAAGGTTCCTCATGGAAGGTTGGTTAATAAGGTTCAATGGTTGGGTATTAATGGTGGAGTAGCAAGATGGATTCAACAGTGGCTGAATGGGAGATGCCAGAGAGTAATGGTGGATGGTTGTTTGTCAGGTTGGAGGCCAGTGACGAGTGGGGTGCCACAGGGATCTGTGTTGGGTCCACTGTTGTTTGTCATGTACATCAATGATCTGGATGATGGTGTGGTAAATTGGATTAGTAAGTATTCAGATGATACTAAGATAGGTGGGGTTGCGGGCGAATGAAGTAGAGTTTCAAAGTCTACAGAGAGGTTTATGCCAGTTGGAAGAGTGGGCTGAAAGATGGCAGATGGAGTTTAATGCTGATAAGTGTGAGTTGCTACATCTTGGCAGGACAAATCAAAATAGGACGTACATGGTAAATAGTAGGGAATTGAAGAATGTAGGTGAACAGAGGGATCTGGGAATAACTGTGCACAGTTCCCTGAAAGTGGAATCTCATGTAGATAGGGTGGTAAAGAAAGCTTTTGGTGTGCTGGCCTTTATAAATCAGAGCATTGAGTATAGAAGTTGGTTGTAATGTTAAAATTGTACAAGGCATTGGTGAGGCCAATTCTGGAGTATGGTGTACAATTTTGGTCGCCTAATTATAGGAAGGATGTCAACAAAATAGAGAGAGTACAGAGGAGATTTACTAGAATGTTGCCTGGGTTTCAGCAACTAAGTTACAGAGAAAGGTTGAACAAGTTAGGGTTTTATTCTTTGGAGCGCAGAAGGTTAAGGGGGGACTTGATAGAGGTGTTTAAAATGATGAGAGGGATAGACAGAGTTGACGTGGAAAAGCTTTTCCCACTGAGAGTAGGGAAGATTCAAACAAGGGGACATGACTTGAGAATTAAGGGACTGAAGTTTAGGGGTAACATGAGGGGGTACTTCTTTACTCAGAGAGTGGTAGCTGTGAAGGTGGTGGAGGCAGGTTTGCTTTTATCATTTAAAAATAAATTGGATAGTTATATGGACGGGAAGGGAATGGAGGGTTATGGTCTGAGCACAGGTATATGGGACTAGGGGAGATTCTGTAATTGTTATATGGTTATATGGTTAACTGCATAGTCTCCTCCAGTCGCCTAAAAAGTTGCCTATGTGGAACAGGCGCATAACTTTTTTAAAACTCATACAGTGAATTGGCCTGTATTGCCTTCCGTGGCAGAGAATTCCACAAATTCACAACTCTCTGGTTGAAAAAGTTATTCTCATCTGTTTTAAATGTCCTCCCCTTTATTCTTACACTGTGGCACCTGGTTGTGGACTCCCCCAACATTGGGAAAACATTTCCTGCCACTAGCTTGTCCAGTCCTTTTATAATTATATATGTTTCTATAAGCCCCCCCCCTCATCCTTCTTCGTTCCAATGAATACGTCCAATCTTTCCTCATATGACCGTCCCATCAACCCGGGGGATTAACCTTGTGAACCTACACTGCACTCCCTCAATAGCAAGGATGTTCTTCCTCAAATTAGGAGACCAAAACTGCACACAATACTCCAGATGTGGTCTCACTAGGGCCCTGGACAACTGCAGAAGGATCTCTTTACTCCTATACCCAAATCCTCGTGTTATGATGGCCAACATGCTATTAGCTTTCTTCACTGCCTGCTGTACCTGCATGCTTACTTTCTGTGACTGATGAACAAGGACACCCAGGTCTAGTGCTTCTCTGTTTCGTAATCTGACACCATTGAGATAATAATCTGCCTCCTTGTTCTTGCCGCCGAAGTAGATAACCTCATATTTATCTATAATATACTGTATCAGCCATGCATTTGCCCACTCACTCCACCTGTCCAAGTCACCCTGCAACCTCCTAGCATCCTCTTCTCAGTTTACACTGCCACCCAGCTTTGTGTCATCTACAAATTTGCTAGTGATACATTAAATTCCATCATCAAAATTATTAATATATATTGTAAATAGTTGCGGCCCCAGCACCGAGCCTTGCGCCACTCCACTCGCCACTGCCTGCCATTCCGACAGGTACCCATTTATTCCCACTCTTTGTTTCCTGTCTGCCAACCAATTCTCTATCCATGCCAATACCCTACCCCCAATACCATGTGCTCTAATTTTGCCCACAAATCTCCTGTGTGGGACCTTATCAAAGTCTTTCTGAAAGTCCAGGTACATTACATCCACTGGCTCTCCTTCATCCATTTTACTTATCATATCCTCAAAAAAGATTAGAAGATTAGTCAAGCAGCATTTCCCCTTCATAAATCCATTCTGACTTGGACCAATCCTGTTACTGCTATCCAAATGCACCGTTATTGGTTCTTTAATAATTGACTCTTCCCCACCACAGATGTCAGACTAACTGGTCTATAATCCCTGTTTTCTCTCTCGCTCCATTCTTGAAAAGTGGGATAATATTAGCTATCCTCCAATCCGCAGGAACTGATCCTGAATCTATAGAACATTGGAAAATGATCACCAATGAGTCCAAGATTTCTAGAGCCACCTCCTTGAGTACCCTGGGAAGCAGACCATCAGCACTGGGGATTTATCAACCTTTAGTCCCATCAGTCAACCCAATACTATTTTTCGCCTAATGCTAATTTATTTCCGTTCCTCTGTCTCCCTAGATCCTCTGTCCTCTAGTACATCTGGGAGATTGTTTGTGTCTTCCTTAGTTAAGACAGAACAAGTTCAACTCTTCTGCTATTTGCTTGTTCCCCGTAATAATTTCACCTGTTTCTGCGATTCCTTTGAAGGACCCACATTTATCTTTACTCATCTTTTTCCCTTAACATACCTAAAGAAGCTTTTACTATCCTTTTTTATATTCCTGGCCAGCATTCCTTCGTACTTCATCTTTTCTCCTTCTGATGTCCTTTGAATGTTTCCCAATCCTCTGGCTTCCTGCTACTCTTTGCTGTGTTATACACATTTTCTTTTAGTTTTATTCCATCCCTAACTTCCCTTGTGAGCCACGGTTGCCTCTTACTCCCCTTAGAATCTTTCTTCCTCTTTGGAATGATATGATCCTGCATCTCCTGGACTATGCCTAGAAATTCCTGCCATTGCTGTTCCCCCATCATTCCTGCTAGGATCCTTTTCCAGTCAACCTTGGCTAGCTCCTCTCTCATGCCTTCATAGTCCACTTTGTTCAACAGCAACACTGACATTTCTGATTTAACCTTCTCCCTCTCAGATTGCAGATCAAAACTTACCATATTATTGTTATTACCTCC